>NW_016806893.1:412220-430696 GCF_001698545.2 Rhinopithecus bieti | reverse complement strand
GGGTTCACGCCATTCTCCTGCCTCAGCCTCCCAATTAGCTGGGACTACAGGTGCCCGCCACCACGCCCAGCTAATTTTTTTGTATTTTTTAGTAGAGATGGGGTTTCACCGTGTTAGCTGGGATGGTCTTGATCTCCTGACCTCGTGATCTACCCGCCTCGGCCTCCCAAAGTGCTGGGATTACAGGCGTGAGCCACCACGCCCAGCCGTTTTTTGACTTTTTAATAATACCCATTCTTACTGGTGTGAGATGGTATCTCATTGTGGTTTTGATTTGCATTTCTCTAATCCATGATGTTGAGCTTTTCTTTCATGTGATTTTTGGCCACATATATGTCTTCTTTCGAGAAGTGTTTGTTCATGTCCTTTGCCCACTTTTTAATGGGGTTGTTGTTTTTTGTAAATTTAAGTTCCTTGTAGATGCTGGATATTAGACTTTTGTCATATGCATAGTTTACAGAAAAATTCTCTTGTTCTGTAGGTTTTCTGTTTATTCTGATGATAGTTTTTTTCGCTATGCAGAAACTCTTCAGTTTAATTAGATCCCAACTTTTCAGTTTTTGCTTTTGTTCCAATTGCTTTTGGCATCTTTGTCAGGAAATCATTGCCCGTGCATGGTATTGCCTACATTGTTTTCCAGGGTTTTATGGTTTTGAGTGTTGCTTTTTTTTTTTTTTTTTTTTGAGACAGTCTCGCTCTGTTGCCCAGACTGGAGTGCAGTGGCACGATCTCGGCTCACTGCAACCTCCACCTCCCGGGTTCAAGTGATTCTTCTGCCCCAGCCTCCTGAGTAGCTGGGATTACAGGTGCGTTCCACCATGCCCGGCTAATTTTTGTGCTTTTAGTAGAGATGGGGTTTCACCATGTTGATCAGGCTGGTCTCGAACTCTTGACCTCATGATCTACCTGCCTCTGCTTTCCGAAGTGCTGGGATTATAGGCGTGAGCCGCTGTACCTGGCCTTGGTTTTACATTTAAGTCTTTAATCCATCTTGAGTTAATTTTTGTGTATGATGTAAGGAAGGGGTTTAGTTTCAGTTGTTTAACTATAGCTAACCAGTTATTCCAACACCATTTATTGAATAGGGAATCCTTTCCCCATTGCTTGTTTTTGTCAGGTTTAGTGGAAGATCAGATAGTTGTCAGGGTGCGGTCTTATTTGTGGGTTTTCTGTTCTGTTTCATTGGTTTATGTGTCTGTTTTTGTACCAGTACCATGCTGTTTTGCTCACTATATCCCTGTAGTATAGTTTAAAGTTGGGTAGTGTGATGCCTCCAACTTTTCTTTTTGCTTAGGATTGCCTTGTCTATTTGGGCTCTTTTTTGGTTTTCATATGAATTTTAAAATAATTTTCTCTAGTTCTGTGAAGTACATCAATTGTGGTTTAATAGGAATAGCATTGAATCTATATAAATTGCTTTGGGCAGTATAGCAATTTTACTGATAATGATTCTTCCTGTCCGTGAGCCTGGGATGTTTTTCCATTTGTTTGTGTCATCTCTGATCAGTGGTTTGTAGTTCTCCTTGTAGAGATCTTTCACCTCCCTAGTTAGTTGTATTCTAGTTATTTTATTCTTTTTGTGGCAGTTGTGAATGGGAGTTCATTCCTGACTTGCCCTCAGCTTGATTCTTGGTGTATAGGAATGCTAGTGATTTTTCCACATTGATTTTGTATTCTGAGGCTTTGTTGAGGTTGTTAATTGGCTTAACAAGCTTTTGGGCTGAGACTGTGGGATTTTCTAAATCTACTGTTATGTCATCTGCAAACAGGGATAGTTTGACTTCTTTTCTTCCTATTTGTTTGGCCTTTTGTTTTTTTTCTCTTGCTGATTGCCCTGGCCAGAACTTCCAATACTACACTGAATAGGAGTGGTGAGAGACGGCATCCTTGTCTTATGTTGGTTTTCAAGGTAATGCTTCCAGCTTTTGCCCATTAATTATGACACTGGCTGTGAGTTTGTCATAGATGGTTCATGTTATTTTGAGCTATGTTCCTTAAATACCTAGTTTATTGAAAGTTTTTTTAAAAAAACACACACAAATGGATGTTGAATTTTATCAAAAGCCTTTTCTGCATCTGTTGAGATATCGTGGTTTTTGTCTTTATTTCTGCTTATGTGCTGAATCACATTTACTGATTTGTGTATGTTGAACCAACCTTGCATCCTTGGGTTGAAGCTTACTTGATTATGGTGTTTAAGCTTTTTGATGTGCTGCTGGATTTCTTGCCAGTGTTTTTGTTAGGGATTTTTGCATCAATTTCATCAAGGATATTGGTCTGACATTTTCTTTTTTTTGTTGTATCTCTGCCAGGTTTTTGGTATCAGGATAATGCTGACTTCATAGAATGAGTTAGGGAGTAGTCCCTTCTCAATTTTTTGGAATAGTTTGAATGGGAATGGTAGCAGCTTTTCTTTGTATATCTGGTGGAATTCAGCTGTGAATTCTTCTGGTCCTGGGGTTTTTTTTTGGTTGGCAGGCTTATTTTCTATAATTTCTATAACAGCAGGGAACACTGTTGCTACTCTCCATCTTACTCCTATTTTGGGACCTTACAGACACCGCTTCTAGGTCAGTGATCAGAGGAAAGCCATGATTAGAAGACCCACATAGTCCTCTTACAAAATAGTGACCGAAATACTTGTTTTTCTTATATTTGTAAGCTATACTTGACTACTTGTTTTCAGTTTAGGGGAATTACGTAGATAATAATGTAGTTTTATATGACAGTGTTTTTATTACATAGATTATAGAATTAATGTTGAGATAGAAGTAAATTTAAATAGACATGTGAATACTATGTCTTAAAAATATTTTATTAGTATTAAAATCTTCTAATAAGGATGCTAGTCCTTTGAACCACCCTTCCTCTTTGTCAAGCCATGATCACCAGAGGCAACAATTTTCAACTTTTTAAACTTTTCCTTTAGTACGTATTTCCAAATAATAAGCTTCCGTGGCTCTTTCTTAGTTTATGACTTTTAGATATTATTTAATCATTTCTTGTTGTGGTAAATGATTTATAAGTTTTGATTGGACAATATTGGTTATATATATAGTTAAAGTATTATTTACTGCTCAGTCAATAATACTGTAATAACGTTCTTTTTTGAGGATGACTATTTTTCTTGAATAATTGGCTTTGCTCAGTTTTCTTTGTATGGATCAGCATTTCTTCATCTATATGCTCCTGTAAAATATCTCTTCATACTCTCTTCTACAAAGACAGATTCATTAGATAGTTTGTCAGTAACATATTTTTTTCTCCTCCATATTAATTCATTTTCACCTGATATAAAGAAGGACCTGAGGCTGGGTAATTGATGAAGAAAAGAGTTTTAATTGACTCACAGTTCTGCAGGCTTAACAGGAAGCATGACTGGAAGGCCTCAGGAAACTTACAATCATGGTGGAAGATGAAGGGGAATCAGGCAGCTTCTTCACATGGCAGCAGGAGAGAGAGAGAGTATGAGGGGGGAGTGCCACACACTTTTAAACCTACAGATCTTGTGAGAACTCATTCACTATCACAAGAACAGCAAGGGAGAAATCCGCCCCCATGATCCAGTCACCTCCCACCAGTCCCCTCTTCCAATTTGACATGAGATTTAGCGGGGACACAAATCCAAACCATATCATTCCACCCCTAACCCCTCCCAAATCTCATGTTCTTCTCACATTGGAAAATACAATTTCCCTTCTCAACAGTCCTCCAGTCTTAACTCATTTCAGCATTAAGTCAGAAGTCCACAGTTCAAAGTCTCATCTGAGACAGGTAAGTCCCTTCTGCCTATGAGCCTGTAAAATCAAAAACAAATCAGTTACTTCCAAGATACAGTGAGGGTACAGGCATTGAGTGAATGCTCCAAGTGGGAGAAATTGGCCAAAACACAGAGCCTATAGGCCCCATGCAAGTCTGAAACCTAGCAGGGCTGTTGTTAAATCTTAAAGCTCCAAAATAATTTCCTTTGATTCCATGTCTCATATCCGGGGCATACTGATGCATGGGTTGGGATCCTGAGGCCTTGGGTAGCTCCGCCCCTGTGACTCAGCAGGGTACAGCCCCCTAGATTTCTTTCACAGGCTGACGTTAAGTACCTGTGGCTTTTTCAGGTGCACAGTGCAAGCTGTCAGTGGGTCTCCTATTCTTGGGTCTGGAGGGTGGTGGGCCTCTTCTCACAGCTCTACTAGGCAGTGCTCCTCCGGTGGGGCCTCAGTGTGAGGGGTTCTAACTCCACATTTCCTGTCAGCACTGCCCCAGTAGAGGTTCTCCATGAGGGCTCTACTCCTGTAGCAGACTTCTGCCTGGACAGCCCGGCATTTCCATACATCCTCTGAAATCTAGGCAGAGGTTCCAAAACATCGTCTCTTGCCTTCTGTGCACACCTGCAGGCCCAACACTACATGGAAGCTTTAAGGCTTGGGCTTGCACCCTCTAAAGCAGTGGCCTGAGCTGTACCTTGGCCCCTTTTTGCCGTGGCTGGAGCTGGCACTGGAGCATTTAGGATGCAGAGCACTAAGTCCCAAAGCTGCACAGAGCAGTGGGACCCTGGGTCTGGCCTGTGAAGCCATTTTTCTTTCCTAGGCCTCCAGGCCTCTGATGTGTGGGGCTGCAGTGAAGGTGTCTGACATGCCCTGGAGATATTTTTCCTGTTGTCTTGGTTATTAACTTTCAACTCCTTGTTACTTATGTACACTTCTACACCTGGCTTGAATTTCTTCCCAGAAAATGGGTTTTTCTTTTCTACTGCGTGGTCAGGCTGCACATTTTCCAAACCTTTATGCTCTATGTCCTTTTTTTTTTTTTTTTTTTTTTGAGTTGTGTTTTGCTCTTGTTGCCCAGGCTGGAGTGCAATGCGGTGATCTTGGCTCACTGCAATCTCTGCCTCCTGGGTTCAAGCAATTCTCCTGCCTCAGCCTCCTGAGTAGCTGGGATTACAGGAACCTGCCACCACGCCTGGCTAATTTTGTATTTAGAGTAGAGATGGGGTTTCACCATGTTGGCCAAGCTGGTCTCAAACTCCTGACTTCAGGTGATCCGCCCGCCTCAGTCTCCTAAAGTGCTGGGATTACAGGCGTGAGCCACAGTGCCTGGCCCTCTGTTTCCCTTTTAAACATATTCCAATTTCAAACCATCTCTTTGTGAATGCGTGTAAGTGAATGCTTTCAGAATAAGCTAGGTCACATCTTGAATGCTTTGCTGGTTAGAAATTNTGTTGCCCAGGCTGGAGTGCAATGCGGTGATCTTGGCTCACTGCAATCTCTGCCTCCTGGGTTCAAGCAATTCTCCTGCCTCAGCCTCCTGAGTAGCTGGGATTACAGGAACCTGCCACCACGCCTGGCTAATTTTTGTATTTAGAGTAGAGATGGGGTTTCACCATGTTGGCCAAGCTGGTCTCAAACTCCTGACTTCAGGTGATCCGCCCGCCTCAGTCTCCTAAAGTGCTGGGATTACAGGCGTGAGCCACAGTGCCTGGCCCTCTGTTTCCCTTTTAAACATATTCCAATTTCAAACCATCTCTTTGTGAATGCGTGTAAGTGAATGCTTTCAGAATAAGCTAGGTCACATCTTGAATGCTTTGCTGGTTAGAAATTTCTTCCACCAGAGTCTGGGCATGCTGGGTCACACCTGTAATCCCAGCACTTTAGGAGGCCAAGGTGGGTGGATGACTTGAGGTCAGGTCTTCAAGACCAGCCTGTCCAACAGGGTGAGACCCCATCTCTACTAAAAACAGAAAAAATTAGTGGGGCGTGGTGGCACACATCCATAATCCCAGCTACTTGGGAGGCGGGAGAATTGCTGGAACCTGGGAGGTTGCAGTGAGCCGCGATCATGCCATTACACTCCAGCCTGGGAGACAGAGCGAGACTTCATCTCAAAAAAAAAAGGGGGAAATTTCTTCCACCAGATACCCTAATTCATCTGTCTCAAGTTTAAAGTTTCACAGATCTCTAGGGCAGGGGCAAAATGCTTCCACTCTCTTTTTGCTAAAGCATAGCAAGAGTGACCTTTACTCCAGTTGCCAGTTAAGTTCCTTATCTCTGTCTGAGATCACCTCAGCCTGGACGTCATTGTCCCTATCACTATCAGCAGTTTGATCAAAACCATTCAACAAGTCTCTAGGAAGTTCCAAACTTTCCCACATCTTACTGTTTTCTTCAGAGCCCTCCAAACTGTTCCAGCCTCTGCCCCTTACTCAGTTCCAAAGTTGATTCCACATTTTCAAGTGTCTTTATAGGAATGTCCCACTCCTGGTACCAATTTTCTATATTAGTCAGTTTTTCACACTGCTATAAAGAACTACTAGAGACTGAGTAATTTGTGAAGAAAAGACATTTAATTGATTCAGAGTTCTGCTGGCTTAACAGAAAGCGTGACTGTGAGACCTCAGGAAACTTACAATCATGGTGGAAGGCAAAGGGGGAGGCAAGCACCTTCTTCACATGGTGGCAGGAGAGAGAGAGAAAGATTGTGAGGGGGGATGTGCCACACACTTTTAAACCATGAGATCTCATGAAATCTGTCCCCATGCTCCAGTCACCTCTCACCAGGTCCCTTCCTCCAATTCAATGGGAGATTTTGGCAGGGACACAAATCCAAACCATATCACCCTCTAAACCTAGAAATAATCTTAGTGTCTCTCCCATGTTTGATCTCCATATTCTAGATTCCATGTCTTCTATTTTGGTTTATTCTCTTTCTTTGGAGGAGGATATACTTCAATAGCTTCTTGAGAAAAGGTACATTGAAGGTAATTTTAAAAATCTTATAAAATAGTTAAACTTTTTTATTTGTAAGCATCTATTTGAATAATAGTGTAGTTGGCTGTAGAATTCTGCATATAGAGTAATGTATCTTACAATTTTGAAGGCTTTTTACATTTTAGATTTCTGTGTTGCTGTTGAGAAGTTTAATGCCCACATGATTTCTGTTTATCTCTGGAATCTTTTATCCCTGATGTTATCATGAAATTTCACTTTGACATGCCTTGTTGAAGGTCTTTTAATTTGATAGACCAGACATTTGTTGAGCCTTTTAAACCTGGTACCTGATGTCTTTCAGTTCTGGGAACCTTTTTTGTATTTCTTGGTTATTCCCCTTTGATCCCTCACCCCCTTTCTTTTCTTTATTCTCATTTTCTGCAGTATGTCTCCCTTGATTGATTCACAAATTTTCTCATCTTTCCTATTTTCTATTTTGTCTTTTTATTCTTCTTTGTAGAATTCTTGAACATTTTCTTTTTAAACTTCTGTTGAATTTTACTTATTGCATTGTATTTTTGATTTCTCATTCCCTGAATATTTTCTACCCAACTTCCTTTTCTCATTCCATGGTATAATTTCTTTTCTGTTTGAGGTTGTCAGTTACTTTTCTAATTTTTATTGTTTTCTTTGGTTTCATTTACTGTCTTTGTTATTCTGAGTTCCATTTTTTGGTTTGTTGTAAGTTGTAATTTTTGTTTTTCAGGTTAGAGGCCTGCTTCAGTTGTATTTTAAATATTGTCTGTTCATTCGTGTGTAACGGTGAGGCACTCAAATGTTGACTGGAAGCGTTGTGTACATGAGTTGAGTTTGTTGACTACTTGGTTTGACTGTATACCAACGTTTCTCAGTCTCAACACTATTGATATTTTGGATCTGATAATTCTGTGTTGTGGGGGCTATCATCTGCATTTTAGGATGTTTAGCTGCATCCCTGACCTCTACCCACTAGCTGCCAATAGCAGTTTCTCTTCCGTGGTCATAAAAATAAAAAGTTGCCTCATGTTCCCAGAGGGAAATTTTAACCTTGGTTGGGGACGACTGCTATAGATGCATTGTTCCGAATTGGGCTGTTTCTTTATTTTAATTTTATTTCTTTTAGACATAGGGTCTTGCTTTACAGATAGTGTCTTGCATGCAGTACCATGCTTGGCTAATTTAAAAATTTTGTTGTGGAAATGGGATCTCTCTAAATTGCCCAGGCTGGTCTTGAACTCCTAGCCTCAAATGATCTTTCCACCTTGGTTTTCCAGTCTTAGAATTACAGGCATGAGCCACCGTGTCTGGCTGAACTGAGCTGTTTCACTGGGGACTTTCTAATGCCAGTATCTGTAAGATTCTTTTCTGATGCCAGTATTGAGAGGAAGCTTTTAATTCCTTCTACCTGAGGTTTTTAAGCCTGCCTGCTGGAGTTCTGGGAGCCTAGTTGGAACATGGAGGCTGGAGGTTTTCACTTAATTTGTTGTTTTCACCATGGCTCCTCATCTTTGCTCCACCTGTGTTTCTTGTCTCCCATTCCAGAGGCTCTCTGTTCACTTTGTGCAGAGAATAAACTTCCCATCTTCTGAGACAGTTTAAAGAGGGATAGTAACTAACTGGGTGGGATGGGAAGAAAGGTCCTAAGGGAGAGTCTGTTTCTTTTATTGACTTTCAACTATTCCTCCTATTTTTAGCTCTACATAAGCATTACTATATTCCAAGGTACCTGGTACTTCCAATTTCCTCTATTCCTTTTTTTTTTCTCTTCTTAATGTGTGTGTTCTGTAGTAAGAATTTAGTTGCTTATTGTTGGAATCTCCATTTGTGGGCAGTTAGACTTCAGCTTTCTTTGATCTGCTAAGTGAGTTACTGTTTCTCCATTTGCTTGCTATATTTTCAAAACTTACTGACTTATCCAGTATGCTGTTGTTTTCTTTCTTGTTCTTCTTCCTTTGGGTGTTTAGTTTTATTATTTTACTGACATTGTGCTTTGTTTAAAAGCAGCAAAAAAGACGAACAGATATGTTCAATCCAGAAGTAATAAACGTCTAATTTCAAACTATTTTATTAAGGGGTCTTGCTCTGTTGTCCAGGCTGGAGTGCAGTGGTGTAATATAGTTCATAGTAGCCTTGAGCTCCTGGGCTCAAACGATTCTCCCGCCTCAGCCTCCTGAGTAGCTAGGCCTACTACTATGATGTGCTACCATGACTAGCTCATTTTTTAATGTTTTTGTGAAAATGGGGTCTCACTATATAAGAGTAAACTGGTCTCAAACTACTGGCCTCAAGCCACCTATTGCCTCATGTTTTATGTTTTTACATTTTCTTCCTTTTGCAGGAAAACTCAAATTAGAATTTTAGGAATAAAACCATATAAGTTTTTTGTAAAAGGTTTTCAACTGGGCCCTATCCTGTCCTTAATCAACAGATATGTATTTTTAAGATTTTATATTAGCGTACTCTTTTAGTATGCGTCAAATGATTGGAGGAGTAGAACTTAGGGGACTAAGTATATATTAATGGCAGTCAGTGAAATTGAGCCTGTATATGCTACTGTTAATAGCAAAAGGGCTTCTTAGCTTTTAAAAATTTTGTATTTTAATAATTATTCTCTTGACTTTGGGAAGGTTTTACTCTGGTGCTTATTTTTTTAGAGGTGAAAAATTCTGGTGTTTAAAGCAATTTAAATTCAAATGTCTAAAGTAGTAGGGTCCAATTCACCAGCCACATGTGGCTATTTAGATTCAAATGAGCTATAATTAAATATAATGAAAATTTTAGTTCCTTAGCTGTACTAGCCACATTTCAAGTACTTGGTAGCCATATGTGACTACTGACTGCTTTTGATACTTTTTTGATGCTGCTCTAAAGACTTCCAGATTAGCACAGTTTCTGTTACATTGAGAATTCCACATGTATTGTGTTGTGCCTGAGAAACTTAGAGCTTACAAAATGTTGAATTTGCTCAGCCTCAGCCGTAGGAATTGTCACATGGCCAGTTAGTTCCTATGTAAAGCTTCAAGCTGTGGGAAGAACTTTCCTTATATGGACTAAAATTGTGGTAATTGTATCTTTTGTTTCATTTCTCTGGCTTTACTTTTAATTATTTTTTTCCCCCTCAGACAGTGCAATGCTTGCTAGACAGTGGTGCTGATATTAACAGGCCAAATGTATCAGGAGCAACTCCATTGTACTTTGCTTGCAGGTATGATATTTTATATTTCCAGATGCTATATATACTCGTGTATGTGTATATATATATGTATATATGTATATAAAGAAATATATTTCCAGATGTGTGTATACTCTATTTCTAGATACACATATTTCTGTGTATTTTCTAAAGCTTTCTTGTTTTCCCACAAATATTGTGCTCTTTTTAAGATTAAGTATAATCTCTCTTTTAAGATGAAGTGTTATGGTTCTATTACTTAACTGCATGAGGAAAAGTATTTTCTGTTATATTTAATTGCCATTGCTTTTATGTTATATGTGGGAGCTTTTGATTTGCTTGATTACTTCAATTTTAAACTAAGTACTTATTAACAAAAGACAAGTTGGTAACCTGGTAATTCCCATAGTTTACTGTATTCTGTAACCAGGTCATTTCCAGTGGGATAAGCTGTTGGAATATATCTTGATCCAGAGCTATGTCTTTTCTTTCTCTGTATCTATAACCGAAAAAATATCTTGAGTCAGTCTTGTTAGATATTGTTATACATTAAGTTATTTTCATATTACTGTATTGGTTCATTTTCTTGATGTGTGCATTTCATTCACTTACTCATTCATGTGTTCATCAAATGTTTAGTTAGCACTCACTGTGTCATGCATTGTTGTAGGTGTGTAAAACAGTAATAAACTCTAGTCCCTAAGGAGCTAATAGTACAATTACACACATGCTGTCACACCCACACACATATATAAAAATATATACACACCTATCTATTATGTATTACGTAAATGTAGTTTGCAGTTAGCATCAGTTCACAGAACACTATAGTGATTCTTCTTTTTGATTTAAATTATATGAATTGTAATATTTATTTCGGCCTTTATATCCTGATATAGAGCTCTCCAGAAAGCTCCTCTCTTCTTCTTTTTTTCTGTTTTATATCATTTTATTGGAAGTTGGTTTTAGGTTGAAAGACCTGCATTTTTTCTTGTTTAGCTTCTTTTTTGGGGTCTCTCATGTTCCTTTGATGAGACCGATTCAGATCATCTGTTTAACAACCCTGTATTAGAATTCAGGGGCTTTTGGGTTTCTAGACTTGCAGATCTTTCTGATTCCAGCCACTTTCTTAACATTATATTTATGGTTTGGTTGCTTGGCTAGAAAACTAGTTCCTTCCATAGTGTCCTGAATTTATGAATAATACCATCATCTGATTCCCTGTAATCATATCCTATCTTGAAGGGTTATCTTTAGATCAGACCTTTTTTTGAAGCTCCAGATTTGAATGTCCATCTCCCTGATTAACATCATCACTTAGAAGTACCGCAGAATCTCAGATATTAACATGTCAAAATATAGCTTCAGATTTTCCTCCTCAAACCTTTCCTCCAGTTTTTCCTCATCTTAATCAATAGAAACCTTATCCTCTCAGTTGTTTAAATTAGAAATAATTAGGTTATTTTTTATTTCTCTTTCTTTGTGAACTTGGAATTTATTAGTAAGTTCTGTAAATTCTACCTTCAGAATATGTTTGGAATCTCAACTTCTAACTCAACCAAAACCACCTTAGTGTTGTTACCTTTTGCTTAGAGTACTTCAGTAATCTCTACACTGGTCTCCCTGATTCCTATGTTGTTTCCCTCCAGTCTCTTCTTTCCTCAGCAAAGTGATCTTAAAAAAAAAAAGAATCGACTCTTGTCACTTTGTGTTTAAGCCCTGTATGTAAAACTTTTCAGTGCCTCGTTGTTGCATTTCAAATATAATTCAAGTTCTACCTTGGCCTGTGAGACCTCCATGATTTCACTCCTGTTTAGCTCACTGTACTTGAACCACAGTGATTCTCTTTGCGTTCCTTAAATGCAATCAACTCTTTCAGCAGGCTTTTCTACATGGCGTTTGTTTCGCCTGAAATGTTCGTCCCTAGGCTTTTTACAGGGCTGACTGTTTCTTATTCATGTTACTGCTTAAGTTACTTTTTAGGAAGGCAGTTCCTGACCAGTCTAAGCAGGTCATTTACCATATTTTCGATCGCAGTATCACAGTCATTTCCTTCATAGCACTTCCTGTTTTGTAGTTGTTTATTTACTTGTTTATAGTCTGTTTCCCCTACATGCCTAAAAACTCTCAAAGCATGAATAGTGTTTATTTTGTTTACCACTTTATGTCCAAAGTATAGTACAGTGTTTTGCACTTAAATGTGTAGTAGATGTTTTTGAATGAATGCATCACTATGAAAAATCTCTTATAAAAAACAATCCCATTTATAATAGTTAAAATAGAGATATGTTAGTGTTGTGCAGAACTGGGATATCCCTATTGTCGGTCTGAGCTTAGGGATATGGCAGAAGGATTTTTAAGAAATACTTTCTCCTAGTGCTGTATTCCCATCCTTTAGTTTTAATCTAGCAAATATTAGATCTTTTTGAACAAAGATGATTAAGCAAGTCTGTGATGAAATGTGAAACCAAAATATAAATTCATCATTGTAGAGGAATAGTAAATATGGAACTTGGTTCTTCTGCAGGCACACTTTTAATTTTACTTGTGATATCTTGATACAGGTATAAATTAAAAATATAAGTTATTCCCAATGTGTTATTTCTGATAAATGAAAGGGAAAGGATTATAGGAAATAGAACAAGTTAACCCCCAGGACAAATTATAGGGCTCTAAGATAAAGGTTAAACGGAATATATAGTTTTTATTCGTTGAGAAGTATTACTAGATATAATATATTCAAGGGTCAACTACTAAAAACTCTTTTCTTTGTATTTGAATTTTGCAATTAAATTTAGTATGGTATTAAGATACAGGGGAAAGAACCTAGTTTGTACAGGCAGGTTCAAATTCCAGCACCAGAGCTATACAACATTAATCAAAATTCTTGACTCCTGAAGCTTTGTTTGTTTGTGAAATGGAGGTGCTGATATCTGCCTGGTGAGATTATTGTGAAGATTAAATGTGATGGCTTCTGTAAAGCATGCTGCAGAGTATTCAATACTTAGTAGTTGATAGGTGCGCACTAAGCTCTGACATGCTTGTTTCACTCTTCAGTGAGCATAAAGTTGTCTTGTCCTCATTTAATTTAATTGCTCTACAGGGTTTTCTTTTGTTTCTTGTCTAATTCTGAGCACTGTTTTTTTTTTTTTTTTTTGAGGCATAGCCTCACTCTGTTTCCCAGGCTGGAGTGCAGTGGCGTGATCTTGGCTCACTGCAATCTCCACCTCCTGGCTTCAAGCGATTCTCCCGCCTCTGCCTCTCAAGTAGCTGGGATTACAGGCATGCGCCACCACACCCAGCTAATTTTTGTGTTTTAGTAGAGATGGGGTTTTGCCATGTCGCCCGGACTGGTCTTGAACTCCCAACCTCAGGTGATCTGTCTGCCTCAGCCTCCCAAAGTGCTGGGATTACAGACGTGAGCCACCATGCCTGGTATTGAGCACTGTTTTATAATGTAGTGTTTCTGTGAGTCTTTCTCAGATGGATTTTGACCTAAAATTACGATAGAAAGGGTTTTCCAGCCACTTTTCTTCTCTGGATACTCTGGACAGGATGTTGTGACTCGTAAACTATATAACTAATGAACTCATTCTTTCTGTCCTGTAAAATATAGGCACATATTGATTTTTTCCCCCCACCGTCTTTACACACCTTTGTTTTTAAGTCTTTTATATGACTGCTGCCAGTATTTCAAATCCTGAAATTATTAGATTGGTTTTATATTCAATCCTTATGTTCCCCATTCCCTCAACTGAGTTCTTCAAATAAAGGTTGGGATGTATAATGGTTTTCAGGTATTTTCTGTGTCCGTAGACAACTTTTATTCTATTAGGAAAAGCCAGGTTTAGTTGGAGTTGTATAGATACAGTAAATTAGTAAGACGTTAATGGAGTTTTAGAGGTCTCTAATAGAGTCAGAAAGGGCTAAGATTTAGAACGTGGATTTGTAGCTACTGTATAGCAACTCCTTTCAGTTAGAGTATTCAAAATCAAAGTAGCCATATAAAAGAGTTCTTAGACTTGGCCAGGCACAGTGGCTCACACCTGTAATCCCAGCACTTTGGGAGGTTAAGGTGGGTGGATCGCAAGGTCAAGAGATCGAGACCATCCTGGCCAACATGTTGAAACCCCATCTCTACAAAAAATACAAAAATTAGCTGGTCGTGGTGGCGCGTGCCCGTAGTCCTAGCTACTCGGGAGGCTGAAGCAGGAGAATCACTTGAACCCAGGAGGTGGAGGTTGCAGTGAGCCGAGATCGTACCACTGCACTCCAGCATGGGCAACAGAATGAGACTCCGTCTCAAGAAAAAAAAAAAGAGTTCTTACACTTAAAATTGTAAACTTTCAGCATAGGACAGACCTTTAGAAAATACGATCTAAGCCATATCATATAAACAGAAAATACGATTTCATAAGCCATTCCCAATAATATTACAACTGTTTGGACTATTTACACTTTGGCCAAATTCTCAAATTTATAAGGATGAAAGGTCCAAAGTTAGGGGGCTGAAAGTGTTTGAGAAGTCAGTTCTAAGTGCTTTAGAAGCCACAAGTTTCTTATTAGTTAAATTTTTGTTGACTTCTTAGTTTTCATAAAATACTTTGGCAATTTCTTGAAGAGAGTATTATCTCAATCAATATTAAAAAATTGAGACTGTCTCAAAAACAACTTCATTTATAAAGAATGATTATTTGTTCAGTATTTTTTTTTTTTTAGTTATTTAAACTGAAAATCTTTTATGCAACACTCTAAGCAGTCTGAAAGAGAATTGTTCTAATCGAATTACGGGTGAGGTACTTGAGTCCCTAACTGCATTGTGCAGATTTTGTATGTTATTAGCTATTGTTCGTTGTTTTTAAATCTATTTTAAAATTTATTCTTATTTTAAAGTATTATTTTTTAGAGACAGGGTCTTGTTCTGCCACCCAGGCTGGAGTGCAGTGGCATGTTCATAACTCACTGCAACCTCCAATTCCTGGGGTCAAGCAATTCTCTCATCTCACCCTCCCAAGTAGCTGGGACTATAGATGTGCACCACCACACCCAACTAATTTTTAATTTTAATTTTTAATAAAGTCAAGGTATGTTGTCCAAGCGGGTCTTGAACTCCTGGCCTTAAGTGATTCTCGCCTCTAAGCCTCCCAAAGCGCTGGGATTACAGATGTGAGCCACAACACCTGGCCCTTAATCTGTTTTTGAAATGAAATGCCAACTGATCATAAATAAGATTTCTGTGTAGCTTCAGAAATTACTCCAGCTGTCTAAAAAATGTTATAGTAGTATTTCCTTTTCTTTATGCTGATTATCCTTTTTTGTTGTATATGGTACAGAGTTATTTTGAGGCTTTATTATTTACCTTGTGTATTGAACATTGTCCTGCTTATACATGGTGATCTTGTCTGTTCATCCTGTCTGATCCCCATTCCATTGTTCTCATAGCACGTATCCTCCTGTGTCTGATACTGTAATTTTTTGAGTACTAAATTGTGTTTTATTTTATTTTATTATTATTATACTTTTAAGTTCTAGGGTACATGTGCGCAACGTGCAGGTTTGTTACATAGGTATACGTGTGCCATGTTGGTTTGTTGCACCCATCAACTCGTCATTTACATTAAGTATTTCTCCTAATGCTATCCCTCCCCAGCCCTCCGACCTCCCGACAGGCCCCAGTGTGTGATGTTCCCCGCCCTGTGTCCAAGTGTTCTCATTGNTACAGAGTTATTTTGAGGCTTTATTATTTACCTTGTGTATTGAACATTGTCCTGCTTATACATGGTGATCTTGTCTGTTCATCCTGTCTGATCCCCATTCCATTGTTCTCATAGCACGTATCCTCCTGTGTCTGATACTGTAATTTTTTGAGTACTAAATTGTGTTTTTATTTTATTTTATTATTATTATACTTTTAAGTTCTAGGGTACATGTGCGCAACGTGCAGGTTTGTTACATAGGTATACGTGTGCCATGTTGGTTTGTTGCACCCATCAACTCGTCATTTACATTAAGTATTTCTCCTAATGCTATCCCTCCCCCAGCCCTCCGACCTCCCGACAGGCCCCAGTGTGTGATGTTCCCCGCCCTGTGTCCAAGTGTTCTCATTGTTCAGTTCCCACCTATGAGTGAAAACATGCAGTGTTTGGTTTTCTGTCCTTGTGATAGTTTGCTGAGAGTGACGGTTTCCAGCTTCATCTGTGTCTCTGCAAAGGACATGAACTCCTCCTTTTTTTATGGCTCCTTAGTATTCTATGATGTATATGTGCCACATTTTCTTAATCCAGTCTGTCATTGATGGACATTTGGGTTGGTTGCAAGTCATTGCTATTGTGAATAGTGCTGCAATAAACATAAGTGTCCATGTGTCCTTATAGTAGCATGATTTATAATCCTTTGGGTATATACCCAGTAATGGGATCACTGGGTCAAATGGTATTTCTAGTTCTAGATCCTTGAGGAATCGCATGCAGCCTGGCAGGTTGATCTCAGACTGCTGTGTTAGCAGTGAGCAAGGCTCCATGGGCATGGGACCAGCCAAGCCAGGCACAGGACGGAATCCCCTGGTGTGTTGTTTGCTAAGACCTTGGGAAAAGTGCAATATTTTGGCAGGAGTGTCTCGTTTTTCCAGGTAGTCTGTCACGACTTCCCTAGGAAAGGGAAAGGGAAATCCCCCAACCCCTTGGGCTTCCCAGGTGAGGTGACGCCCTGTCCTGCTTTGGCTCACCCTCTGTGGGCTGCACCTGCTGTCCAACCAGTCCCAGTGAGATCAACCAGGTACCTCATTTGGAAATGCAGAAATCACCTATCTTCTGCGTCAATCACTCTGGGAGCTGTAGACCGGAGCTGTTCGTATTCGGCCATCTTGGAATGGGAGTCTTGAGGCTAAATTGTTTACTTTTAAAGGTCACAAAACATAAAGGGCAATCTCTGTTTGTCTTGCTAGAGCAGCATGATATCGATGAAGGATTTTGGAGTCAGACTGATGCAGATTTAAATTCTGGTCTGCCATGTAACTGTTCATCTTGAGCAACTCCATTATATTCTTGAGCCGTGGTTTTCTCATCTGAAAAATTGGGTGAATACTGTTAAAATAAAAATCTTAGAAAAAATAAGTTTTAAGTTTATTTAAATGAAAAACGATTCATGAATCAGGCAGCACTCAGAATCAGAAGCAGGTGAGAGAGCTCTTCCCAGCAGTTTGTAAGTAATGAGCTTTTATAGGCTGAATATGGAAGCAAAGTAGAGAAATCACGTGACTGGCTACCCTTATGTATGTATTTGCCTAATTTGGTCATGATGTGAAGAATTGGCTGTCTGATTTCTTGAAACCGCTCTTTGTTGCAAAATACTCCCAAGTTAAGCTGAAGTTTGTTACAGAGGAACTCAGAAGTATAGTGACAGTCTCAGGCTAATGGCCTCCTGTTTGCTTAATTTAATGAGGCTTATAACAGTGTCAGCACTAAGTCAGACTTTGGACAGAGGACTGAGCATAATGCTTGTTACCTAGTGTATCCTAAATAAATTGTGTTTCAGGTCTCTTGTTATTTTCTATAGGGCGGTGTTGTCTTTAATACTTATTTGTCAAATGAACGGTGTCTGAAGTTAAAGCCTATAGTACAATTCATTGAATGTATTTAGTACATGTTATAAGACAACTGCCATGCTTGGTGCTATGGAACAGGTCTACTGTCAAAAAGTTTACAGTTTAATTGGAAAAAATTGGACACATGGATGTTAAAGAACTGTAAAAGAGATATCATTAAAATTGAACTCAGCAGTTTTATAAGATGGATTCCTCAGAACCTTGGCTACTAGCAAAAGTATCACTATATCCCTAAATAAATTAAGCTCAAGTTAGTTGCTTTTCACTTGGCCTCTATTTTTAAGCATGTGAAAGAAAGGAACAGTGTAAATTAAACAATCACCATTAGCTATTGTTTATAACATCTTGACCAACACTTTGAGCTGAATGACAAGTGATGCTTGATGAAGACTTCTTGCTTGATGCTGGTAAAGCTGATTATTGTTCCTTTCAAAGGGATTGCTGATTTACTTTTTTGATTTTTCTAGAATAAATTAGATATCATTCTTAAGTTCTGGCTTATTGGTATTAAGGAAGATAATCAGTGTAATAACAAAGTATCAAGACAGTGATAGACCTATAATAACTGTTGCAGGGTTTTCTGGCACTAGATTCATAGTAGGATACTATTAAGTTTTTTTTTAAAAAAACACTCTAATTCCATTTGGCTGTAGATTATTCTTCATACAGTGCCATTTTGTGAAAGAGAATTTTAAGTTTCTGAGAAATCTGTGTAGTGTTTTTCTTTGTGAAATCACATGCCTCTTTAGGTAATGTTATTGTGGAAAGAGTATTGGTCTAGAAGCCCAGGTGCCTGAGTTCTAGTTTCACCTGTGCTTTGATTACTTGCTTTTCTCATATACAGAGCACTTTTTGGATTCATGCTCTTCCGAACTGTACAACTTATTTGGACCTTTCTTTCTTTCTCTTTTCCTTTTCCTTTTCCTTTTCCCTTCCCTTCCCCTCCCTTCCCCTCCCTTCC
>NW_016806893.1:404639-410152 GCF_001698545.2 Rhinopithecus bieti | reverse complement strand
TCTCTCTCTCTCTCCCCCCCTCCCCTCCCCTCCCTTTTTTTTTCTTTCTTTTCTCTTTCTTTCTTTTTTTGACAGGGTTTCGCTCTTGTTACCCAGGCTGGAGTACAATTGGGCATTCTTGGCTCACTGCAACCTCCACCTCCTGGGTTCAAGTGATTCTCCTGCCTTAGCCTCCCAAGTAGCTGGGATTACAGGCGCCTGCCACCACGCCCAGCTAATTTTGAATTTTTAATAGAGACGGGGTTTCACCATGTTGGTCAGCCTGGTCTGGAACTCCTGACCCCAGGTGATCCACCTACCCTGGCCTCCCAAAGTGCTGGGATTACAGGCATGAGTCACCATGCCTGGCCCTGGGCATTTCTGAAGAATCAGCCGTTAACATTAATTTCCCTGGAGTGATAGTTACCAGTTCTATTTCTACAAGAGAGAGCAATCAGGGAATGAGGCATGTGGATAGAAGAGTTCATTCGAGGACAGATTGAATACCTATCTGCAGAAGCCAAACTGAGTGGGTTGGTAAAATGAAGGTCAAAAACTAGATAGTATTTTTGGCTAATAACCCCACTTCATGTTCCCTTTTTCCCCAGATTCTCTTCCATTGGTTTTACTTTTCTCTTTCCTTTGTTTTAAATTTTTTTTTTCAACTTATTACAAGTGTGCCATAAAATGTACTCTTGTTTTGACTCTTGAGGTTCTTTTGGATTAAGAAGCGTAGAGACTTGGATGTGTGTGGTAGGAAGAAGGTGAGGCTAAAGTTGCAAATGGTCAAGTTAAGGTGGAGAGAGGGATTAGGAAGTGAATGTAAGAAAAAAATTAAGCAGAAGGCTGAGTAGTAGTTACTTATCCCCAAAATATTATGCCTATTTTAGGAAATGTGACACAAATTCAATTCTAAAATTTAATAGGTCACTTTCTGGTCTACATAGTGAAAGCATGGCTTAACTTTGAGAGAAGTTTTTCTGATTGTGAGCATGTGTTTAACATCCTCTTGTCTTAATTTTTAAAATTGTTAGTCTTCATTGACTCATATTAACTATCCATAATTCATAGAGAAAGACTTTTAAAAGATTGTATTTTTAACTTGTTTCTGTTTCTACACAGTCATGGTCAGAGAGATACAGCACAGATTCTACTACTACGAGGAGCCAAATATCTGCCAGATAAAAATGGAGTAACTCCTCTGGATTTATGTGTACAGGTATGTTTTTAATTTATATTCTCAGCCCCTTATCTTTATAAGAGAAACTGGAGTGGTAAAATAATTATTTTTTTCAATGAAAGGGTAGGTGCAAAGATTTTATTGTGTGAAGAATATGAACTTTAAAAGGGACTGTTTTAAACCTGAATAATTTTAAGTCTTGTTTTAGGGTGGATATGGAGAGACTTGTGAAGTATTAATTCAATATCACCCAAGGCTTTTTCAGACTATTATTCAAATGACACAGAATGAAGACCTCCGAGAAAACATGGTAATGTATTTGTGCTAGTAGCTTGTAAATGAAGACACTTTATTTCTGCTTAGCATATATGACATTTTACAAATGTGCTTAGCTTAGTAATTTTGCTTATTGTCACAAATATCTTAATAATTAGCTTATCTGCATTATAGGATAAGTATGAGTTAGATAATAATTAATATAGTTTTTGCTAATATTTGGCCATATAAATCTTCTGCCCTATGGGTCTTTGGTCTCTCCTTAAGATAACTAGAATAGGCTGGGTGTGGTATCACGCCTGTAATTCCAGCATTTTGGGAGGCTGAGGTGGGTGGATTGCTTGAGCCCAGGAGTTTGAGACTAGCTTGTGCAACAAAGACACAGTCTCTTAAAAAAAAAATTACAAAAATTAGCTAAATGTAGTGGCATGCGTCTGTAGTCCGAGCTGCTTGGGAGGCTGAGCTGGGAGGAGGGATTAAGCCCAGGAGGTTGAGCCTGCAGTGAGCCGAGATCGTGTCTCTGCCCACTACACTCTAGCCTGGGCGATATAGTGATGCTCTGTCTTTAAAAAAAAAAAAAAAAAAAAAAAAAAAGTTCCCATGGCAAGAGGAAAAGACTCTGTGGAGGAATATCATTATGATTGGTAACCACTAGTTTACTCAGCTATGTGTTTGTGATAGTTTAAGTCTTAGAAAAATTGCTCTAAATTTCTCTTTTATTTTAGAGGTTTAGAATTAAATTTCCGAAACTATACTTGGTGTTTTTAAAATTCTATCTATATTTACTATTGTTTTGTAACTGGGTGATTTTCAACAAATATTTTATTGTGTATCATCATATCTCTATATTAGCTTTTAAACTTAGGCAAGGCAGAATAACTAAAAGACTTGATTTAGACTAATTGGCTTTAAGATAATTAATAAGTACTTAATTGTTTAATAAGATTTAATGGATTACCATGTAATCACATTGTTTTTATTCATAAAAAAATTTAGTTACGGCAAGTTCTGGAGCATTTGTCTCAGCAAAGTGAAAGTCAGTACCTAAAGATTCTAACAAGCCTTGCTGAAGTTGCTACAACAAATGGTCATAAACTGCTTAGGTAAGTGATTCACAATAAGAGGAAATCAATAGGTAGCAGTGTCTGTTGGCTTCACCTCCTAAGTAGTTTATTCTGTGGGACGCCTTTTGTCAGTGATAACGATGTTATAAAAATTTGCTGACTTCTGGTTTGTTTTGTTTGAAAGGACCAGGGTAATCAACTATTGCTAAAGAGATTTTAGTCTCTCTGAAGAGACTAAAAATAGAGCATACTTCAGTGAATTTGGGCATATGTGTCTAGAATTTTGTGAAATGGTTACTACCTAGACATGTAAGTAAATGTACATGAAGAAGAATCGAGAAAGTTCAGGAATCTTGACCACTAATTAATAAAATAAAAGTAGGTATAAGCTACTGTTTAACCTTTCAGTGTACTCTCATGACCCCCTCATAAAGCTTTTTTCTCTGAACTGTCCCCCTCAGTTAAGTTCTTTATTATTTCTAAAAGATCCTGTGGTTTTAATGGCTCATCACTAAGTTCATGGAGTTAATGCCTTATATTACTTAAATTTATATAGGAAGTGTTTTTCTGTAGCTACACTTCTTTCTATGTGGCTGGCTACCCCAATTAGGAATAAGCAGCCACTGAGAAATGATTATTCTCTTATTATTTCTTAGCCTGCAGATTTGACCCCTTTCTAATTTGGATGCTTTCCCCTTCATATTATTCATTTTACTAATTACTTCCACTCTTAGTAGATTGACAGATCATGATCTTCTCCCATCTCTGTAGTTGTAACTGAAATTTTTTCCACCCAACACCATGCTACTTCTTTAAATCAGCTGTATTATTAAATTTATTATTCTAGCCATTTGTTTCAGTCTTCTTTGGGACTTTTCATGTATTTCAGATCAGAATCACGTTCTGTACTGTTTACTTAAAAGACCCTTTGCTAGGTTCCTTATACTTCGTGATTCCAAGATCACCTTCTTATGTTCTTTTAACCATTTAGTCTTTTTTCAGCAATTCTACTCAATATACCATTTGTTCGTTTTAAAAATTACTCTATTTCTACCGTTGATACTACTTAGAGACTGTGTCTATAACAGTCATTGAATTCTAGCTTTCCGTAATGCTCTTACTTAGTTATTCCCAGTAATCCATGTATTTCATGGAACCCTTGTAAGATTCAGATATACTAACTAAAAGCATGGGCTTGGAGTTAGCCAGACTCAGACTTACATCCAGACATCATCATTTACTATGTTACCTTAGCAACTAACTTTTCCCTTCAACATCCACCCATCCATCGAATATATATATACATACATATATGTGTGTATATATGTGTATATACACACATACACATACATATATAATTATTATTTTTTTATACAGAGTCTCACCCTGTTGCCCAGGCTGAAGCACAGTGGCACAATCTTGGCTCACTGCAACCTCCATCTCCCAGATTCAAGCAATTCTCCTGCCCCAGCCTCCCAAGTAGCTGGGATTACAGGCACGCACCACCACGCCCGGCTAATTTTTTGTATTTTTAATAGAGATGGGGTTTCACCATGTTGCCCAGGCTGGTCTTGAACTCCTGAGCTCAGGCAGTCTGCTCGCCTCAGCCTCCCAAAGTGCTGGGATTACTGGCGTGAGCCAATGTGCCCAGGCAAATACGTATTTTTGAGAGCCTACCATCCATTAGGCCATCTGTGAGGTGATCATGAATAAAACAGACAAGATCTCTATGTTGAAATTACAGTCTAGTCAGGATTTTATTGGATTTTATTCCATTTTGTTGGAAACTGGTAATAAGTATCTTAATGAGTTGTGAGAGTGAAATAAGATAATTCTGTAAAATGCAAAGCAGGGGGTCCTGTATATAGTAGAGGTGATGATAGTTATTATTTTAAGTACCCCTATAATACCATTCGACCTGTTTTCCTACCTTAGAAAACTTGTTTTTTCTACTTAAATATTTGTCATATTGTATATACTTCCACAGTAATTAGTAAGCATTTATGTTTTTATGTGTCTATGTTTTTAAGTTTACCTTTATCACTTATTAAGCAGGTACTAAGCTAAGGAACATTCAAATATATTATTTCACTTAAACTTTACAGTAACTTTGTAATTTAGATGTTATCTCTACTTTACATGTAAAAAAATTGAAGTTAAATGATTTGCCAAGCTAATAAATAAACCTGGATATATATCCTCAGTAGTAAGTAGCAGATTCTAGGTTCTAATCTAGCTTCTAAAAATGACAGGGGTGGTTAGTGGGACAGGAGAAACAGGGTAGGAAAAAGGAATCCATAGCCAAAACAATAGTTTTTAAAAAATTGCTCTGCTACACTGTGCTGTCTCACCACTTACAGTGCTACCTTCCAAATGCTTTATAGAATCTTATTTTTATGGCCATTTTTGGCCTGTAAATATCTCATTGTTGGGATTCATAGTGAGTATTGGTTATTAGTTAGAATTTATTGTACTGTTAAAAGGTAATTCTTAAGATGATTTCAAATACAAATTGCTTCCCCTGCTGATTTATGTTTAATGGTATTTTTGTAGAGTATCTCATTTGTGTTCATTTATTTGTGAATCATTTTATGTTTCGTAACCCATTATGTGAAGTAATGTTGACCCTTGTTTTAATAGAAATTTTCTTTAAGAAAATAACTGATTCAAATATATGTTAATTATTGACAACTCAGGTGTTATCCAGCACACTTTTGGAAAAATTGGTAGCCTGTTATCTAACTGATTTCAGGAATATTTGCTACAGATAATAAACATTTACTGAGGCGTTTGCACATAATATTATGTTTATATTGAAATGAAATTTTATTTTTCTGTATATTTATGATTGAAAGTAAAGGTAGTTAACGATGTGGAAATGAACAGAGAAATCACAACTATATGCTAAGTAAGACACTGAATAAGAATATACCCATATAAACCAAAGGCAAGAATTTTACAATGATAGGGGTTTGAATTAGGAAATTAATTTCTTCTTCTTTTTTTTTTTTTTT
>NW_016806893.1:369860-403247 GCF_001698545.2 Rhinopithecus bieti | reverse complement strand
GGAGACCAAGGCGGGCGGATCATGAGGCCAGGAGATTGAGACCATCCTGGCTAGCATGGTGAAACCCCATCTCTACTAAAAATACAAAAAATTAGCTGGGCTTGGTGGTGGGTGCCTGTAGCCCCAGCTACTCGGGAGGCTGAGGCAGGAGAATAGCGAGAACCCAGGAGGCGGAGCTTGCAGTGAGCCAAGATCGCACTACTACACTCCAGCCTGGGCAACAGAGTGAGACCCCTCTCAAAAAATAAAAAAATTAAAAAATATATATATAATATATATATTATATATATATTTTTTAATTTTTTTATTTTTTGAGAGGGGTCTCACTCTGTTGCCCAGGCTGGAGTGTAGTAGTGCGATCTTGGCTCACTGCAAGCTCCGCCTCCTGGGTTCTCGCTATTCTCCTGCCTCAGCCTCCCGAGTAGCTGGGGCTACAGGCACCCACCACCAAGCCCAGCTAATTTTTTGTATTTTTAGTAGAGATGGGGTTTCACCATGCTAGCCAGGATGGTCTCAATCTCCTGGCCTCATGATCCGCCCGCCTTGGTCTCCCAAAGTGCTGGGATTACAGGCGTGAGCCACCGCGCCCAGCCAAAAGAAACTATTTTAAAGGAAGGGGCCAGGGAAAGAAGAAGAGAGCTCCCTGCTTCTAGTGAGCAAAGGCAGCAACAACCTTGAGCTTCTACAGCCCTTGGTATTTACTGGGTAGAAAGAGCAGGGAGGAGGAGCTAATAATTGTCAGCTGCTTGATTCACAGGTTCATATTATTGCTTAACAGGCTTCAGATGTACCTAATCACAAGAAGGTCGTGACTGCCCTCAGCATTCCTTCTGGGTGGCAGACGCAGTTTGTCTGTTTGCCAACATCCTGCATTTATGAGAAGAGTTTGCTGTTTACTCATATAGCCTCCAGTGGTATACTGAGTTGATCACAACCCTCACTCTTTCGGCCTCCAACATACAAAGATAAATCCTGCCGTTCTGCCCAGAAGTTCATGCAACTCTTTACTTTGCTCCAACATTTGTGATACAAAATAACTGATGTTAGAGATTTCAAAATAAAACCACCATCAACCAACAAAAATATTTTGTTTAAAGATATATTATTAGATTCAGTACCAATTTAGCCTACCTCCTACAGTTTTTCTGTGGAAAGGTAATGATTGGTATTCATAATGTTGAGCAATCACAATACTGTGGGATTCCGAAGGGCTTTCTGGTTAGTAGAAGTGAGTTTATGTTAATTTAATATGATTTAGTGTTAACTGAATTTTAGTCTTTTTTCATGGTAGGCGAATATTTCCTATATTTATGTAGGGTCATAAGGCAGCCTATTATATAGAGAACAAACCTAATGCAAATAGCAACTTTAAAATTATTCAATTTATGAATGTTCTATATGTGAATAATTGGTTACTATTCTGGGGTGGGAAGGGGATATGGGATTACGGATATAGTGGCAGAGAGTTCAGTTTAGCTTCTTCATTAAAACAGTTGTGGGTTGGCCTAAGAATATGATGATTTATACCTTTGCTTCTCTGTGAAAATACAGTCAGACTTCTAAAGTATAAATTTAATTTACAAATATACTTTTGAAAGTAAAAAGTTTAGGGGTTGCCTTGAAGTTGTTGCCACAAGAAACCAACTATTGTAAAGGAGTGATTTTCTTCATATTTTATGCTTTGATCGTTGCTTATATTCTGGGTGCTTAAGAAATAGTAATTTATTTATATGCAATTTAAATAATGTAACTTCCTGTTAAATCATTCTGCCTCCTATCATGATAGGAAAGGAATTTTATTCCAGTTATTATAATATGAAACAGATGGTCAGTGGGATGAAAGTGTTTTAAAATAAGTATTTTAAGATGTAATTTGTCTTACTCCATCTAATCTCATATTTTAATTTTTATTTTCAGCCTATCTAGCAATTATGATGCTCAAATGAAGAGCCTTTTAAGGATTGTGAGAATGTTTTGTCACGTTTTTCGAATTGGTCCATCCTCCCCCAGTAATGGAATTGATATGGGCTACAATGGGAATAAAACTCCAAGAAGCCAGGTGTTCAAGGTGAGAAAAGTATATGGCATTGTTAGGAAGATAGACGTAGAAGAGATGAATTTGACAAAGCATGCGTTCGTTAATCAGAAACCTCACGAACAGGTTGTAAGTTTGGTTTATACCCATATCACTTCTAAAATTAGGCACACCTTTCTCCTCTCAGCTTAGTCTAATCAACAGCAAGTTGGTGAGCTTTCTGTATTTTTCTTACAAATACAATGTTTTATTCCATTGGTGTTTTATTCTAAGGGTAGAAATAGTGTTTAAAATTAATTTTATTAAATTATAGGTTTTAATGTAATATGCAGCCAGCATGCTTTTGAAAGAAATTTATTTCTTATTAGTAAGGAAATAAAATGCACAGTTTTTATTTAGATTTTAATATGATATGTGTGTTAGGTGTATCTGTATATGTTTTTATAGTAAGGTTCTTTCATTTACTGGATTTGCTAACAGTTAATTCCTGAGATAACTGCAAGGAAGAGTTGTTGAGATAATTTTCTTAAAATATTTTGTATTGCTTCAGCTGCCTTTCTAAGCACATATGGGTGAAGTCCTTGGAAGATTCGTGTAAAACCCAAGGGAGTGTTGCTACTCATGTTAAATTATAATTTTATGAAGTAAACAAAATAAATATGACTATAATTGCTCTTGTTAATTGTTTTTGGGTGACATTTTAAAATAACAGATTTTAGAAAAATGTGTAATTTAATAACTTCGTGTTTTTTATTTATTCATGTATTTATTTTTTGAAATGGAGCCTCACTCTGTTGCCTAGGCTGGAGTGCAGTGGCACAATCATGGTTGACTGCAGCCTCGACCTCCCTGGGCTCAGGTGATGCTCCCACCTCAACCTGCCCAGTAACTGGGACTAGAGGTGCATGCCACCATACCTGGCTAATTTTTGTATTTTTTAGTAGAGATGGGGTTTTGCCATGTTGCCCAGGCTGGTGTCGAACTCCTGGGCTCAAGCTTTCTGTCTGCCTCTGCCTCCCAAAGTGTTGGGATTACAGGCATGGGCCACTGCACCCAGCCAACTTATGTTTCTTTAAACAATCATTTGAGTATAAAATATAGGTTATTTATCAAAATAGTGATATAAATGTTTTTATGTGCCACTTCCTTGAAAACTAGTTAGGATTGACAGCTTTGCTCTTTGTAAAATTCAAATCTAAATTAGTGTGCTATACTAAATGATTCTTTTCTTACATGGAAAATTTTAGCAGAAAGGTAAAAATAAAGTTTGCAAGAACTTTGACACTAGTAGATTAATACTTAGAATAGATATGGTAGTCTTTTAGAAAGGTTATGTGTAAATGTCCATCTGTTTTACTCTCTTTAAAAAAAGTCAGTCTAGGAAGGAAAGTTTTCAGCTATGTATGTATGTATGTATGTACGTTGAGTGTGTATTTTTGTTTTCTTTTTTTTTTTTTT
Organism: Rhinopithecus bieti; assembly: GCF_001698545.2. Lineage (NCBI taxonomy): Eukaryota > Metazoa > Chordata > Mammalia > Primates > Cercopithecidae > Rhinopithecus > Rhinopithecus bieti. The sequence goes on along the minus strand of NW_016806893.1, from coordinate 399,754 downwards.
CCTTATTGTGCCACCTCCTGGAAGAATGAAGTTATGCATTCTTGTAATTCATGTGGCTTTTCATGTACCACTTCCTTGAACTCTAGTTAGGAGTGACGACTTACTGTCTTTGTAAAATTTTGATTTACATTATTGACCTACTCTTTTTGTCAGGGCTGTTTTGAGCAAGCTTTACTGCTTCAAACATTCATATCACACAAAGTTGTTTTTAATGTGTTCTGACTTGGCTCACTTTGTTAGTGACGGAATCTACCCTTGATTTGACTTTGACTCATACTTTCTACTCACCTGTAATGATGAATATAAAATCAAATCAGGTATGGCTGTGGTCAGTATTATTCAAATTGAGTTAGATTTATTTAATTTTGTCTGATTTCTTTGGTTAAAGTTTCAATCTGCTACCTATTAGCTAGTATCAGAAAGTATGTGTTAAGTAGCCTCTCTATAGGTGATTTAAAAGATTTAAATATTGATTTAAATGTTAGTTTTCTACCTAATCAGTCAATACAGACATAGTAGAGTAGCAAAGGATATCTGTTTTTCCTTTTCAGCTTATGTTTAAAAAATAGAACCCAGACTTTATGTTTTGTCATATATCTGTGATGTATATAATATATAAATACTTTCTTATTTCAAGAATTTTGTTAGTATCTTTGTTTCTTTTTTTAAGGTATACTTTCTACAGCATTGACAACTACTGTTTCTTCTCATCACTTATTTTCTCTTAAATTTTCATCTTTCGTTTTGGTAAAACAATTGCAAAACTCAGCTAGTTTTTAAACACATTAATAAGTACTAACTGTTAAATAATTTATTAGTCTCTTTTCATCCAGTTTTATGAATGAAACATGGAATCTTTGGGGATTGACAAAATGATCTGCCTTCCATTTACAAGGATAAAAATAGAAACTGTACATTGTCATCCATGTGAATCAGGTCTCCTGTTCATTGTGGGGTGATTTCAAATTGTAAAAATCTTTGCTAGTTACTGAGTTGCTGTGATGTTAGACTGGAAATACCATTTTAATTCTTACCACATTTTGTCTGAGGTAGCAATTGATCCCTAATTTCCATTTTATTAACAAGGTACTCTAATGCTACTTTATTGTTCAAATTAACTAATGGGTTTTCCATTAAGAATGAGTGGGTTTATAGGCCATGTGTTTTTAGTCGGTGAAATTGTTTAACATCCTGTTATTAGTTTTCTGATTTATTTTAGAAGTTCTTTAAGTTAGTCTTAACACATAGCCATTCTTTCAGCATTAAGAGATGTTTACCTAGTGCCTTGGGAACTTTGGAGCATTTGAAGGATAAGGTCATTTTTATTTTTGAAGCACAGTGAACATGGGGAAGACAATTTAGGCTTCCTGAGTCTTGCTGTGTTCTTTTTTTTATGAATAGTAAGCTGTGACTATTAATGGTTTCATAGACTTGCAATTTGGAAAATTTGGTAACCGAGAAAGATGGTGAAACTTTTAACTTTAAGATCTTATCTTGTGGGTTGTGCCATTTGACATTAGCAGGTTAAGAATAGTCAGACTAACAGGATATCAAGGTACTATGAATGAACATTAAATTAATAATACTTTTCTGCCAGATTTATTCCTCATTTCAGCACTTCTTGAAATTTTAAAAAATCGTTCAGTAAGCTCGAGATTGTATATTTTGAAATATGACTTAACATGCTTATAAATCATGTATGATTGTCATATCATTGTTACTATATGTAGAATATAATTCTTTGGTAAGGATCACTCAATAATAATGAATGAAGCAGTATTTTCACAATACCAAGAAACCTGCTAATATTTTCAGTAGTAATTGACTCATTGTTCAGTAACAATTGGTATGTATGGTGTATCTTATTTAATGTATTTTATTATTTATGAATATAGAAAGCATCATAGATACAGTATGCAGTGGTTTATTTTTAATTTTAAAATTTATTTGAATCCTTTTTATTGGTGGCTGCTACCATAGTTAGAAATTAAAGTTATTTTCATAGTATTCTTTTTGTGATTGAAGAATGAATTTTCTGAATAAATCTTCAAAGAGAAACTTCCTAGGTAAACTCACCTCAAGGTTGGGATTTAGTTTTAGTATATGTATGATTGAAGNGTGGTTTATTTAATTTTAAAATTTATTTGAATCCTTTTATTGGTGGCTGCTACCATAGTTAGAAATTAAAGTTATTTTCATAGTATTCTTTTGTGATTGAAGAATGAATTTTCTGAATAAATCTTCAAAGAGAAACTTCCTAGGTAAACTCACCTCAAGGTTGGGATTTAGTTTTAGTATATGTATGATTGAAGAAATAATAGGTAAGAAAAGAGAGAAAAGTAAAGAAAGGTCCAGTGTGGCTTACTACTTTTTTTTTTTCTCATTCTTCTAATTATTTGCTGTGTTCCTTTATTTAAAACTCTGGCTTTTCAGTATCTTTATTGTCATTTTTACACATATCCATTTTTTTCTTTGGTGTTATTTCTGCACCACTGAAAATTTGCCTTTCATTTTTTACACATTGTCAGTATTTGAAAATAGGGTTGCTGTTGGTTTAGACTCAGTGCTTATCTGCGTGATCAGCCTGTGTCATTTCTTGCCTTAGGCCTTACCTCCTTTCAGTGTATTGACTTTCTAGGTTTTATCTTTTCTCATTTAGAGGCCAATTATTCTTTTTTCTTTCTGTTTCTAGCAGTTTTATATCACCACCTGTTCTTTCCATTTCAGAAGTTCATTTTCTGATATAAAGCTAAATAGCTGTGCTGACATAAGTTCTTTTTATCTTCTACAGCAGGTTCAATGTTTTGCTCATAAAGAGAAACTATAGTTTCAACTTGGGTCATGATTAGAATTTTCAGTGAAGGTATCTGTCAGTATTTATGGCAGCTGGGTGCTTCTTGCCCTTCTTTAAGCAGTTCAGGGACCCCAAATCTGTCAACAGTTGTGAGTATGGAAGAGCCCTCATTATGGGTGAGAGGGGTGCTTACTTTAACTTCAAAGGAGGGTATAATTTCTCTTAAAAAAGGAAACATTGTACTTACCCGCCTACCTAGTGCATAGTACAGGTTGAGTGAGTGAACTAGGTTTTTGTTGATTGTAGTAGTGGTGGTTTTGTTTGTTTTGTTGTGTTTTCTGCTTTTGGTTGAACGTGTAAATGAAGGCCTAAGGTGATTGAATTATTTTCAAATTCAGTAAGTAAAATATTTTCAAAAAGAGGATGTTACAGAAATCTGAAGAAAGGCTGAAAATGGCAGTGAAGGTATTTGTTAGATAATAATTGGGAAGAATTTCCTGGCAGAATAGATTATTCAAACATTTTCTAAGGTTCCAAATATGTTTGTATAATCTCCTTTCATAGCAATCTTTAAAAGAAAGATTATTTCTTTCCTTGAAATATTTTAAAGGTGAGTCTTCCTGTAGCACATGGTCTAGTTTGTAGCATTCTGTAATCATGTCAGATTCAAAAGTGAGATTAACTTGTATATTTATTTGCAGAAAGATAGCTCGTCATTCTCAATAAGAATATTTAAAATAGTGTAGGATGAAGGGATTGTTTAACCACTGTACCACTTGTAAACTATTAATCTTTATTTGGGATTAAAAATATCCTAGCAGGTTTTTTTTTTTTTTTTTTTTTGGGAGACAGTATCTCACTCTTTCACCCAGGCTGGAGTACAGTGACACGATCACAGCTCACTGTAGCCTTGACTTCCGAGACTCAAGCAATCCTCCCATTTCAACCTCCCGAGTAACTGTGACTACCAGTTTGTGCCCTTGTACCCAGCTAGAATAATAATAGGAAATGGTTTATTCTCTCCTTATCTTTTTTTTTCTTTAATAGAAAGCTGTTAATCTTTACTTGGAATTAATAATTTGCTACTCAGTGTTTTTTTTTTTTTGAAATGGGGGTCTCACCCTGTCACCCAGACTGGAGTGCAGTGGTGTGATCTCAGCTCACTGCATCCTCTGCCTCCTCCTTTTCAAGTGATCCTCCTGCCTCAGCCTCACGGGTAGCTGAAATTATAGGTGTGTGCCACCATGCCTGGCTAATTTTTTGTATTTTTAGTAGAGATGGGATTTCACTATGTTGGCCAGGCTGGTCTCAAACTCCTGACCTCAAGTGATCTGCCCACCTCAGCCTCCCAAAGTGCTGGGATTACAGGTGTGAGCCACCATCCCCGGTCTGCTAGTCAATATTTTAATAAAAGTTTGGTAATTGTATTTCTTGTTTTAAAAAACACTAATTATTAGAAATGGATTGTGTCTGTAAATATACATATATACATAAATGTGTCACATTTTATAATTTCTTGTCAATAATTATCAAAATTCCAGGAATTATATGTAACGAAAGGAGCACAGTAAAAAAGCTGTTCATTAGGTTCTTTAGGGATTCTCATTTTTTAATTGAAAAAAGACATTTGTTTAATTGAAAGTTGTTGACATGGATCATATTAATACAGAAAATCTTAAGACTGATTATAAATTGTAATGTGTGCTTTTAAAACTAAACATTTGAAAATTAAAAGAAGAAAGATTGCTTGTTAATTTTTTGTTAGTTTTTCCTTTTTATTCCAAGGAATGCATACATACAAATTAAATTATTACCATAAATGAAGAAATTGTCATTTATATAGCATTTGTATAATTTTGTTACTTACCTTTAGGCATTACCATCACATTAACTTGGGAAGATAGAAATATCTAGAGTAAATTTTCTCTTTTATAATACTTGTCTAGGTATGTGGGGTTTTTTTTTTTTTTTTTGATCCTATAGTTAAGAATGATGTTTAAAAAACACTTTTGTTTTTCTCTCAGCCTCTGGAATTGCTTTGGCACTCATTAGATGAATGGCTAGTTTTAATAGCCACAGAATTGATGAAAAACAAAAGAGACTCAACAGAGATCACTTCTATTTTACTGAAACAAAAAGGCCAGGATCAAGATGCTGCTTCCATTCCTCCATTTGAACCTCCAGGACCTGGGAGCTATGAAAATCTGTCCAGTGGCACAAGAGAATCTAAACCAGATGCTCTTGCAGGGAGACAGGAAGCCAGTGCAGATTGTCAGGATGTTATTTCTATGACAGCCAACCGGCTAAGTGCTGTCATTCAAGCTTTTTACATGTGCTGTTCTTGTCAGATGCCTCCAGGGTAAGAAAGTTTTGGCTTATTATTTTTTTTTGTCTGATAGGTGATGAAAAGCAGTGATATTTTGTAATTTCAAAACAACAAATAATAATTTGTTGATTTAAAGTTTTCTTTTTGTTTTAAGATACTCATACTAATCTAGATCTAGTAGGGAATATTTAAATTTTAAACAACCAATATATATTATTACTTTGTAGAATGGTGAATGTCACCTTGTATAGGATCTCTTAATTATGTATTTGAAATGTATAGAGCAGAAATGCACCAAATTTTAAGATTTTTAAAAAGTCACTTGTTGATATTGTCTGCTGATGAGAAGTTAGAATCATTTTACAAATTGGCTAGGCATACTTCAGTTTCCTAAACTTACAAAGAAGATCAACACCAAATTTTTTTTTTTTTTTTTGGTTTAGAAGCCAGTCCAGTTCAATATATATTTATCAAGAGTGCTATATTTTATCACAAACTTTTGCCTATGTATTCTGATCGATATTTACCCCCCACAGAATGACTTCACCTCGTTTCATTGAATTTGTCTGCAAACATGATGAAGTTTTAAAATGCTTTGTTAATAGGTAAGCTTTCTGGGGTTTCTGGACTACCCTGGAGCCTTTCCTCTCTTTACTTACAGTTTCATCTAAACAGAAAAAATACTATTCCTCTTACCATTCAAAATATGCTCAATAACAAATGAAAGTTTAATAGATGTGGATTATTATATTTTTCTTCTGTTTCAGTATCAGTGTATCTGAATTTGCATTTCACTTAATTCTACTCATTCTTCCTGTCCATTTAAACAAAATATTTTTTTTTTAGAAATCCCAAAATTATATTTGACCACTTTCACTTTCTCCTTGAATGTCCTGAGTTGATGTCAAGATTCATGCATATCATAAAAGCACAGGTAGAAATTTTCTTCATCTTTTATTCTAATGAAATTAATTTCTAAAATTCTAATATTGTTTAGTGGAATAATTATTACACTTCAGACATTCTGTTGTAAGAGGAATGATTGCATGTTACTTTAATATGAGAAGTAAGTTTTCTTCAAGAAATATGTATAGAGTGCCTATTATTTGCAGAGGTCTGTACAAAAACAGCAGAACACATTGCCACATTTCCTGAAAGGAGCTTGATGAAACTCTTTAGTCCTATGAGGCTGATTGTCCTTTTGAAAAGGATTTTAGCCCCAAATACACTTGGGAAATTACATAACATATGCCCTTTGGAAATTTATAAATCACATTGGCAGCATGTTAAAAGGCTTTGAGAAGCCCTTTAGTAAAAATAGTGATTTAGCTTTGTTAATCCTCCAAACTTATTTGAGCTGACCACCTTTCCCCTACCAGATGTGTATCTGTTCATTCCATATATCTCATGTTACGTGAAGCTAGCTGGAGGAAAACTTGTTTTGCTCCTTACCAGCTATGTGAACTTTGGGCACATTTCCTAACATCCTTGAGCCCTTGGTTTCTTCATCTACAAAACAGAGATAATGACAGCAACCTCATAAAACTATTGCCAAGAATAAATTGTCAGGAATGACTGTGATATATGCTCAATAAATGGTAGTTGTTTTGGAGATAGAATACTTACTTCCTTTCTCTAAGAGGATTCTAATTCAGTCTGGCTGGGGAGATAATAAACATACGTATAAAACAGTGACTACATTACCTGGATCTTTAGGAGTTTAAGGGAGGAAGAGCTGGCTCTGGCATCTGTAGTCAAGGGAAATTTCAGAGGAGGCAGATTTTAAGTTACGTTGAGAAAGCTTGAAAAAATATGCAACATTTTGATGGGAGTAAACAAGGAGGGAGAACTTTCTAGCCAGCATGTGGGCTGGAGCATGTAGACAGAAAAGTGTATAAAACTACAGTATTGCAGCAGAAATTTTGTGTAGATAGGAGCAAGATAGAGTTCTGGAAAGGTAGATTGGGGTCATCCAATGATGAGCCTTGATTTCCAGATCAAAGAATTTTCTTGGTTTGCTAGGCTGTTAGGAGCCACCGATACCCTTGCTTTAGGAGAATGGCATAATTCTGGCAAAGTTTTAGAAAATAATTTGCCAGATATGTAGGACAGACTGTAGACAATGGTTTGGTTAGTAGTCGTAAGATAATAAATACGATAAGTGGTTTTTAATGTCTTAAGGGACACTTGTCCTTTCAGAAGTTAACCTATGAACTAATTTTTATACCATTATGCACAAGTGTATAGAGGGATCTTTTGACATCTGTTTAATAATGATAATGTGAAAGAGAAGGCAGTAATAATAACTTACATTTACTGAATGCAAATTTTAGGTCAGGTGCTGTGTATTTGCTTCCATGAATTATTTTGTTTTCTTAACCATTGTGTAAGATGGCTGCTCTTTTTTTCTAAGCTGAAGTGGTTAAGTAACTTGTTTAAGTCATTCTGCTACTAAATGGGAGAACCACAATTCAAAAGTCTGTCTGGTTCTCAAGTTCAATTTCTTTCTTTTCTTTTCTTTTTTTTTTTGGACAACAGGGTTTCACCTGTCACTCAGGCTGGAGTGTAGTTGATCTCAGCTCACTGCAACCTCTGCCTGCCGGGCTGAAGTGATCCTCCCAGCTCAATCTTTCAGGTAGCTGGGACTACAGGTGCAAACCAACACACTTGGCTAATTTTTGTATTTTTTTCTAGAGACAGGATTTTGCCATGCTGCCCAGGCTGGCTTTGAATCCTGAGCTCAAGTGATCCACCTGCCTTAGCCTCCCAAAGTGTTGGGATTATGGGCATGAGCCACCACCCCTGGCCAAGTTGTTTCTTGACCTACACTATATGATACTGTTCTGGGGCAAATGAGGTAACAGGTGAAAGAAGGTGAGATAACAGGTAAAATCTCACTATTTTTGAGAGATAGTCTTCTGTTTTCAATACAGATTGGTGCAAAAGTAATTGCGGTTTTTGGCAATTACTTTTAATTGCCAAATTAAAATTGTCAAATTAATTAAAATGGCAAAAACCACAATTACTTTTGCACCAACTTAATACTGTCTCTGCTTTTTACTTTCTATTCCTTCTTCCCTTCCTGGACAGTTTAGTCAAAAAGCATGTGTATTAGGTATCCACTCTGTTGACCCAGAGAGGGGGGTGTTTGTTGCCTGACCAGGGTGAGGAGGGTGTCTACATGTGTAGTGGTGGCCTAGTGTGGGGTGTTGGAGTTTGGATGTGATTAAGAAGGTGTCCGTGTAGAAGAGGGTCCCAGTGTGAGTGATATGGGTTAGAGTGGCATAAGGAGGATTTCCATGTGGGGATGGTTGCAGCTGATCAGTGCTGTCTGATGAAGCCCCAGTGGGGTGGAGGGCATCTATGCAGTGAAGGGGCCATGCCAGCGATTGGAGATTGGTAACATACCAAGGGAATGGGGTTGCAGGTTGATCAAATAAGCAAGTATGAGAGTCTAACTTCTTATTGTTGGAGAAAGGAGTTACAAAATGGAGGAAACTAGAAGGAACCTTGTGCTGAATTGGAGTTACCAGTTTGAATTTAGTTTTAAATCTACATAGATACATGTCGCAAACCTGGTACCTAGCTCTTGGTCTCTCAGTGCCATTCTCAATGAACCAGGGCTCCTTGGAGAAATGGCTAATTCCAGGGCTAGATCAGGGAAAGTATAAAATAAGCCTGCAACATCTTATTATGTAAGAAAATAAGGAAGTGTTCAAAGACTGATGGGGTTATGTTAACATGACTCAGAAGACAGTTTGAATGGACTCGCACTACCAAATTTGGAAGAATTTGAACATCAAAATAAAGAATGATGGCAACATAAATAGGAACCTATGAGTCTGTACTGAAAAAATTAATGAATAAATGGAAAGTTTGATGAAGGGTAGGATGATTACACAGTCTCAAATTATCTCCTGACAGAATAATTACAAAGAGAAAAAGGGTGCCTTATAGTAGAGAAGCTTGACAGTGATCAAAGCAGACATAGCAGTGTGGCAGCTGATAGGATGCTCTGAGGACAACATGGCATCACTTCTGTGATATTCCTGCCAAGGATACACACCTTAAATCTAATCATGAGAAATCATCAGACTAAATACAGTTGAGGGACGTTCTACAGAATTAACTGGCCTGCAGTCTTTAAAACTATCAAGGTTATGAAAATTAAGAAAACATTGAAGAAATGTACCAGAGTGAAGGAGACAGGACAGGACAATTAAAGGCAGTTCATGAATCATGTTGCAATAAAAGGACGTTATTGGAGAATTGGCAAGACTTGAAATGGGGTCTGATCGTAGTAATGTTATCAGAGTTAATTTCTGATTTTGATGGTTGTTATCTAGTTATAGAGGAAACTTTCCTTGTTTATAGGAAATAAACACCTAAGTGTTTATAGGGGACCGGACATTATATTGGCAACTTTCTCTCACACCAGAGGAAAAAAAAGTACTTTGTACTCTACTGTACTTAGAAGTTTTCTGTAACTTGGAGATTGTCCTCCTCTAGAAAGTTAAAAAGAGCAACTACCTCTGCTAAGGGATAGACTTCTTTTTCTGTTAGTGGTTTTCAGGTGGCCAGTACTTAAAGGGAGAAACATTTTGTCTTGCTGTACAAATGCTATTAAGAGGAGCCTCTATAATCAGTCCTGTTTTATGAATTATTTATGGAAATGCAGGTATTCTAGAAAGTTTACATACAAAAATGTGCCTTTTGGCTGTGTAGGTGTTTGTATATGTGTGTGTGTTTTGACCTTATAAATGTTGTGTTAGTTTTTGAAGGTAGCAGTTTGTACCTTTTAATGTTACACTTGAATTACTTGAAAAGGGTCCATTTGTTTTTATTTCTCGGTTCACATTTCATAGATAAAGGATATAGTTTAATATCTTATAGTGGGCAGTAAGTTTTCTTTTAAATAGTTATTGACCATAATTTTAACATTGCTGTGAATGACAATAAGAACAATATCTATTTATTGAGCATTCCAGGTATTGAGTATTAGAGCATTAGTATAAATGCTTTTAGTCTATTTTTACCTTTGGTAAAATGGGGACAAAAGTCCCTTTTTCTCATAGTGTTGTGAGGGTTGTATGTGGTAATGCATCGTAAAGTGCTTCAAAAGTACCTGGCTTATAGGTGCTTAATAAATGTTTGCTAATTTATTATTATAATTATGATTATTATAATTACCATAATTATGTTCTTTATTTGAATTATTTAATTTAATCCTAACAGCTCTTGAAGTAGGTGTATTCTTTTCTCTGTTTTACAGATGAGAAAACTAAAGTTCTGTGAGGATTAATAATTTCCTTAAGATAAGTCTAGTGAATGACAGAGTGAGGGATTCTCAAACCATGTTTATCTGACTTCAAAGCCCATACTTAAATAATTGCTTCTGTGTAATGTTTTTTGTTTCCTCTTAAACCCAACTTTTAGAAATAGTTAGCAATAGAATTTCAAGTACTTTATATTTCAACTTGTTAACTGAAAATGAAATATTTAATTTATATGCATAGTAATGCACATAACATATAACACCAGTGCCTTATTAAAAATGTGGAAGACTGTTAGAAGTATGGACAGAATTACACATTTAACTTTAAAAAGGTAGCATTTATTCTTTTCTTACCGAAAGCAAATGTTAAAAGGCAGAAGTTCATCTCTCATCAATCATACTATGTTTTATTAAGAATTAATAACAAGTGATATTTGAATCTTTTAAAAAAACCTATTTAATTTAGCTCAGATGAAGAAATTTATTGGTGTCCTAAAAGCCACCTGGAAGGTAACTTTTTTGTGGTGTTGGATGGTATTCATCATATTTATCTCTTGAAACTCTTAGCTTTTGTGGTGGTATTGCACCACCTTGGTTCTCCTTAGACTTTTCCTGCTGTCTGTATCATTTGCTAAGCAAATTCTCAGTCATGACTTGTGATCATAAACATCTTTATTCTTGTTGTTTGTTCTCTGTGTCTTTCATCTCTTGACCTTATACTGTCTCCAACTTACCTTGGTTCATGGCTTTATTTTCAGTGTCTCAGCTGCATCACTGTCCAGTATCTCTTTCTAAATCCCTAATAGTTACACCCCACTATATCTTTAAACTCATTATACGTAAAATCTTACTCATTATATTTCCACCAGTACCTTCTAGGAGTGTGGGGGTAGGTTATGGGGAAAGGGCTTTTCCGCTTTAAGTTATTTCTATTAATAAGTTCTATCTTGCAGAGATCTGTAGAGATAAGGTCTCACTTTGTCACTCAGGCTGGAGTGAGAAGGTGAGCACACTACAATTATAGCTCACTGCAGCCTTGAACTCCTGGGTTCAAGGATCCTCCCACCTCAGTCTTCTGAGTAGCCAGGACTGCAGGCGCATACCACCACGCTTGGCTAATTAAAACATTTTTTTTTTTTGGTAGAGACAGGGTCTCACTGTTGCCCAGGCTGGTCTCAAACTCCTGGGCTCAAGCGATCCTCCTGCCTCGGCCTCCCAAAGTGCTGGGATTACAGGCATGAGCCAGCATACCCAGCCACTTCTCTTACTTTTAATGCTTATTCAAAGGAGTAGTATCTCTCAGATTGACTTCATTGTTCCTCTTTGCTACCACGACCAGGGCTTCTATAGCTCATGCTTCATTGTTTAGAACTTGATATTTTATATATATATATATAGATATAGATAGATATAGATATAGATATTATATTGTGTTACTCTATGTTAGTCTCATCTCTTTAATATTAAACAGTTTTTAGCAAGTTCATGGAGTTTTTACTGCTCTTATGTTACATGCAGTGTTGGTACATACTAGGTACTCAATACTTTCTGATTAATCAAAATTATAGATCACTTACAGTTTGCTTACCTGGCAGATGAACAAAAAGGAGAGATTTTCTTTGCTATTCAAGAGATTTTGTTCTTAAGTTTTTATTGTGGAGAATGGGAAGGGATAACAAATTCCATTCCAGTTTCTGCATATATTCTAAAGGATAGAAATAAGAATAAAGTTAGGAGTAAGAGGCTGGGTGTGGTGGCTCATGCCCGTAATCCCAGCACTTTGGGAGGCTGAGATGGGTGGATCACCTGAGGTCAGGAGTTCGAAACCAGCCCGGCCAATATGGTGAAACCCCATCTCTACCAAAAATACAAAAATTAGCCAGGCATGGTAGTGAGTGCCTGTAATCCCAGCTACTTGGGAGGCTTAAGTAGGAGAATCACTTGAACTCAGGAGGCAGAGGTTGCAGTGAGCAGAGATCACGCCACTGCACTCCAGCCTGGGCAACAGAGTGAGACTTTGTCTCAAAACAACAACAATAACAGCAATAAACCAAAATAAGTAAATAAATAAGATTAGGTGTAAGAGATTATTTTCATGAAAAATTAAATGGAACATGCAACATAATTTTTCTGGGTGTGAAAATTCCTTGTAATAAGGCTTGGATTTAAAAGAAATTGAGAATAAATATGTTCAATTACATATCTGATATTAAGTTCTGAGGCATAACCAAATTGATAAATGTAGAAATTTTAAAAAATACATTTTTCTTGGTAGCCAAGCTATTTCAGCTAAGTTCTGCCTTTTTGTGAATAGTTACTGAAATGTTAAAACACATTATTCAGTAACTCCTTATTATAAATAAAGATCTAAGGATGATTATTTGTAGAAAAGGCATTTAGCATACTAGTAAATCTGATAATTAGATAACTGATATACTGCTAACATATTTTACTCTTATATTTTGGACTAGCCTTTTAAAGATCGCTGTGAATGGTTCTATGAACATCTGCATTCAGGACAGCCAGATTCAGACATGGTGCACAGGCCAGTGAATGAAAATGATATCCTACTGGTTCACAGAGGTATGCTTAACAAAGAAGCTGATATATGTGTGAACCACAAAGTGCTTGTTATTGTAAGTTTTAATATGTAAAATTAACCAATGCTACATATTTAGATTCTATTTTTAGGAGTAGCTGTGAAGTTGTGTCAAAAGCAAATTGTGCAAAGCTAAAGCAAGGGATTGCTGTACGGTTCCATGGAGAAGAAGGCATGGTGGGTATAAAAGATGACGATGTAGAAATCACTGTATGTAAAGAAAGATTGAAATGCCTTTTGAATAAAGTTTAATGTTTAGTTGATAAAGGAAGAAACTTTATATTTAAATTTTGTTATTTAGAAAAAAATTTCCCAATATAACATATTGCTGTTGATGCTTAATTTTATTTCTTGAATTCAGGGTCAAGGTGTTGTGCGTGAATGGTTTGATATTCTGTCCAATGAGATAGTCAATCCTGATTATGCATTGTTTACCCAGTCAGCTGATGGTAAGTTTACGGTCTAGAAGACTTTTTCTACAACTTGTCACATTTTTCACACTATTTCAGTACATTTCATTTTTGATTTCCACAGCGGACTTGTGAGCTAGGTGGGATATTCTTATTTTATAGATGAGAAAACTGAAATTCAGAGTTTTCATCTGCATTCACACAGTTAATAAGTAGTAGAATCATAAATGGAACCTGACTCAGTCTAACATTTTTTCCTCTTAACAGTTGGTTCCCAGATGCTTGTCTCAAGGATTAGTGTTGGCCCCAAGGAGGTTTCTTATCAGTCCTTTATAAAATAAAACTGAATTTGTTCAATTTAAGGATTATCCTCTAGTCTACTTTTTTTGAGTTAAATTTTCATTTCATAAATTAATGGTGCTTGTAGATGGCCTTAAACAAATACAAGTCCCTATTTGGAAAATAAAATTTGCTAACTCTATTTATAGAGTTTCCAAGTTTTAAAATATATTGCTTAGGAAAACCAAAGTCTAGAAATCATGATGTAAAATTTCAACTCTTAATCTATTTATATATACTAACTTTATTTTCAGTCATTTTAAGAGATCAAGACCTGGCTACTATAAAGCTCTTATTTAACCATATAAAACAGATAATTAACCCTCCTTGTTGAAATGGTACTTGTGACTTATAGAGTTGTAATTTGCTATTGTAGACTAAATGGAAATAGTTATCTCATTCGTGTGAGATATTTGAGAGCTCTCTAACTTAATAAAGACATATTCCAAGTGAAGGTGGGATTTCAGCTTTCAAATGCTTTGCACAGTCGCTCGTTTTTTCTGAAAATCTCTTCTTTCCCCAAATGTTTACATTCTTTTATCAGGAGAGAATACTTCATTAATTGTAGCTTCTGATTGCTTCCAACCAAACTAGCAGCAAATCCCTATTTGATAAGAAGGATGATTTTAAGGGAGGCATGTGGGAGCAGGCTGCAACAGAGCTAGGCTGCTGCAGGCATTCATCCCTGTGATGGGCTTCTTGGATACACTTTGAGTATTTGAAATTGCATAGGAACATGGAACTGCCCGCTTTAACTTGGTAACCTTTGTGAGGTGAATTTGGTGTCTTTGTGAATGACAAGTTCAGTGAACCCCTGAGTTTAATTATTTAGGCCTAATCTTTGAAGCTAGATCTAGCATTATATTTTAGACTGACCTCTTCTCTTTATATCCTTTATTCTAAGTCTACTTAGCTTAATATCTGAAAAACAGATTTGGTGTGAAATCATTAGTTTGAGGTACTTCCTTAATGTTACAGATTTGTAGCAGAGCAAATGTTGAAGTACATAGACCCATAAAGTTTTTTTTTTTTTTGAGACAGAATCTCACTCTGTCACCCAGGCTGGAGGGCAGTGGCATGATCTTGGATCACTGCAGCCTTGACCTCCCGGGCTCAAGGAACTGTCCCACCTCAGCCTCCTGAGTAGCTGGTATGGCTAAGGTGGGAGGATCACCTGAGCTGGGAGACCAGCCATGGTGCCTGGCTAGTTTTTGTATTTTGTAATTTCTCTATTCTTTTTGTGGAGATGAGGTTTCGCGATGCTGCCCAGACTGGCCTCAAACTCCTGAGCTTGTGCTATCTATCCGCCTCGGCCTCCCAAAGTGCTGGGATTACAGGTGTAAGCCACTATGTCTGGCCAAACATTTTGATTTATCTTTTTTGTAAGCCATATCGGTCTCCTCTTTGGGGTCATAATATTAATAAATTAAAATCAAGCTGAAATATTTTCACACTCTTAGGTTTAGTTGACAAAGAGAATTACATATAGGAATCAAGAATTTCTAAATGTGGCGAATGTTTGGGTATACCCGATATCTATAATAATTTTTTTAAAAACTTGTTTTCTAATGAAATTAAGATGCTTACAGTAGTGAAATAGTATAGTTGTTATGAATTTGTCCTTTGGGTTTATACACGGTGAGAATCTTGACTGCTGTTCTTTTGATATGATCTTGGGGCCAGTAAACTTAATTTTCTGCACTTTCGTGTCCTCATTGTAAAATGGTGATACCTGGCTGGGCACGGTGGCTCATGCTTGTAATCCGAGCACTTTGAGAGGCCGAGGTGGGCAGATGACAAGGTCAAGAGATCGAGACCATCCTGGTCAACATGGTAAAACCCCGTCTCTAACTAAAAATACAAAAATTAACTGTGCATAGTGGCATGTGCTTGTAGTCCCAGCTACTTGGTAGGGTGAGGCAGGAGAATCGCTTGAACCCAGGAGGCGGAGGTTGTAGTGAGCCGAGGTTGCGCCACTGCATTCCAGCCTGGTGACGTGGTGAGACTCCATCTCAAAAAAAAAAAAAAAAAAAAGATGATAACCTATGTTTTGTAATGTGGTGAGAATTCAGTTAGCTAATATGTGAAAATGCTTAGTCGGTGCCTGGCATATGGAAAGTGTAAATATTATATGCTGTTATTATCATTACATGAAAATGATATTATTGTATACTAGGATTTTTCTGAGAGCATGAAAATAGTTGGGGGAGTAACAGCTATATATATATTTTTTGAACTTAAAATTTATCATAAACTTTTAATTCTATTTAAAATTTTGAAGTTAAAAACTGTTACTCCTTTTCTGAAGATTTTCTCCCTATATGTTTCCTTTTTTTTTTTTGAGACGGGGTCTTGCTCTTTCCCCCAGGCTGGGGGGCGGTGGCCGGATTCCCGCCCCCTGCAAGCCCCGCCCCCCGGGTTTCCCCCATTCTCCTGCCTCAGCCTCCACAGTAGCTGGGACTACAGGCGCCCGCCGCTTCGCCCGGCTAGTTTTTTGTATTTTTTTAGTAGAATGTTTCCTTTTTTTAAAAAAAGTCTCCTTATCCTTTTTAAGTATCTAGATTTCTCAGAAAGTAATTAGAGAGGGAATTAAGCACAGAGCTAGGGGAGGAAAATAGAATCATCAGAAATCTTTGTAGCCCTAATCATTCATTATTTTAACAGGTAAAAAATATTTGTGATTATTCTTAGAATATTATATTTTTGGGATTATGATTATATTTATCTTTGAAGTCTGCCTTTATCTCACAAAGCTTTGCTTTGGCTTTTAATATCAGGTCTTGCTTCATGACAGGGAATTATTCTCCAAAGGTCCTTAACAGTGAATGATGAGACTCACATGACTTATTAATACCATAGGATTCCAAATTTGTACCTTAATATCTAAATAAACTAGTTAGCAGTTTAACCTGGTGTCAGCACTGAGAAATCAAAGATCAATGAAACAGAGTGAATTATTATCAAAATGACTAAACATTTCACTTTCCAATACATTTCTATCTTTTATTTTTCTTTGAAGCTATTTCATTAGGTTTATCAGTTACTTCTTTTAGCCCAGGCATTTACGATAGTAGTATATAGCATGAGCTCATGATGTCTTTGTTGAATGAATGAGTGAATTTGTAATATGAATTAGTGGCCATCACAGAAAAATAGGAAAAATAGGAAAAGAAAGTTATTTAAAGTTGAGGTTTTGGCATTAGGTTTTAACTTTTAACTAGTAGTATTTTTTTTTTGAGACTTTTTTTTTTATGGTGGTGAAATACACATAAAATTTACCACTTATAATATTTGAAAGTGTGCAATTCAGTGGCATTTAAGTACATTCAGTGTTGTGCAACCATTGGACACTATTTTCAGAGCTTTTTCATCACCCCAGGTAGAAATTCTGTACCCATCAAGCAGTATCTCCCATATTCCCTTTCCTCAGCCTGAGGTAACTGCTAATCTACTTTACCTATCTATAAATTTGCCTATTCTAGATATTTTATAAAGGTGGATTCATACTCCATTGCATTGGATTTTCATACTAATTGGTAACTATTGCCCTTGCCATGTTTACTTTCACCTCAGAGGTAATTGTTAGAAAGACACGGTTACTTGTGGACTGAGGTGATTTTCTAATCATTATTAAAACAGGCATCAAGTTCATTGACTAGGCCTGTCACTTAAGAACAGTTGTACATTTACAATTTTTAGTTATTCTCATAGTGTTCTCCTGAAGAAGCAAAAAATACTTACTGCACTGGCACATACAGATGAATGGGATAATGTCTGTCCTAGTGAACAGTCTATTGCCATACTGCCTAGGAAACTGTGTATATGTGCTTGTGTGTGTGTGTGTGTGTGTGTGTGTGTGTGTGCGCGTGCGCGTGCGTGCAATCCTCTGCTGTATTATTTCCGGAATGTCTCTGATGATCAACTAATTTCAGTCAAAAGTACTCTAAAATTTTCTCTCTGCTGTAGATTACTGTGATAAATATGTGTGAATTAATGGTTATCTATACTTAAAATTCTACTTACCACCTGTTATATATTCCACAAAGAACATTTCTCTGGAAGTTTGTACACAATGTCACCTTAGTTTGTACACAGTGTCACCTTAGCTGAAGTTGTATGTGATTTAGTTTATCTGCATTGAAGTGATCTTTCTTCTGCATATAGATTCTTAATAATATATTATTTTGTATTTATTTCAATAGGAACAACTTTTCAGCCTAATAGCAACTCTTACGTAAATCCTGATCACTTGAACTATTTTCGGTTTGCTGGGCAGATCTTGGGATTAGCATTGAACCATAGGCAGCTGGTCAATATTTACTTCACACGATCCTTCTACAAGCACATTCTTGGTATGACTCTATTATTATTTCTGTAGACATTTATTTATATTGTTTTCCTTTCAGTTTGAGGAAAACTAGATAAGCAGTAGCATTTTGGATGAGATAATTTTTATTTGATTGGAGACCATCTATATATGTAAGGTATTTGAGGTCTGAAGGAGAAAAAAATGACCTACATTTTTTTTTGAAACACTTTCAGCCAAGTTAGTTTTTTTTTTCAATTTTAGTATGTGTATGTTTATACTAAGAATACATTTCAATATGAATATACTTAAGATAATTGGCACTTTTGAAGTTTATAATAACTTCCTGAATAGCTATTTCAAAGAAAGATTACATTGTAACAATGTGAAAGAAACACAGGCTTAATTTAACAGACTTTCAAATTCAGGAATCCATTTAAAATATGCTGTGGATAAGATTATATTATATTTTGCAGTTTTGCAGAATATCTGTAGAGGGCAGTATTTTACCATTAAATAGATAAGGGAAGGCAGAAACAGACTATAACTGTTGTATGTTTGCATTTTTTAGGTATTCCTGTAAATTACCAAGATGTGGCATCCATTGATCCAGAATATGCCAAAAATTTGCAATGGATTTTAGATAATGATATAAGTGATCTGGGTCTAGAACTAACTTTTTCTGTTGAGACTGATGTGTTTGGAGCAATGGAAGAGGTGCCTTTGAAACCTGGGGGTGGGAGTATTCTTGTGACACAAAATAACAAAGTGAGTATTTCAGTTTTTACCTTAACCATTGTTTGTAACTTGGCTCTGATAGTTTGCTAGTTACTCCAAATTATTCTGGCACTTGTAGAAAAACTACAGTATCATAACAGATAAAACATTTAAGTTAATAAAACTATCAAATGTTAGATTTTGAATTAGAAAGGATTATTTTGATAATTGTGCTAGCTGTGCTGAGGTGGTTCCTAAAAAAGTCTAGAGCACTTCAGCTGATAGTATAAATTGGGCATATGCATTTTGAGAAATTTGATTAGAAATGTAAGCTTAAATGAAGATATTTGCAAAAATTGCTCTTTCATGTTTTTAAAGTACGATATTAAATAATTCTAATAGAGAAAAGAAATGCCAGTGTTTAAGCTTTCCACATACTTTTGCGATCCAGTAAGTTTGTTTGACCTTTTGATATTTTTTGACTTTATAACTTGATTATTTATTTATTGAGATGAAGTCTCACTCTGTCGCCTAGGCTAGAGTGCAGTGGTGTGATCTCGGCTCACTGCAACCTCTGCCTCCTGGGTTCAAGCGATTCTCCTGCCTTGGCCTCCTCAGTAGCTGGGATTACGGGGGTTCACCACCATGCCCAGATAATTTTTGTATTTTTAGTAGAGACGGGGTTTCACCATGTTGGCCAGGCTGGTCTCAAACTCCTGACCCCAGGTAATCTGTCCGCCTCAGCCTCCCGAAGTGCTGGGATTACAGGTATGAGACACCATGCCTGGCCTTATTTTTATTTATTATTACATCTCCTCTATACATTTTATTTAAAAATCTTTGCATGTGTTTTAAATTTCACTGTTCAAAGTCATAATATGACTTTAAGATTTAATACGGTTTGATGTTTTAATATGTTATATGGGGTATTTGGAGTTAGAAAATATCATACAAATTCTAGTTCTGTTGCTTACAAGTAGCAACTTCTGGTTGAACAATGCTGAACTCCCCCCATCCCCTTTTTTTAGCTGAATTATAATTCCAAGACATCTTCAGAATCAATTAGCTATAAGAAACAATGTTCACTGAGCCATTTTTAAAACTATAGATTTAGTAAAATGTGGATTATTTTAAAAGGGTTATATTTAACAATTCTTCAAACTCAGACAGAATTGTTATTAGCATTTTGTAAAATGAAAACACAGCACAAAATTAGTTGTATTGGGTAGTTTTCTATAAAAATAGGTTCTTGGTTTCAGATATATAAAGGGAATTAGAAACTTATTAGCAAGCTACATAATTTTACCTTTGAAACTTAAGATACTATAGTATACAAAAAAAATGAGATTGGATTCTTGGAAATAAAGTCAGGAGCTGAGTTCTTTCACATTCATTCTTAGAAATTTTAAATTCTACCCTCTCATTTTACACGAAATGACACTAAGCCTAAAGAATTAGTGGCAAAACTGGGGCCAAAACCCAAACCTCCTAATTTAAAGTCTAATGTTCTTCATACTGTATGCAAAATTAGTTGTGTTGAGGAAGAACTTACTTGATTTTTAATGTAAGTCATGTTAAGCTGTAGAAGATTACAATAGTAAAACACTTAAATTAATTTTTAAACCTATATGATTTGCCAGTGAATGAAAATATTTTTAGAATCTTTTTTTAGATTATTCACCTTGTAGCATGTTTATTTTTTTATTTTACACTGGAGACCTACCCTCCGTTAAGGGTAATGAAGTCACAGAATCTTTATTAAGCAAATGATTGCCTTGATAAGAGAACTGTAAACATGATTCTTCTCTGTGAATACTGTATCTGGGTGAGATTTGTCACTCCTTTCAGTTATATTTTATATGACAAAGTAGAAAGATCCAGTAATAATTATATTCCAGTGTTTTGGGAGGCAGGGGGATTGCTTAAGGCCAGGAGTTCCAAACAAGCCTGAGCAACATAGTGAGACCTTGTCTTTACAAAAAATAAAAGAAATTAGCCAGGCCTAGTTTTATGTGACTGCAGTCCTAGCTATTCTGGAGGCTGAGGTGGGAGGATCACTTGAGCCCTGGAGCTCGAGGCTACAATGAGCCAAGATGACACCACTGCCCTCCAGCCTGAGTGACAGAGCAACATCCTGTCTCTTAAAAAAGAAAAAAATGTTTGTATGAGGTATATCTATATTTATGCTTGCATCTCCTAGCAGCACCCCCTCTTACTATGACATGATTTTGTTTAGATTTTAAAATATTGTTAATTTTTTTATATTTGTGTATTTTAATGAAATCTAGAAAGAAGGAAAATATTGACTAAGAATAAGAATATGCTCACATTGAGGCTATACCCTTCATTGTGCATCTCACCAGAGGTGGGAATACTATTTTAATATTAAAGAGCTTGAAACTTTAGTTTCTCAGTTTAATACTTTATATATTTACATTTTGTTTAATTGCTTGTTAATTAGAGGCTAACTTTTTTAAATAATTAGGAGTGTTAATAGCAGAGTCTTGATTATTAATGTTATACATTCTCAGCTTTCTTTTTTTTGATATCAACATTTCTCGCAATAAATCGAGCCTCTTTTTTCTAATGTTACCAGTATAGTAATTGTGTATCAAATTATTGGGGTTTCAACATACAGTGCTTATTTAATAAGCAACCTGATTCATGTAAAACTCTTAAAAATCTTTAGAAACACATCACATTTTACCTTGCTTAAAATTGTTAAGATACTCAATTTACAAAATGTTACTTTAAAATTTTCAAACCCTGTTTCTTAGAAATACTATTGATTTTTTATTTTTTTTTTTTTTTTTTTTTGCTTATATATTCTGTTACGAACTTTTCTGTTACTTTAGAGTCAGCTTTTTACTTTATAGGTAGAAAGTTTTTTCGTCATGTTTAGAGTTCAACTTTTGTAATTTTGAACTATTGAACCTTAAATGACTTGCTAAACTTGTTAGAGGGCCTGTGTAAACTGATCTCCACGTGGGGGAGGCACTTATTCCCAAGTTTTATTAAAAGACTTTGGTGATTATAAAGTGAAACTAAATAGATGAAAATACCTTTAATTTAAAAAACAATATATTAAATAAATACAAGTAATATAGGCAAATGTATATATGTATTAGTTCCACATTTGAAATATAATCTCTTAGTTAGAATATGGCCTCTTTTGCTCATATTTTCAATTCTAGTGTTTAAAATTGAAGCTATAGGGGTTTAAATGTTAACATCACTTTTATAATATTAGTCATAAAGTTCATCCAGGCTGGGAGAAGAAAAAAAGAAGATAGGAGTAAGATGGGGCAGGGTATCAGGGAATGGATGAAGTGGTATGGAAGTTGAATTATAGAGGTGAAACATTAAGCGGTCAAGTAGGAGTAAGGATGGGAAAAAGGAAATGTTCTGGGCTTACAGGAAAGCACAGAGGTGACAGAGCATGCTGTGTTTGGGAAACCACAAGTAGATCAGAGTTGTGGAGCTTAGCTTAGATTGCAAAGTAAGCAAGTAGAAAAAGATGATGTGGGGAAGGGAGAAAGTGGCCAAATTCTGAAAGACTTTGCATCCACAAGTAGTACTTTGAAAATTATTCTGAAGTCTGTGGAGATTATTGCAGATGTTAAAGAGGGAAGTGACATGATCAAATTTCAGTTAAAAAAAAAGAAAGAAACAACCAAACTCAGCTTAGAGTGTGAAGAATGGGTTGAAATGGGGTGGTACTGGAGTCAGGAAAACTGAGAGGAGGTTGTGGCATTTTGGTTTCGGGAAGCATGCATGAGGAATTATGTAAGGCAAGTGGCAGTGAAGATGGAGAAAATGGAATAGCTTTTAAGCTTTTGAGGATAATAGAATTTATAGAACTTGGTAATCGGGAAGATGAGAAAGAGGAAGGACTCAAGGATAACTGTCACTGTTGTGGATTGGGCCACCTAATGTCTGATAGTGTTGTCATCCTACTCTTCATCAACCTCATTATCATTAGTTCTGTTTTTTAGTGATAATAATTACTACTTACTGAGTACTTTGTGTGTTTCATATATCTGAACCATGTTCTTTGTGTTTCTCATTTCCTGTAACAGGAAATGAGAGATAGCTATTTCTTGAGATAGCTATTTCTCTTTATTTAGTGTGGAAACAGCCTTAATATTAAAACATTTGACATTTATTAGGTTTTTATAATGCGCTAGGCACTGTTTGATGTGCCTTATGGGTATTATACTTAACTCTGTGAGGTGGAGATACCCCTTTCTACAGGTGAGGAAACAGAATCGTATAGGAGCTAAGTAGCTTTCTCCATGCAGTCTGTAAATTTCAAGCCTGCTTGTTCAGGGGCCATCCTAGTCTTCTCTGTATAGTTCCAGTATTAGCATATGTGCTGCTGAGACAAGCACTCAAGCCTGCTTGTAACTACAACACTGCATTTCTTTAGAAATTAAATAACTGCCCAAGGGCACAAAACTTGTAACTGATGTTTTCTTATTTTAAATGGATGTCTGTAAGACAGTGTAACTGCTAGGCTTCTTATTTACTAAGGCAGTGAATATGAGCAAAGGAGCAAATATAAATTTAGTATGTTTTGTCGATTTCATTTTAATATGGTTTTCTTGCTAGTCTTACGTGATTAAATTTTTAATGCTAGCTTTGCATGATTTATTTAACATACACATTTAATGCACATACAAGCACAAAATATAGACTTTTATCCATAGATTATTGACTTAAAGTGGATTCTTTATATGCATCTTTAGAAAAGTATACAGGTTGAGCATCCATAATTCAGAGTACCCCAGAGTCTGAAACTTCTTGAGTACTGACATGAAGCCGTAAGTGGTAAATCCCATACTTGATCTCATATGACTGGGGGCACTCAGAACACAAGCATGCAACATACAGTTGTTTCAGCATCCCCAAAGGGAAAAAGACCCTCCCAGCCCCCTTCTGCTGCATATATATTTTTCCTTCAACACACCAAGATTCCCTCATGCAAGCATGCCCACAAGGGTAATAAAATGACACACGTGCAGGACGGATATGCCAAGCACTGGTTCCCCACAGTGTCCCACGTGGGGCCAAGTCCTGTGTGCATTTGTGCATTACTCACGTATTTTATTTTATTTTGCTTATTTTCTGTTTTGTGGTGCAGAGATATTGTTGGGAATATCAAAAAGGCCTTCAGATACCCCTGTGGGTAACAGTGACAGGA
The DNA here is from genome assembly GCF_001698545.2 of Rhinopithecus bieti. Lineage (NCBI taxonomy): Eukaryota > Metazoa > Chordata > Mammalia > Primates > Cercopithecidae > Rhinopithecus > Rhinopithecus bieti. The sequence goes on along the minus strand of NW_016806893.1, from coordinate 375,785 downwards.
AAAAGAGGGAGCATTTGTCTTTATCCATAGCACAGAAAGTCAAGCTGTTGGAGAAACTGGACAGCGATATAAATGTGAAATGTCCTACAGAAGAGTGTGGTGTTGGAATGACCACACTATATGACTTGAAGAAACAAAAGAATAAACTGTTGAAGTTCTGTGCCAAACTGGATGAAAAGAAGTTAATGAAAAATAGAATAACACTGCATAAAGCTAAAACTGAAGATCTCAATTGTGTATTTAAAGAGTGGATTTGTCAGCATAACAGTGAACACATACCACTTAATGGTATGCCGATCATAAAACAAGCAAAGATCTATCATAATGAAGTGAAAATTGAAGGGAACTGTGACTTTTCAACAGGCTGGTTGCAGAAATTTAAGAAAAGACATGATATTCATTTTTTAAAGATTTGTGGCAATAGGGCTTCTGATCACAAAACAGGGGTGAAATTCATTGAGGAATTTGCCATGGTCATTGCTGATGAAAATCTGATGCCGGAACAAGTCTATATTGCTGTTAAAACATCACTGTTTTGTTGTTGTTGACTCAGAAGGACACTGACTACAGCTAATGAGACAGCCCCTACGGTAATTAAGGCTACCAAGGACAGAATAAATGTGCAGGGATGTGCTAGTGCAACTGGCAAGTGTTTTAAGTGTAAATTTGCTGTGATAGGCAAAAGCTTGTGTTCTCAATCTCTTCAAGGAATGAATTTCTTACCAGTCCATTATTATGCTAGCAAAAAGGCATGGATCACCAGGGAAAATATTTTATACCAGTGGCTTGTGTTTACTGCAGGGAAGCTGGACTGCATGGTGACTGCAAGACTTTGTTATTCCCAAACAACTGCTCTGCTCATCATCCAGCTGAAATTCTCATCAAAATAATGTTTTGCCATGTACTTTCCCTCAAATGTGACTTCATTAATTCAGCCATGTGACTGAATCAGTCACATTAGATCAATGAAAAATAAATATAACACTTTGTTGCATAGACTGCTAGCATCAGTGAACAGAATTGTAATTGTGGAAGGTTTTCAAAGGGAGTTTAATATGAAGGACGTTGTATATGCTGTTGCCAGTGCTTGGAACACAGTGAGTAAAGACACAATTGTGCATGCCTGGCACAATCTCTGGCCTGCAACTATGTTCAGTGATGTTGATGAGCAAAGGTGTGACTTTGAAGGATTCCATATGTCAAGTGAAAGAAATGATGTCTGACTGCCCTACATAACCAAAAAAAATACACCTTCAGAGTTTGTTAGTGAGCAGAAAGAAGTGGATATTGAAAAAGTGTGTAACACTGGTTATGAGGCTCCAACTGCTCATTCATTGATGATGAAGTAACCAAAATTGTTCCAAATGAAGGTGGTGGTGATAATAGTGATGATGAAGATAACGTTAAAACTGAAGAAGTGCCTATAGTTGACATGGTGAAAATATGGCATTCACAACAACAAGAAATCATGTTAGTTTATAAAATCAAAGAGAGGTTTCTAAGGCAAACACCATTGTTAATGAGGCAGATAACCCTAGAGGAAAGATTTAAAAATCCATACAGCAGAATGACTCCTCATTCGTAGAAGACCCACTTGCTGTTCTCTCAATTGCTTCTTCTCACCTTAAAACATAAAATAGTGTACAGACCGGGCACAGTGGCTCACACCTGTAATCCCAGCACTTTGGGAGGCCGAGGTGAGTGGATCACCTGAGGTCGAGTTTGAGACCAGTCTGACCAACATGGTGAATCTCCGTCTCTACTAAAAATACAAAAATTAGCTGGGCATGGTAGTGCATGCTTGTAATCCCTGCTACTCGGGAGGCTGAGGCAGGAGAATTGCTTGAACCCAGGAGGGAAAGGTTGCAGTGAACCGAGATCACAGCGCCACTGCACTCCAGCCTGGGCAACACAGTGAGACTCTGTCTCACAAAAAAAAAAGAAAAAAAAGAGGTGTACAGTACTTTTTTTTTTTTTCCCAAGATAAAGTCTTGCTGTGTCACCCAGGCTGGAGTGCAGTGGTGTGATCTCTACTCACTGCAACCTTTGCCTCCTGGGTTCAAACAGTTCTGCCTCAGCCTCTCGAGTAGCTAGGATTACAGGTGCCCACCACCACACCTGGCTAATTTTTGTGTTTTTAGTAGGAATGAGTTTTCACCATCTAGGCCAGGCTGGTCTCGATATCCTGACCTCAAGTGATCCTCCCACCTCAAGCCTCCCAAAGTGCTGGGATTACAGGCATGAGCCACTGAGCCTGACCTACAGTACCTTCTAATCAAAACAAAGCATTCCAAGTGGAGACGGAAAGCCTGCTATTTTTTGTTGCTTCTGTTTAACAGCTGGCACAGATACTCTGGTGATGCCTCTGTGCTGCTTTAGCTACCCTGAACATGTGATGTTTTTCACTGTATTAATGGTATACCTTTTTTTTTTTTTTTTTTTAAGCCATTAAGTAGTTAGGTGTGAGTAAGTATAAGAAAATGATTGCTTATTGGTAGCAGGTAAATTCGGTCAGGAATGATGGTGATGTCAAACGACCACAGATTGTGTCTACATGGGTGGCTGAGGTAGTGATGCCTTTACTTTCTGATGGTTCAATGAAACAGATTCATGTAATTTAGACTTGGGTGTCATTCCCAAGATAACTCATTTTGTATATACAGATATTCCAAAATCCAAAACACTTTGAAATCTGAAATGCTTATGGTCCCAAGCATTTTGGATAAGGGATACTCAATCTGTACTATGAGATTTGTTTTTTTACTACTCTGAAAACTTTTAAAACAGATAGTATAAGTCTACGGTTTTTCATGTTGAGTATACGTGTGTGTTATTAGGTGGATTTGAATGACTTTTTGGTATCTTCTGGTCAACAATGAAAACACATTTTTCTTGCATTTTAGATAGTATATTCTAGAAATTCACTTTAAAAATCACCAAACCTGTAAAATGGTAACCTGATCAGTATTTTCTTTTTTATTTGCTGGGAAATTTGTTTATTTCTTATTTGACTGATTCTTTTTTTTTTGACGGAGTCTTACTCTGTCGCCCAGGCTGGAATCTGTCATTGGCGTGATCTTGGCTCACTGCAAGCTCCGCCTCCCAGGTTCATGCCATTCTCCTGCCTCAGGCTCCTGAGTAGCTGGGACTACAGGCGCCCGCCACCACGCCTAGCTAATTTTTTGTATTTTTAGTAGAGATGGGGTTTCACCGTGTTAGCCAGATGGTCTTGATCTCCTGACCTCGTGATCCGCCCACCTCGGACTCCCAAAATGCTGGGATTACAGGCGTGTGCCACCACGCCTGGCCTTTTTAAAAAAATTATATTTAAGTTCTGGGTTACAGGTACAGAATGTGCAAGTTTGTTACATAGGTATACACGTGCCATGGTGGTTTGCTGCACCCATCAGACCCTCACCTACTTTAGGTATTTCTCGTAATGTTATCCCTCCCCTAGCCCTTCACCCCCAGCAGGCCTTGGTGTGTGATGTTCCCCTCCCTGTGTCCATGTGTTCGCATTATTCAGGTAACACTTATGAGTGAGAACACATGGTGTTTGATTTTCTGTCCTTGTGATAGTTTGCTGAGAATGATGGTTTCCAGCTTCATCCGTGTCCCTGCAAAGGACATGAACTCATTTTTTATGGCTGCATAGTATTCCATGGTGTACATGTGCCACATTTTCTTAATCCAGTCTATCATTGATGGACATTTGGGTTGGTTCCAAGTATTTGCTATTGTGAACAGTGTTGCAGCAAATGTAAGTGTGTATGTGTCTTTATAGTGGCATGATTTATAATCCTTTGGGTGTATGCCCAGTAATGGGATTGCTGGGTCAAATGGTATTTCTAGTTCTAAATCCTTGAGGAGTCACCACACTGTCTTCCACAATGATTGAACTAATTTATACTCCCACCAAAGTGTAAAAGTGTTCCTGTTTCTCCACAACGTCTCCAGCATCTGTTGTTTCCTGACTTTTTAATGTTTGCCATTCTTACTGGTGTGAGATGGTATCTCATTGTGGTTTTGATTTGCATTTCTCTGATGACCAGTGATGATGAGCATTTTTTCATGTCTGTTGTCTGCATAAATGTCTTCTTTTGAGAAGTGTGTGTTCATATCCTTTGCCCATTTTTTGACAGGGTTGTTTTTTTCTTGTAAATTTGTTTAAGTTCTTTGTAGAGTCTGAATATTAACCCTTTGTCAGATGGATAGATTGCAAAAATTTTCTCCCATTCTGTAGGTTGCCTGTTCACTCTGATGGTAGTTTCTTCTGCTGTGCAGAAGTTCTTTAATTAGATCCCATTTGTCAATTTTGGCTTTTGTTGCCATTGCTTTTGGTGTTTTAGACATGAAGTCCTTGCCCATGCCTATGTCCTGAATGGTATTGCCTAGGTTTTCTTGTAGGATTTTATGGTCCTAGGTCTTACGTTTAAGTCTTTGATCTATCTTGAGTTGATTTTTGTATAAGGTGTAAGCAACAGGTCCAGTTTCAGTTGTCTGCATATGGCTAGCCAGTTTTCCCCAAACCATTTATTAAAAAGGGAATCTTTTCCCATTGCTTGTGTGTGTCAGGTTTGTCAAAGATCAGATGGTATTAGATGTGTGGTGTTACTTCTGAGGTGTCTGTTCTGTTCCATTGGTCTATATGTGTGTTTTGGTACCAGTACCTTTCTGTTTTGGTTACTGTAGCCTTGTAGTATAATTTGAAGTCTGGTAGCGTGATGCCTCCAGCTTTGTTCTTCTTGCCCAGGATTGTCTTGGCTATGCGGGCTCTTTTTTGGTTCCATATGAAGTTTAAAGTAGTTTTTTCCAATTCCATGAAGAAAGTGAATGGTAGCTTGATGGAGATAGCTTGATTGAATCTATAAATTACTTTGGGCAATAAGGCCATTTTTACAATATTGCTTGTTCCTATCCATGAGCATGGAATGTTTTTCTATTTGTTTGTGTCCTCTCTTACTTCCTTAAAGCAGCGGTTTGTAGTTCTCCTTGAAGAAGTTCTTCACATCCCTTGTAAGTTGGATTCCTAGGTATTTTATTCTCTTAATAGCAATTGTGAATGGGAGTTCACTCATGATTTGGCTCTCTGTTTGTCTATTATTGGTGTATAGGAATGCTTCTGATTTTTGCACATTGATTTTGTATCCTGAGACTTTGCTGAAGTTGCTTAACAGCTTATCAGTTGTTTTCTAAATATACAATCATGTCATCTGCAAGCAGACACAATTTGATTTCCTCTCTTCCTATTTGAATACCCTTGATTTCTTTCTCTTGCCTGATTGCCCTGGCGAGAATTTCCAATACTATGTTGAATTGGAGGGGTGAGTGATGGCATCCTTGTCTTGTGCGAGTTTTCAAAGGGAGTGCTTCCCGTTTTTCCCTATTCAGTATGATATTGGCTGTGGGTTTGTCATAAATAGCTCTTACTATTTTGAGATACATTCCATCAATTCTTAGTTTATTGAGAGTTTTTAGCATGAAAGGCTGTTGAATTTTGTCGAAGGCCTTTTCTGCATCTATTGAGATAATCATGTGGTTTTTGCCGTTGGTTCTGTTTATGTGGATTGCATTTATTGATTTGCATATGTTGAATCAGCCTTGCATCCCAGGGATGAAGCTGACTTGATCGTGGTGGATAAACTTTTTGATGCGCTGCTGGATTTGGTTTCCCAGTATTTTATTGAGTATTTTTGCATTAATTTTCATCAGGGATATTGGTCTGAAATTCTCTTTTGTTGTGTCTCTGCCAGGTTTGGTGTCAAGATGATGCTGGCCTCATAAAATGAGTTAGGGGGGATTCCCTCTTTTTCTATTGATTGGAATAGTTTCAGAAGGAATGGTACCAGCTCCTCTTTGTACCTCTGATAGAATTCGGCTGTGAATCCGTCTGGTCCTGGACTTTTTTTGGTTGGTAGGCTATTA
>NW_016806893.1:341799-369762 GCF_001698545.2 Rhinopithecus bieti | reverse complement strand
TTTTTTTTTTTTTTTTTTTTTCTGCTTTCTATTTGCTTGGTATATCTTCCTCCATCCCTCTTTTTTGAGCCTTTGTGTCTTTGCAAGTGAAATGGGTCTCCTGAATACAGCACGCTGATGTGACTTGACTCTTTATCCAATTTGCCAGTCTGTGTCTTTTAATTGGGGCATTTAGCCCATTTACATTTAAGTTGTATTGTTATGTGTGAATTTGATCCTGTCATTATGATGCTAGCTGGTTATTTCACCTGTTAATTGATGCAGTTTCTTCATAGCGTCGATGGTTTTTACAGTTTGGCTTCTTTTGCAGTGGCTGGTACCAGTTGTTACTTTCCATGTTTAGTGCTTGCTTCAGGAGCTCTTGCAAGTCAGGCCTGGTGGTGACAGAGTCTCAGCATTTGCTTGTCTGTAAAGGATTTTATTTCTCTTTCACTTATGAAGCTTAGTTTGGCTGGATATGAAATGCTGGGTTGAAAATTCTTTTCTTTAAGAATACTGAATATTGGACCCCACTCTCTTCTGGTTTGTAGGGTTTCTGCAGAGAGATCCGCTGTTAGTCTGATGGGCTTCCCTTTGTGGGTAACCTGACCTTTCTCTCTGGCTGCCCTTAACATTTTTTCCTTCATTTCAACCTTGGTGGATCTGACAATTAATGTCTTGGGGTTGCTCTTCTCGAGGAGTATCTTTGTGGTGTTCTCTGTATTTCCTGAATTTGAATGTTGGCCTGCCTTGCTAGGTTGGGGTTCTCCTAGATAATATCCTGAAGAGTGTTTTCTTTTTTTTTTTTAATTATACTTTAAATTCTAGGATACATGTGTGCAACATGCAGGTTTGTTACATATGTATACATGTGCTGCACCCATTAACTCGTTATTTACATTAGGTATATCTCCTAATGCTATCCCTCCCCGCTCCCTGCACCCCACGACAAGCCCCAGTGTGTGATGTTCCCCTTCCTGTGTCCAAGTGTTCTCATTGTTCAATTCCCACCTGTGAGTTAGAACATGTGGTGTTTGGTTTTCTGTTCTTGCGATAGTTTGCTGAGAATGATGGTTTTAGTTTGCTGAGAATGATGGTTTCCAGCTGCATCCATTTCCCTACAAAGGATGCAAACTCATCCTTTTTTATGGCTGCATAGTATTCCATGGTGTATATGTGCCACATTTTCTTAATCCAGTCTGTCATTGATGGACGTTTGGGTTGGTTCCAAGTCTTTGCTATTGTGAATAGTACCACAATAAACATATGTGTCCATGTGTCTTTACAGCAGCATGATTTATAATCCTTTGGGTATATACTCAGTAATGGGATGGCTGGGTCAAATGGTATTTCTAGTTCTAGATCCTTGAGGAATCACCACACTGTGTTCCACAATGGTTGGAACCAGTTTACAGTCCCAGCAACAATATAAAAGTGTTCCTGTTTCTCCACATCCTCTCCAGCACCTGTTGTTTCCTGACTTTTTAATGGTTGTCATTCTAACTGGTGTGAGATGGTATCTCATTGTGGTTTTGATTTGCATTTCTGTGATGGCGAGTGATGATGAGCATTTTTTCATGTGTCTGTTGGCCGCATAAATGTCTTCTTTTGAGAAGTGTGTGTTCATATCCTTTGCCCACTTTTTGATGGGGTTGTTTTTTTCTTGTAAATTTGTTTTGAGTTCTTTGTAGGTTCTGGATATTAGCCCTTTGTCAGATGAATAGATTGCAAAAAATTTTCTCCCATTCTGTACGTTGCCTGTTCACGAAGAGTGTTTTCTAACTTGGTTCCATTCTTCCGGTCACTTTCAGGCGCACCAGTCCAACATATACTTGGTCTTTTCACATAGTCCCGTATTTCTTGGAGGCTTTGTTAGTTTCTTTTGTTTCTTTTTTTCTCTAATCTTGTCTTTTCACTTTATTTCATTAATTTGATCTTCAATCCCTGATATCTTTTCTCCCACTTGATCAAATCGGCTATCGAAGCTTGTGTATGCTTCACAAAGTTCTCATACTGTGGTTTTCAGCTCCATCAGGTCATTTAAGCTCTTCTCTACACTGGTTATTCTAGTTAGCCATTCATTTTAGCCTTTTTTTCAAGGTTTTTATCTTCCTTGTGATGGGTTAGAACATGCTCCTTTAACTTGGAGAAGTTTGTTATTACCGACCTTCTGAAGCCTACTTCTGCCAGTTCATCAAACTCATTTTCTATCCAGTTTTGTTCCGTTGCTGGCTAGGAGTTGAGTTCCTTTGGAGGCGAGGAGGTGTTCTGGTTTTTGGAATTTTCAGCCTTTCTGCTCTGGTTTCTCCCCATCTTTGTGGTTTTATCTACCTTTGGTCTTTGATGTTGGTGACCTATGGATGAGGTTTTGGTGTGGATGTCCTTTTTGTTGATGTTGATGCTCTTCCTGTTTGTTAGTGTTCCTTCTAACAGACAGGCCCCTTAGCTGCAGGTCTGTTGGAGTTTACTGGAGGTCTACTATAGACCCTGTTTGCCTGGGTATCACTAGCAGAGACTGCAGAACAGCAAATATCGCTGCCTGTTCCTTCCTCTGGAAGCTTTGCTACAGAGGGGCACCTGCCTGTGTGAGGTGTACAGTCAGGCTACACAGGAGTCAGGGACCCACTTGAGGAGGCAGTCTGTCCAGTCTCAGAGCTCAGATGCCGTGCTGTGAGAACCACTGCTCTCTTCAGAGCTGTCAGGCAGGGATGTTTAAGTCTGGAGTAGCTGTCTGCTGGTTTTTGTTCACATATGTCCTGTCCCCAGAAGTGGAATCTAGAGAGGCAGTAGGCCTTGCTGAGCTGCAGTGGGCTCCGCCCAGTTCGAGCTTCCCTGCCTCTTTGTTTATACTGTGAGCATAGAACCTCCTACTCAAGCCTCAGCAATGGCGGACACCCCTCTCCCCACCAAACTCCAGTGACCCAGGTCATTCTCAGACTGCTGTGCTGGCAGCAAGCAAGGCTCCGTGGGCATGGGACCCTCTGAGCCAGGCACAGGAGGGAATCTCCTGGTCTGCCGGTTGCGAAGACCGTGGGGAAAACGGATTATTTGGGCAGGAGTGTACCATTCCTCCAGGTACAGTTAGTCACAAGTTCCCTTGGCTAGGAAAGGGAAATCCCCTGATGCCTTGCGCTTCCTGGGTGAGGTGACACCTTGTCCTGCTTTGTCTCGCCCTCCTTGGGCTGCACCCACTGTCCAACCAGTCCCAATGAATTGAACCAGTCACCTCAATTGGAAATGCAGACATCACCCATCTTCTGTGTCAATCTCGCTGGGAGCTGTAGACCAGAGCTGTTCCTACTCGGCCATCTTGGAAGCGGCTCTTCGATCACTATTTTCAGTGACTGAATTTGTTCTAATGAACTGAAGTAATCGGATTTTTATCAGACTATCAATTCTTATAACTAGTTTGTGACTTTTAAAAGTATATACTGATAAAGAATAAGTTGTTGAAAATGTTGCATCCTTAAAAGTGCCTCTCCTTTCTCTTGTATCTATGTAGTCCTGTAAAAGAAATGTGACATAATTTTGAGTTCCCATTGGAGGAATTTTTTTTTTGTTTTTTGGAGATGCAGTCTCGCTCTGTCACCCAGGCTGGAGTGCAGTGGCACGATCTCGGCTCACTGCAACCTCCATCTCCCGGGTTCAAGTGATTCTCCTGCCTCAGCCTCCTGAGTAGCTGGGATTATAGGCACATGCCACCACACCCAGCTAATTTTTGTATTTTAGTAGACACAGGGTTTCACTGTGTTGGCCAGGCTGGTCTCAAACTCCTGACCTCAGGTGATCTGCCTACCTTGGCCTCCCAAAGTGCTGCGATTACAGGCATGAGTCACCGCATCCAGCCTTGATTCTAGTATTTTATGCCTTCAAAAACTCAGGTGGGAGCAAATATGATTTTCCTAGGATATGCCATCTGTTAGAGATGAAAGATACCCTACTCCAACTGTTATCAGCTCTTTTTAAAAATGTTTATTTTAATTGTAAATGGACAAATTATAGTTGTATTTATGGGACAAAAGTGATTTTGTGTCTTAGGAGTACAGTGTGGATTAATTAAATCAAGCTAATTAACATATTCATCACCTCAACTGTAGTGGACCCTTGGTATCCCTGGGAGTTTGGTTCCAGAATTCTGTTTATCAAAATCCACGGATGCTCAAGTCCCTTTTAGAATGTGGTCTGGTATTTGCATGTAATCTACATACATCCTTCTAATACCTAATACAATATAAATGCTGTGTAAATAGTTGTTATAATGTATTGTTTATGGAATAATGACAAAGCAGAAGGTCTGTACGTGTTCAGTACAAATGTAACCATCCATTTTTTCTCCCTGAATATTCCTGTCTTGAATTTGGTTGAATCCGTAGATGCAGAACCCACAGATACAGAGGGCTGACATTAATCATGTTTTTGATGTTGAGAATATATAAACTTTTAATTATCTTAGAACGAAGTGAGATGATAGGCTTGGTTTATATTTAATGTTTAATCATGCAACTCTTTGTGCCAGTGTTTTATGGACTAATTGTCATCTACATGTGCACACTCTTTCCTTTTAAAAGCATATATGCAATACTTGGAATAGTTATGCAAAGGCCTAAAGTCACTTGGGTACGTTCATAAGCAGTGGAAGTGTAGCTCATGTATTTCTTTTTTTTATTTTCTTCAACTTTTAAGTGCAGGATGTGCAGTTTTGTCACCTAAACGTGTTCCATGGTGGTGTGCTGCACAGATCAACCCATCACCTAGGTATTAAGCCCAGCATCCATTAACTATTCTTCTGGATGTTCTGCTGACCCCCATTCTCCCACTCTGACAGGCCCCACTGTGTGTTGTTCCCTCCCATGTGTCCATGTGTTCTCATCATTAAGCTCCCACTTCTGTAAGTGAGAACATGTGGTATTTGGTTTTCTGTTCCTGCATTAAGTTTGCTGGGGATAATGGCTTCCAGTTCTATGTCCCTGCAGAGGACATGATCTGGTTCCCTTTTATGGCTGTGTAGTATTCCATGGTGTATATGTACTACATTTTCTTTATCCAATCAGTCTATCATTGATGGGCTTTTAAGTTGATTCCATGTCTTTGCTATTGTGAATAGTGCTGGAGTGAACATACATGAACATGTATCTTCACAGTAGAGTGATTTGTATTCATTTGCGTATATACCCAGTAATGGGATTGTTAGGTCAAATGCTATTTCTGCCTCTAGGTCTTTGAGGAATCGCCACACTGTCTTCCATAGTGATTGAACTAATTAATTTACATTCCCACCAACAGTGTAAAACGGTTCCCTTTTCTCTGCAACCTTGCCAGCATCTGTTGTTTTTTGACTTTTTAATAGTAGCCATTCTGACTGGCATGAGATGGTATCTCATTGTGGTTTTGATTTGTATTTCTCTAATGATCAATGAAGTTAAACTTTTTTCCATATGTTTGTTGGCCACATGGCCACTTCTTTTGAGAAGTGTCTGTTTATGTCATCTGCTCACTTTTTAATGGGGTTGTTTTTTTTCTTGTAAATTTCAGTTCCTTGTAGACTCTGATATTAGACCTTTGTCAGATGAATAGATTGCAAAAATGTTCTGCCATTCTATAGGTTGTCTGTTCACTCTGATAGTTACTTTTGCTGTACAGAAGCTCTTTAGTTTAAATAGATGCCATTTGTCAATTTTTGCTTTTGTTGCAATTGCTTTTAGTGTATTCATCATGAAATCTTTGCCTGTGCCTATGTCCTGAATGGAATTACCTAGATTTACTTCTAGGGTTTTTATAGTTTTGGGTTTTACATTTGAGTCTTTAATCCATCTTGAGTTAATTTTTATATATGGTGTAAGGAAGGGGTTCGGTTTTTTTTTTTTTTTTTTTTTTTTTGAGGCGGAGCCTCGCTCTGTCGCCGGACTGGAGTGCAGTGGCCAGATCTCAGCTCACTGCAAGCTCCGCCTCCCGGGTTTACGCCATTCTCCTGCCTCAGCCTCCCGAGTAGCTGGGACTACAGGTGCCCGCCACCTCGCCCGGCTAGTTGTGTATTTTAGTAGAGATGGGGTTTCACCGTGTTAGCCAGGATGGTCTCGATCTCCTGACCTTGTGATCCACCCGTCTCGGCCTCCCAAAGTGCTGGGATTACAGGCTTGAGCCACCGTGCCCGGCCTTGGGTTCGGTTTCAATTTTCTGCACTCAGCCAGCACTCAGCACCATTTGTTAAACAGGGAGTCTTTTCTCATTGCTTTTGTTGAGTTTGTCAGAGATCACATGGTTGTAGGTGTGTGATCTTATTTCTGAGTATTCTGTTCCTTGGTCTATGTGTCTGTTCTTGTACCAGTTCCATGCTGTTTTGGTGACTGTATCCTTGTATAGTTTGAAATCTGGTAGCATGATGCCTCCAACTTTGTTCTTTTTGCTTAGGATTGCCCTAGCTATTTGTGCTCTTTTTTGGTTCCATATGAATTTGAATGTAGTAACTTCTAATTCTGTGAAGAATGCCAATTGTAATTTAATGGGAATAGCATTGAATCTATAAATTACTTTGGGCAGTATGGCCATTTTCACAATCTTGATTCTTCCTATCCATGAACATGGAATGTTTCTCCATTTGTTTGTGTCCTCTGTGATTTCTTTTGAGTAGTGGTTTGTAGTTCTCCTTGAAGAGGTCCTCATTTTCCTTGTTAAGCTGTGTTCCTAGGTATTTTATTCTTTTGGTAGCAGTTGTGAATGGGAGTTCATTCATGATTTGGCTGTCTGCTTGCCTGTTGTTGGTGTGTGGGGATGCTAGCAATTTTTGCACGTTGAGTTTATATCCTGAGACTTTGCTGAAGTTACTTATCGCTTAAGAAGCTTTTTGGCTTAGACGATGAGGTTTTCTAGCTATAGGATCATGTCATCTGCAAATAAAGATAATTCAACTTCCTCTCTTCCTATTTGAATACCTTTATTTCTTTCTCTTGTTTGATTGCTCTGGTCAGAATTTTTAATACTTTGTTGGATAGGAGTGGTGAGAGAGGGCATCCTTGTCTAGTGCTGGTTTTCAAGGGGAATCCTTTCAGCTTTTACCCATTCAGTATGATGTTGGTTATGGGTTTGTCATAGATGTCTCTTACTATTTTGAAGTATGTTCCTTCAATATCTAGTTTATTGAGAGTTTCTAACATGAAAGGATGTTGAATTTTATTGAAGGCCTTTTCTGTGTGTATTGAGATAATCATGTGGTTTTTGTCTTTAGTTCTGTTTATGTGATGAATCATATTTATTGATTTGCATATGTTGAACCAACCTTGCATTGTGGTGATGAAGCAGACTTGATCATGGTGGATAGTCCTTTTGATGTGCTGCTGGATTTGATTTGCCAGTATTTTATTGAGGATTTTTTGCATTGATGTTCATCAGGGATATTGGCCTGAAGTTTTCTTTTTTTGTTGTGTCTCTGCCAGGTTTTGGTATCAGGATGATGCTGGCCTCATAAAATGAGTTAGGGAGGAGTCCCTTCCCCCCCCCCCCCAGTTTTTTGGAATAGTTTCAGTAGAAATGGTACCAGCTCTTTTTTGTATGTCTGGTGGAATTCAGCTGTGAATCCATCTGGTCCTGGGCTTTTTTTTAGTTGGTAGACTATTTATTACTGCCTCAATTTCAGAACTCATTATTTTTGATCTATTCAGAGATTCAGTTTCTTCTTGGTTCAGTCTTGGGAGGGTGTATGTTTCCAGGAGTTTATCCATTTCTTCTAGATTTTCTAGTTTATGTGCATACAAGTATTTACAGTATTATCTGATGGTTGTTTGTTTGTTTATTTATTTATTTTGAGATGGAGTCTTGCTCTGTCGCTCAGTCTGGAGTGCAGTGGCATGACCTCAGCTCACTGCAACCTCTGCCTGCCGGGTTCAAACAATTCTCCTGCCTCAGCCTCCCGAGTAGCTGAGACTACAGGCATGCACCACCATGCCTGGCTAATTTTTTGTGCTTTTAGTAAAGAAGAGGTTTCACCATGCTGGCCTGGCTGTTCTAGAACTCCTGACCTTGTGATCCTGACCTTGTGATCCACCCGCCTTAGCCTCCCACAGTGCTGGGATTACAGGTGTGAGCCACCGTGGCTGGCCAGTTGTTTATATTTCTTTGGGGTCAGTGGTGATATCTTCCTTATAATTTCTGATTGTGTTTATTTCATTCTTTTCACTTTTCTTCATTAGTTTAGCTAGAGGTCTCTCTATTTTATTAATGTTTTCAAAAAATCAGCTCCTGGATTCATTGAATTTTTTTGAAGGGTTGTTTTGTGTCTCTATCTTTTTCAGTTCACTTCTGATCTTGGTTATTGTCTTCTGCCAGCATTGGGGTCTGTTTGCTCTTGGCTCTCTAGTTCTTTAGTTGAGATGTCAGGTAGTTAACTTGAGATCTTTCTAGCTTTTTGATGTGGGCATTTAGTGCTATAAATTTCCTTCTTAACACTGCTTTAGCTGCATCCCAGAGATTCTGGCACATTGTCTCTTTGTTCTCATTAGTTTCAGATAACTTCTTGGTTTCTCCCATAATTTTGTTGTTTACCCAAGAGTCACTCAGGAGCAGGTTGTTCAATTTCTATGTAGTTGTGTGGTTTTGAGTGAATTTCTTAATTGTGAGTTCTAATTTGATTGTGCTGTGGTCTGAGAGACTGTTTGTTATGATTTCATTTCTTTTGCATTTGCCAAGGAAAGTTTTACTTCTGATTATGTGATCGATTTCAGAATAAGTATCATGTGGTGATGAGAAGAATATATATTCTGTTGAATTTGGGTGGGAAGTTCTGTAGATATCTATCAGGTCCAGTTGATATGGAGCTGAGTTCAGGTCCAGAATAATTTCTGTCTTGATGATCTGTCTAATATTGTTAGTGGGGTGTTAAAGTCTCTCACTATTATTGTGTGGGAGTCTAAGTCTCTTTGCAGTTCTCTAAGCACTTGTTTTATGAATTTGGGTGCTCCTGTGTTGGGTGCATATATATTTATGATAGCTCTTCTTGTTGAATTGAACCTTTTACCATTATGTAATGCCCTTGTCTTTTTTTTTTTTTTATCTTTGTTGGTTTAAAGTCTCTTTTGTCAGAATCTAGGGTTGCAACTCCTGCTTTTTTCTGTTTTCCATTTGCTTGGTAAATTTTCCTCCATCCCTTTGTTTAGAGCTTGTGTGTGTCTCTTGAGGATAGCATACTGATGGGTCTTGGCCCTTCATCCAGCTTGCCATTCTTGGTCTTTTAATTGGGGGCATTTAACCTATTTACATTTAACGTTAGTATTGTTATGTATGAATTTGATCCTGTCTTGATGATGCTAGCTGGTTATTTTGCAGGCTTGGTTTATGTGATTGCTTCATAGTGTCACTGGTCTGTGTACTTCAGTGTGTTTTTGTAGTGGCTGGTAACAATTTTTCCTTTCCATATTTAGTTCTTTTTTCAGGAGCTCTTGTAAGGCAGGACTGGTATAACAAATTCCCTCACCTTTTGCTTGTCTGAAAAGGATCTTATTTCTCCTCTGCTTATAAAGCTTAGTTTGGTCAGATATGAAATTCTCAGTTGGAAATTCTTTTCTTTAAGTATGTTGAATATTGGCCACCAGTCTCTTCTGGCTTGCAGGGTTTTCGCTGAGAGGTTTGCTATTAGTCTGATGGGTTTCCCTTTGTAGGTGAGCTGGCCTTTGTCTCTGGCTGCCCTTAACAGCTTTTCTTTCATTTGGGCCTTGGGGATCTGGTGGCCTTGGGGAATCTGATGGGAAGACACATCTGATTATAGGTCTTGGGGTTGATCTTTTTGTGGAGTATCTTACTGGGGTTCTCTGCATTTCCTGAATTTGAATATTAGCCTGTCCTGATAATCTGGGGGAGTTCTATATGATATTCTGAAGTCTGTTTTCCAACTTGGTTCCATTCTCCTTGTCTCTTTCAGATACCCCAATCAGTTGTAGGTTTGGTCTCTTTACATAATCCCATATTTCTTGGAGGTTTTATTCATTCCTTTTTGTTCCTTTTTCTCTAATGTTGTCTGCCTGTCTTACTTTGGAAAGATAGTCTTCAGGCTCTGAGGTTCTTTCCTCCACTTGGTCTGTCCTGCTGTTGATACTTGTGATTTTATTGTGAAGTTCTCATGTTGTGTTTTTCAGCTCCATCAGGTCTGTTATGTTCCTCTCTAAACTGACTGTTGTGGCTACCAGCTCCTGTATTGTTTTATCATGATTCTTAGCTTCTTTGCATTGGGTTAAAACATGCTCCTTTAGCTCAGTGTAGTTTATTATTACCCACCTTCTGAAGCCTATTTCTGTCAATTCAGCCATCTCAGCCTCAGACCAGTTCTGTGCTTTTGCTGGAGAGGCGTTGCGGTCATTTGGAGGAGAAGAGGCACTCTGGCCTTTTGAGTTGTCAGCATTTTTGCATTGATTCTTTCTCATCTTTTTGGCCTTAATCTACCTTTGTTCTTTCAGGTTGCTGACCTTTAACTGAGGTTTTGTGGGGTCTTTTTGTTGATGATGTTGTTTTCTGTTCATTTGTTTTTCTTTTAGTAGTCTGGCCACTTTGCTCTATGTAGGGCTGCTGTGGTTTGCCGGGAGTCCTCTCCAGACCCCAGTTGCCTTGGTTTCTCCCATACCTGGAGGTATCAGCAGAGAAGGCCATGAAGCAGCAAAGATGGCAGGCAGGTCCTTCCTCTGGAGGCTCTGTCCCAGGGGGTAGGTACTTACCTGTTGTTGGCCTGCATGCACCTATAAGAGGTGGCTGGAGACCCCTGTTGGGAGATCTCAACAAGTCACAAGGAATGGGATCAGGGACTTGCCAAAAGCAGCAGTCTGGCTGCTTTTTGGTAGAGCACATGTGCTGCGTTAAATGGGACACTACCTTGTCTGTACTGCCTGTATTCTCCAAAGCTGGCAGGCAGGAGCAGCTGAGTTGACTGAACTCCAGACATGGCGGTCACCCCTTACCCCCGGAGCTCAGTCCTAGTGAGATGCGAAAGCTCTGCCCTTAGAACGCTTAGCCAGTGTATTTCTATACGACATGAACACTTGAAATGTAATGGGTAACAGTAGTGGGTGTTTATAGTAATAATCGTATTGTCAAAATAATATTAATTTGTTTTATTCTGTTTGAAGATGTACTGTTTAGCGAGGCAGGGAAACATTTTAGAAGCAGTTTGACTTAGAGTTTTCCATTAAACACAGCTATCTTTCAACTATTTGAAAAACTCTTATATTACTGAAAAATTAAGGGTTAATGATAGCTAGGATTTCATTATTTTATTGAAAAATAATTTAGTTCAACTGCCATTCACATTTAAATTACTTAATTAGCATGAAGACTGGGATGTGAAGGAACTGATTTTCACAAATTGATATCAATAGCTATGAACTGGGTTACTGAAATACATGTGGAAAATAATAAATACTAAAAGAAATGGAAGGAAAAGTGTGATGAAAGAGTATTATATTTGTAAAAATTAATTTAAAAATAGACTGTAGAAGGAAATAATAGGAATTAATTGGTAAAAAAAAGAATATATACTATTCTGATAGATATGGAATGCGATTAAAATAGGTAACGTTCACATGAGCAATTCATAAATCTTTTATTTTTATGCTTCATGACTTGTTAAGGTCTTCCACAGAGATTATTGAGTCGCACTTTAAGATTGTAAAGCCAGAACCTCTTGGGAAAAAGTCTTTTTAGGGAAGAGTAGGGTCTTTCCTGACATCTTAAAAAACACAGATGCATAATTAATTATATGAAGGGGGCAAAAAACTTTTAGTACATCCAGTGAACAATGTTAGTGAGAGTAGACATAAACTAAAATATAATCATGTGCTAATGCAGATATCACTGCTATAATCACTATAAAATATTTTATATATGTTATTTCTCGGGTTGGACTCTAGAAATTTAGTGTATGTTTCAGTTTGACTGTTGGGTACACATTTTTGTCTCCCTCTCTATAATAACTGCCTGTATGTGACTTGTAGCTGATTAATTCCTATGTAATAGAGAAAAACTTGCACCTTTGGTTGGTGGGAAGTGGGATTTGGGGTGAGACTAGATTGAATAGCAGAGATGGTAGCTTTCCTTGTGTTAAATTGTACAAGAAGCCACACAGGGTTTTGGGAGAGCTGTGAGGAGTCTACTGTGACACTTTTGTAGCTCTGAGGGCTGTGAAGAGTTCATAGCTAGCAGTCATATAGAACTTGCTGGCTCAGTGCCTTTTTTTTTGGTCTTTTTTCCCCGTTTTTTTTTTTTTATTGGGTTTTGTTTGTTTGTTTGTTTGTTTTTGAACAGAGCATCAGATGAGTGCCAAAAAAAGAATAAAGGAAGAAGGCTAAAACAGACTTTCTTCCCTGTTAGGGTCTTAATTCCTAGTAGGTGGGAGCTATATACCTGCTACAGCATATTGTTTTTAACTCACAAAGTTTCACTTATAATGATTTAAAAACTATATAAATGATAACATCTCATAGTTTATATATGTATACACACACATACTCTTTCTCTCTGTATATAATTCATTTTGTTCTAAGCCAAAATACAGTTTTTAAATTACCAGTTAATTTTTTTTATTTTTTTTCCTTAAGAGACAGGATCTTGCCCTGTTGCCTGGGTTGGAGTGTGGTGGCATGGTCATAGTTCACTGCATACTTGAACTCCTAGACTCAAGCAATGTTTCTACCTCAGCCTCCCCTAGTAACTGGGAGTACAGGCATGTGCCACCATGCCCTCTGCTTATTACCAGTTAAATTTTAAGTAACAATATTTTCTATGGTTATGATGTATATTAAAATAAAATGGGTGAATACATAGCTTACCTTAACTCAGAATTAAATTGGCTATGCTACAAAGAGCCATTTTATCAAGTTCTAAGTATGTGTTAAGTGAATTTGATGATGGTGTGCATTCATTCATGACATACTTTTTGAATACTTTCAAAGTGGCAGCCACTTTTTAGGAGTTGCTATATATCCGGGTAAAACAAAGCCCCTGTGTGCAGAGAGATTACATTCTAATGAGACATTTCAGTGAGAATGACCTAGAAGTATAAACACACTGGGGCCCGGACAAGTTTGTGTTTTGGAAATAGCCAGAAGGCCGGTGAAACTAGACTTAAGTGAATGAATGAACTAGGGGGAGAATGAAAGAAGTGAGATCAGAGAGCAAAGCAGAGGCCAGATCATTTAGGGCCTTAGAGACTAGGAAAGGAATTTGGATGTTACTCCAGATGTCATGAGAAGTCATTATAGGGTTTTAAGCAAGAGAGTTGCCTGATCTGAGATATTTACATATACATACACACACACACATACATATCTGTGTGTATATATACATATATATATTTTTAAATCACTCTGGCTAAGATGTGGAGAAGCATCAGTACAGGGGCAAAAATGGAAACAGGGACATCAGCTGTTGCAGTAATTCAGATGAGAAGTAATGATAGCTTGGACCAGTGTGCTGAAATGAAGGTAGTGAGGCAAGGTCAGATTGAGAGTATTTTTTTAAAGGTAAATCTGATAGTATCAGCTGAAATAGGGTGTGAGAGAAGTCATGGATGATTGATTCCCTAGAATTTTTGCCTGAACAGCTTAGTGAATGGTGGCTTGCTGATTTGCTGAGATGTATGAGTGTTGGTGTCAGTTTTAATTTAAATCTTTACCTCTTAAATAAGAAATGTATTAACATTAAGTATGTAAAATATTTTTTAAAAGTCATTATGAAAACTTCTTTTTCAATAGGCGGAGTACGTCCAGCTTGTTACTGAACTTCGAATGACAAGAGCCATTCAGCCTCAGATCAATGCCTTTTTACAGGGCTTTCATATGTTCATTCCACCCTCCCTCATACAGCTTTTTGATGAATATGAATTGGTAAGGAAAAACATCAGTTCTTATGTTGTAACACAACAACACAAAACTCTAGTGATGTAATTCAGAAATAATTGTGGAGTACTATAATGAATGAAATAATGTATAAATGAGAAAAAATGGTTTAATGTCCATTTTTAGAGATTTGATATAAAATTTATGGATGTGCCTTCTCTTAAGCTTAATAACCAGATAAGCAATTCCTTAATGTGAAGTGAGGTGAGGTGGTGACAAACTAAAATGGAATATATTCCTATTTCTTCTATATGGGAGATGTTGAAGGCCAGTCTTCCTATATGTGCAGTATTCTATATTATTTCTGAATTTTTTATTTGATCACATGACATAAAGGGCGCTGATACTAACTTCTTAAACTTCTAAAGAGAATTAAGAAGGTTTTTCTTATTGTATAGTATTTTCTTCTCCAGTTTCTTATATTGCCATATATATAATTTTATAGTTATTTATTTCAAACCTATAGAGTCCATTGTCTTTGCTGTCCTGTACTCCCTAATGAATGTTTTGTTTTGCTACTTTAATTTGCCTTTATTGTACTGTGATCCAACAGGATTTCTAATTTTATATGATTTTTGTTGCATTTTCTCCATTTTCTTTTCTCTTTAGTTTTGGTAATTTGGAGAATTATTTTAAACTCTTTGAGTTGTCTAAATCTAAATAAAGCACAGTATTTTAAATAGAATATAGTTGCTTTCTTATCTAAAAAAATATAATTTGCAATAGTAAGTCCCAGATCAGTGGAAATATTTTATTTAGTTTTTATTCTGTCTCAGAAAATTAGTTTTACCTTATGCCTTTCATTTTAGTATATGGATACAGATACTAATATATACCTTTAATTTTACATATGTATCAGTATTTTAAATTTATCATTCATAGTATATGTTAGCAGTGAACAAAATTTGCTAATTAATTTTGAAGTCCACTGTGATTTAGTTTCATTAAATGTAAGTTTTGAGGTTTTTTTGATTGTTTTTTAGCTGTACAGTTAATGGCTTCAGTTAGCGTAGATTCATCTAGTTTTTATGTAACAGTAGAAGTTATTTTCAGCATTTAAAAATGGAGGACTATTCGAGCTGTTATATTATCAGACCTGACTGAAATCTGACTTTTCCTGTACTGTGCTTGGATTAAATTAGCCTTTTGAAATTCAAAACAGAGAATTAATTATTTGCTGAACCTTTATGTATGTAAAAAACAAATAGCAACAACAAAAATAATTGATGAAAGCTTTGCCTTATAATTTACTGATATCAATAAATTTATAAAACTTTGAATTATAATATACATGCAGAAAAGGACACACATCATAAATGTATAGCTTGATAAGTTTTAACAAACTGAACATACCCATGAAATTAACACCCAGATGAAGAAACAGAAATCCTAGCACCCCGTATGTCACTCTGTCATCCCCCTCCAGTCATTCTCCCACTTTAACAGTAACCATTCTCTTGACTTCTAAAATCATAGATGAGATTTGCGTATTTTAGAACTATGTAAATAGAATTTATCTGGCTTTCTTAGCTCAACTTTTTTTGTGTGGGAATCATACATATTGTTGCATGCAGTTGGTAATTTGTTCATTTTTATTGCTGTATAGCATTTCAGTTTCCTTTAGTCTTTTCTATTCTTGATGAACATTTAGTGGGTACTTTTCAGTTTCAGGCTCTTTGAAGTACTGCTGCTACAAACATGCCTTTAGGAAAACCTAAGTATGCATTCTGTAGGTTATATGCCTTGGAGTGGAATTGCTGGGACATAGGCTGTGCATGTATCCCATTTCAGTAGATACGAGCAGATAGTTTCCCAAGTGATGCATCAATTTACACTCCCATTAGTAGGTGTGAGAGTTCTGGGTGTTCTGCATTCTCACTAGCATTTGATAATTTTCCATCTTTTTCATTTCCTTACTGGTAATTCAGTAGTGGTCTTTCCTTGAGATTTTAATTTGTATTTATTTGGTAGCTAATGAAGTTACACACCTTTTATGATTACAGCCATTTGTGTACTCTGTTTTCAAAGTGTCTATTTAAGTAATTTGTCCATTTTTCTATTGTGTTTTCTGTTTTTTTTTTTCTTTTTACTGACTTGTAGGACTCTTTATGTATTCTTTTATAAGAGTCTTTTGTTAGATATATGTATTATGAATATTTTCTACTCAGATCTTTTCAGTGCATAAAAATTTTGGGGTTTAACATAATTCAGTTTATCAGTTTTTTTTTTTTTTAATGGAAGAAACTTTTGTGTCTTTTTTAAGAAACTGTTTCTTTCTCCAAGGCTGTGAAGATGTTTTCTGTGTTTTCTTTTAAAAGCGTTATTCCTTTATCTTTCACATTTAGGTCTGTTACTGGTAAGTTTTTAATTGTGGCTCTTAAACATTAAAATTTAGATCAGGATTCCTGGTTTGTCTTGAACTCTGACTTTACTAAGTTGAGCTGATTCACATTTGGCAAGAGCAACATTGTAGGCATGGTCTTGATTTATGCAGTGATAATAATTACTATTAAGCGTTTAGTATTTGCCAAGTATTTTATATGTATTAATTTTAAAAACGCACAAAAAATCTCTTGAGATGAGTACGATTGTCCCCATTTTACAGATGAGAAAACTAGGCCAAAGAAGATACGGAACTTGTTCATGGTCACAGAGCATGTGTTAGCGGTAGGCTATGAACCCATGTTCGCTGACCTCAGATCTCATCGGTGTTTTCAGTCTGCTTCTTGGTGGCATGAGTAATCAGAGGGACTTGACTTCAGAACCTTTTGTGTGACTTTGAGTCTTTCATAGGGGAGTGCTATGCTACACTGAGAACGGAAACTTGTAAAAAATTTGGTGCAAACGTCTAAGCTAGATGTGCATCTGAGTTAAAAGATTCAGGTTAAATTCTAGAGTTTTAGTGAGGAGAAGGTATCGAATAGCTCCAGTGTACTGAACTGGAGGTATAGTCATCCATTGTAGATAGAAGGCAGTCCTAAGTCAAGAGATGAGTATGGACTGTTCTTCCATACTGTGCTGCTTGTGAATTTATCCATGAAAGAACCAGAATAGGCCGGGCGCCGTGGCTCAAGCCTGTAATCCCAGCACTTTGGGAGGCCGAGACGGGCGGATCACGAGGTCAGGAGATCGAGACCATCCTGACTAACGCGGTGAAACCCCGTCTCTACTAAAAAAATACAAAAAACTAGCCGGGCGTGATGGCGGGCGCCTGTAGTCCCAGCTACTCGGGAGGCTGAGGCAGGATAATGGCGGAGCCTGCAGTGAGCTGAGATCCGGCCACTCCACTCCAGCCTGGGCGACAGAGCGAGACTCCGTCTCAAAAAAAAAAAAAAGAACGAACCAGAATATAAAAACGTTGAGTCATGCAATGCTGGGTAAGCTGATGGCTATGAATACTTGCATGATTCAGTTTCTAACTATTAGTATGAGTTATATAACTTACAGTTCCAACAGATGAATTCAGTTATTTTGTTTTAAAAAAATGATTGGGACTTAAAATTTTTATTATATGTACTTTTTATTCTGGAATTCTCATTTCATCTATTTGTTTTTGGTCAATTTAGTAACTTTTTTTGCCCAGTTGTTAGGTGGAATAATAAAGATCCTTTCATCCTCTTCTTCAAAAAAAAAATTGTAACAATTAATGTGATATTCATGAAGTGCTTCAAATTTCTTCAGAGAATGTAGTATTAGTCATTTTTATTCATAATTATGAATAATGAAAACATACTTAATATTATTAAAAGCTTATCTTCAGCCTAGAAGGGAAAAGGATTAAACTCATGAATTGTAAGACATGCGTAAAGCTTATCCCACTCCCTTTTAGCAAACCTGTATCAGAGTCCTGCCAGGGAACAGAATTTCTCCAGATGGTTCAAATATTGAAACTTTAACAAAGGGACTATTACAGAGATATGGGCAGTGTTAAGAATAAACAAGGTCTAGTGAGACATCCACAGACTGGCAACAGGGAAAGCCTTTATCATCCCTAGGACTGAAGAGACAGGTAGAGGAATTACTGTGAAGAGCCCCATGGGAGCCTGAACCGCCAAGGAGGGCCCACCTGGTGGTAGCCATACTTGAGAAGCCATAGCTACTGCAAAGAGGTGCTGAAGCAGTGGGGGAGCAGAGAGTACCCTCACCTCCAAACTAACTGCCTGTGTTTCCCAGGTTCCAAACCCAATCCAAAGCCAGCTGGCAAGAGAACCAGCAGGCAAAGCAGCCAGTCTGCAGTGCAAAGGAAGCTAGAGAATGTATTTGGGGGTGGTCAATGTAGACTAACTAGACTGTCTTCATCTAGAAAGAGGATTCTATAATACTGTTACTAGGAGGACTAAAACACACCCTATACTAGCAGTTCTAAAACTTTTTGGTCTTAGGACCCCTTGCAACAAAAGAGTTTTTGTTTATGTGGGTTATGTCAATCTATATTTACTGTACTTGAAATTAAAACAGAAATGTAAAATATTTTATTCACATAAAATAATCTATTATTATGTTAATATAGAGAACATTTGAAAACTAAAATTGCATTTTCTAGAACAAAACAAATAATGGGAAGATTGGTACTGTTTTACAGTTTTGCAAATTTCTTTAATGTCTAGCTTAATAGAAGACAATGGGCTCTTATAACTGCTTTTGTGTATAATCTGTTTTGATATGTTGTTTGGTTGAAATATATGAAGAAAATCCAACCTCATACAGATAAGTTGGAAAAGGGAGAACCTCATGGACCCACAGAAAAATCTCGGAAACCCTCAAGAGTTCTCAGATGTTGCCTTATATCAATCTTATTTAAGGTACAAGGTCAGCTATATGTTATGAGTAGTTACTATAGGAGACATGATTTTGAATCACACTGTATCTACATCCCTGTAATAAGAAATCCTGGCTGGGTGCAGTGGTTCACACCTGTAATCCCAGCACTTTGGGAGGCTGAGGTGGGCGGATCACAAGGTCAGGAGATCGAGACCATCCTGGCTAACATGGTGAAACCCCATCTCTACTAAATATACAAAAAAATTAGCCGGGCGTGGTGGCGGGCGCCTGTAGTCCCAGCTACTCGGGAGGCTGAGGCAGGAGAATGGCGTGAACCCGGGAGGCGGAGCTAGCAGTGAGCCGAGATCGCACCACCGCACTCCTCCGGCCTGGGCGACAGAGCAAGACTCCGTCTCAAAAAAAAAAAAAAAAAAAAAAAAATCCTGATGGATTTTCTGGCTCATCAGTGTAAAGTGTAGGCCAATCATTGCCTCCCCTGTCTATGTAAGCATATCTAACTGTGAAATATGGACTGATTCAGAGAAGTGGACAGGCTCTTTTCATGTCCTCTTTTCCCTTGGAAAACAAAAAGGCAAATACTTTGCCGTTCTTAATTTCATTTTTACTTACATGATTGAGAAGTTGTGTCTTTGATTATCTTCCTGTATGAAAGAAACCTATCAAGTCATTAGGAAAATTGCATTTTTTTTTGACTTTGGAGAAAATTGACTTTAAAGGATCCAAATTATTCCAGAAGAGAATTCCTAAAAGGCCTAAATATTTTTTAAAATCATAACTATTTTATATTACCTCCTTTTCCTCATGATAAAGATTTCTTGATGCTTTTCTGCTTGTTTAGTCAAGTATTTATTCAGGTCTTTGTTGTCACTTCCATGTTGAGAATACTGTCTTCTTACAGAAGTTAACAAATTTGCAAAGAGTTGTAAAAATATAAAGTAAATCAAAGATGTTCATAAAACTTTTGCACACATAAACTGTTGTTGCATATGTTCACACATAAACATATAAACTATAATCTCTTATGTTTTAATGAAGTTGTGTCAATGTGGAAACATCTCCACATCTTACAATATTTGAGATTATCAGCGTCAAGAATTTTCTCTCATGTAATGCTTGTTATTGGATGACATGCAGGAACTGTCACAAAAATGTATCAGTTTCATGTGGGATTAGTTTCTAATTAAGGCAAATTTACCATTTAAATGTAATAACTTTTTTCCCTAAAGAAAATTATTGAAATATTTCTCTTCTTCCCCCAAGGAGCTACTGCTTTCTGGCATGCCAGAAATTGATGTGAGTGATTGGATAAAAAATACAGAATACACAAGTGGCTATGAAAGAGAAGATCCAGTTATTCAGGTAAAATTTCTCTAGAGCTTAGAATGAAGTTAAGTTTTGCCGTTTAATTTTGTAAGCTTTTCAGCACTATTGAATGAAAACTTACATTAATTAACAAAGTAAAGTGTTTCCCCAAATTATTCTTGTGGGAACAGTGCATATGAAAGCTTTGCATGAAATCATTTTTGGTAAACGACTTTCATAGAATAAAATGTGCTTTATGAAGATTACATATTTCTCTGGTATTGAGAAGTCTGCAGTTGCTGTGAAATATGAGCTAACTTTTTTGTTGTTGTTGTTAGTGGTTCTGGGAAGTTGTGGAAGACATTACTCAAGAGGAGAGAGTTCTTCTCTTGCAGTTTGTTACTGGCAGGTAAGCAGTATTTTTATGATAATAAGGAAATAATTTAATGTATTCTGCTTTTAATGGCTTAGAGATAACTCAAATGAGGAGTTATTACTCTGAATTGTCAGTAACTTACCACCCTTTCCACTGTTTTAGATATTAAAGATTTATTTTGGTATTAAAGATAAGACATTTATAGTAGTGATCAATCATGTTTATTTGATATATTAAAAAGGATCGCCAATTAGGACTATTAGTATATTGCACTTTATAATTTGGAAATCTTTTTGCTCTGCAGGTTGGTCAAGGATAGTAGCCAAATGTTTAATATTTGTATATTGCTGGTTTGGTTTAATAGTAAGGCAGTTCAGTTTATCCTGGGTAACTCATACACATACTCTATGTTACCCATACACAACAGTTTTTCTGTAATTCAAAGTAAACTTTAAAGTGTCAAGATTCATGGCCTAAAAATTAATTTGTGGTACCATACTTCTCTGAAAAGTTCACTTTTGAAACCAGTTAAATATAATAGATATTAGAAAACTAGATGATTTAACCATCTTTTAGCTTATATTTCTGAAAGATTTAAAAAAAAAGTCTGATTTTCATTTTGGATAACAGAATTTTATCTTCTATTTATGAAAATGTAGTTTAGTTTTTTTCGTTATAAATGTACATATTTCTCCTAGGAAAGTTAGAAAACAAAGTTAGAATAAGAAAAACCACAGTCCTTCAGCCATAACCACTATAAAAAATTTGATATATTTACTTCTTTGTTTTTTCTGCATATTTAAAAACCATAATTGTGAATATGTATCTATATAAAATACATATATATATATTTTTGTTTTTTGAGACAGTGTCTCATTGTGTCCCTCAGGCTGGAGTGCAGTGGCTTGATCTTGGCTCACTGCAACTTCCGCCCCCTGGGTTCAAGCGATTCTGCTACCTCAGCCTCCCAAGTAGTTGGGAGTACAGGCACCTGCCACCACGCCTGGCTAATTTTTGTATTTTTTTAATTTTTAGTAGAGATGAGGTTTCACCATCTTGGCCAGGCTGGTCTTGAACTCCTGACCTCATGATCCACCCGTCTTGGCCTCTCAAAGTGCTAGGATTACAGGCGTGAGCCACCATGCCTGGCCTATAATTTTTAAGATCCAAATTTTTTTTATTTTAAAAGTAGTGTTTAATCATTGTAGAAAATTTGGACAATGGAGAAAATAGGAGAAAATTAAAATCCTTAATNTTTCTAATGTATAGTTAGAAAAATAGTTGGGGCCACACTATAGATCTAATTTTAAAGAATAAATTAATAGTCTGGGCACGGTACTTCTCTTGCAGTTTGTTACTGGCAAGTAAGCAGTATTTTTATGATAATATGGAAATAATTTAATATATCCTGTTTTTATGGCTTAAAGATAACTAAAATGAGGAATTATTACTCTGAATTGTCAAAAACCCTTTCCACTGTTTCAGGTATTAAAGATTTATTTTGGTATTAAAGATAAGACATTTATAGTAGTGCCTGTAATCCTGGCACTTTGAGAGGCTGAGGCGGTCAGGTCACTTGAGCTCAGGCGTCTGTTTTTTTTGTTGTTGTTGTGGGAATTCTTTATATGTTCTCGATATCAATTTGGTGTCATATTCAATAAATCATTGCCAAATCCGGTGTTATGAAGCTTTTCCTTTACATTTTCTTCTAAGAGTTTTATAGTATTAGCTCTTACATTGAGGTCTTCAATCCATTTTGAGTTAGTTTTTAAGTTACTTAGTGTAAAGTAAGGGTCCAACTTCATTTTCATTGTGGTGAATATTCAGTTTTCCCAACACATTTCGTTGAAAAGACTGTCTTTTCCCCTTTGAATGTTGTTGGCACTCTAGTTGAAACTCATTTCATTATTTATGTGAGGGGTTATTTCTGGCCTCTATTCTATTCTACTAGTTCATATGTCTCTTTACTTGGCAGTATCACACTATTTTGATTACCACAGCTTTGTAATAAGTTTTGAAATCAGGATATGTGAGTCTGCCACCTTTGTTCTTTTTTTTTCTAGACTGTTTAGGCTATTTGAGGTTCAACTTTGTTTTTAGGTGAACTAACCTATGCTTTATTTTATAAATCATATTTTTAAGAAAGTATTTTAAATTATTCAGATGTTTGCAAGTATATATTTAGTAATCTATACACTAAATGTTCCTTTGTCATTATTCTAATTTATCCAAAAAGCACTACAGCACCTCATTTTAAAAGCAATAGAATGTTTTTTAGTATCAGTTTAATCATGGTACATACACAGGCTAACTTTAGAAGAAATATTAATTTTATTTTTGATGTATGTAGAACTTGAGAAGTTGTAATTACATCCTCTACAGTCATGTACCCAAGATTAAATTTTCTACTGATGTGTTATGCATTATATGTTAGCCTTCCTGTGGCCTCTTTATGTTAGGTGATGTTTGAA
The DNA here is from genome assembly GCF_001698545.2 of Rhinopithecus bieti. Taxonomy (NCBI): domain Eukaryota; kingdom Metazoa; phylum Chordata; class Mammalia; order Primates; family Cercopithecidae; genus Rhinopithecus; species Rhinopithecus bieti. The sequence continues at coordinate 346,984 of NW_016806893.1, read as the reverse complement.
AAATATGTTTGATATTCTGAATATCAAATCAAAGAGGAACATAAAGAATTTTCAGTTTTCCACTATGAAAACAAAACAAAAAACCTTTAGGGCCTAGATATTTTTCACAAACAAGGAAATCATTTGGATTACATGTCAGAGCATTTATTGCTTGAATTAATCAATCAAATATTAATCTATTAACAATTTAATGAATGTCTACTCCAGGCATTTTGCTAGCCCCAGGGATATAGATGTAAATATGACTTGTTTGGACCCTCAAATAAGCCCCACTTCAATAAAGAGCCACATGAAAGCAAATAATTGTAAATGTAGCATGCTAAATGCAATATTGAGGTATGTGCTGTGGCCAGTTGCAAGCGTAGTGTAGCTATGGAAATGTGGAGGGGTGTCTCCATGGAAGCTTGCTAACTAATCACAAAGCAATTTACAGTAATGAGTTGGGGTTTTGTAGACTAAAAAATGTCATGTTGTCATTGTCCTAGAGTTGGATATATTTCTACCCTAACTTAGAACTTGAAATTTATCTGTCACGAATATCTTTCTTTCATGATTACAATGTATTAAGATACAAACTCTTAGTTCCAGGGTCCCACATGGTGGGTTTGCTAATATCATGGGTGGAAGTGGATTGCAAAACTTTACAATCGCTGCTGTGCCATATACTCCAAATCTTTTGCCAACTTCAAGCACATGGTATGTTGAATTGGTTTATTTAAATGCTTTACAAATTGTTTTGATTAATTTTGAATGATCAGAGGTCTAACTGTTGCTGCATTGAGAAGAAAACCTCAGCTGTGATCTCTCTCTAGGATTTTGGAATCATTGATAACTAATTATGTAGTTTTTTGTGCCCCTGTTTTTGGGAGGGAAAATGTTTGAGGAAACCGTAATTCCCTACAATTTAATTGACTATAGTTCAAGTATCACCGAAGTTACACTATCATAAGTAGCACTGAGTTACACACCATCACTTCAAACTAAATTGCCCTATTGCTTATTTATTTTAAGCTGAAAAGAACTTACTTTCTTCCACTGCATTTGCATGCTGAAAGAAACTGCAATGCAGCAGATTTTTTCTTCTTTTTAAATACCACTTTAGGGTTTTTCAATTTGAATGCAAATTTGAGAGGATGGTTTTATGTTAATTTTGAATAGTGTTTTAACTTCTAGACAAAACAATCAGAAATTTTATAGATTTCCTGTTTAATGGTGGTGTATTTTTCTTTTAAAGCATCAACATGCTCAAGTTACCTGAATACCCAAGTAAAGAAATACTCAAGGACAGACTTCTTGTGGCACTACATTGTGGCAGCTATGGTTACACAATGGCATAATGAAGTCTGCAAAACTCATCTGACTGCTGATGCACAATTCAGAATGGCAGAAGTAATTTGGGAAAATGTCAACAAAAAAGCAGCCTAAATGCAACCCATAGGCAGGGCTGATGCTTCAAATTTATAAAAGATCATCAGGTTTTCTGTTTCTGTCTTTTCCCTTTTATGTTTTCTCTGTTTGTGATACAATTAGAAAATATAAAATCACAATAGATTTTATTTTTTAAAATGCTAATTGAAAGTAGTAGAAACTGTCCTTTTTCATAATTAATTTTATCCAAGATTGTATTAAGGCAAAATCTGATTCTACATTCCACCTCTGCTGTGTAACTGTCTTGTTAAAAGGAGGTTTTCTCCTAATTTCTGATGTATTATATGAGGTCATCCAGCTGGTATGTTCTTTTGCATGTAAAGTGCCATTTATATTTTAGAAAACTATTGTATAGAATGGATTAATTTAGATTGTCTATAAAGTCACAAATATGTATTTTCCCACAGTGTATTCTATATCGCAATGATTTTTTTAGCATTTTAATATTTTAATACACATTGTAAAATTTAGACTGATACTAACAGTTGAAATGACATCTGATTTATATATTAAAGCTTACACTATATTGTATGAATTATTTACATCTTTCAGTGGCCAGTTTTCCATATGTACATATTATGTCTCAATGTTTTTCTTATGCCTCATTTTAATTTATAATGAAGGTAAAATTAAAATGTATTTTACTACATTTATTTTCATTACTTTTATCTGTGAGCTTTGACACATCTGAAAAAGTAATCTGATGTGCAAATTATAATTTAAATATGTTAATTTTTTTACTTCTTAAATTTGCTTTTCGTCATTAGATTGTCAAGTTCACGCGATATGTGCCTAATATCACTTGGGTGTTGGGTTTTTGAATTTTTGGGTAATCAGTTTTATTTTGAAAAGACAGACTTGAATAGTTACAGCATATGTTTGAACAGGAAGTAGGAACATGCATACACGAAGAAATGCTAACGGAAGGGTTTGTAATGCTTAGGATCTTCCCTTGGAAACTAAAAATAGTATATTAATGACATTACTGTAGAATGACATATGCAAATTTTCTCATAAGCAGTCATTATGTTTGTCAGTAATGTTTGAGAGACATGTAAGTTGAAAGTTTTGCTAAATTATAAAGCTCCTTTAATACATTGGTTTTGGTTCTCTTGTCTTTTCTAAATGTTAACAAAATATATCTTAACGGATTACATGAAATTTAGCAATTATTTAAAATTTACCATTAGCTCTAAAATTAAGATGCAGATGCTTTATTTATAGTAACTGAAGCTAATAATGTTTTATGTTTTGATTTTTTGAAATTTAATTGTAGAAGTCACTGCCTTCTGAGTTTTCAAATAGATAACCACCTTTAATATTATATTGCTTATAATACTAATGTTTACAGATATGTTTCTGTTTATAACCATACAATACATTGACTCTGTCATATTAGTTTTTTTGCAAGTAGTTATGTAAAAGAGATAGATAATAAAATATTAAATAACTGAGTGTGGTGGCTTATGTCTGTAATCTCAGCATTTTGAGAGGCTGAGGTGGGAGAACTGCTTAAACCCAGGAGTTCAAGACCAGCCTAGACAATGTAAGAAGCCCCATCTCTACAAAAAATAAAAATAAGCTGGACATGGTGGCATATGCCTGTGGTCAGAAGGCTAGGTGCGAGATCGCTTGAGCCCAGGAGGTCAAGGCTGTGATGAGCCATGATTGTGTGACTGCATTCCAGCCTGTGAGACTTTGTCTCAAAAAAAAGAAAAAAAAAATATATATATATATATACACACACACACACACACATATATATATACACACACATATATATAAGTATTTTAACCATGAATTTGAATAGTTTAAAATACAGATCTGGTTATTTCAGGATTTATTTTTTCACATTTTAAGAGTGTAGTTAATATAAAGAGATTTTACAAAGTTTAAAATACTATTTAGAGGTAGCATCTTTCTAATTTACTCCATTCTCACAATTTCTTCTGTATATGTAGATGGATATGTTGAATGCAAGGTAGTATAGAAAAATGATTAGATTTTCACCTTTGGGAAAACCAAGATTATATTAATAGGAAAATGACTCAATTCTTAAAACATGGTAGTTTCATATAAGGAAGAAAACAAAACACTCGAAAAGAATATAATACAGGGAATGTACAGGAAACTGATTAATGAAAATATCTGGGTGGAGTAGATTAAGTATCCAAATAGTTTGAGGGGATAGTTATTAACCACATAGTTAATAAAATCCATTTTCGAGTTAACCCCAAAACAAAATGTAATAGAAGGAAATCCCAGCTTGGAAATGATCTGCTGAACACAGCCTCTACTGTTCAGGCAGTCTTTTGCGTATCGGGGAAACGTTAAAGGGTAGGTCACAAGTTGGAGGCCCAGTGGATGATTCCTACTCACCTGTTTTGTTTGTCATACTGTCTGTAAAATTTTGAATGAGTTACCAACATTTTACAAAACCTGAAGATTTCATGCAGAAGTCAGGAGTTTTGGGTCCTTTTGAGCAATGAGACAATTTGACAATATTGGGTGCATGGGTGCGTATTCCTACAATGCATTTTTAGTACTCTGGAATTGAGTAAATGCTGTTGCTTTGAATAACTAAATGCCCTATCCAGCTTGCCATTTCCTCTTCTCTCTCACTCCCCTCTATTTTCTCCCGTTTTTTTTTTTTTTTTTTTTTTTTTTTCTTAGTACTCTGTTGCCCAGGCTGGAGTGCAGTGGCATGATTTTGGCTGACTGCAAACTCCACCTCCTGGGTTCAAGTGATTCTCGCTCCTCAGCCTCCTGAGTAGCTGGGATTTTAGGCATGCACCATCACACCCGACTAATTTTTGTTTTTTAGTAAAGACGGGGTTTCAGCTTGTTGGTCTGGCTGGTCTTAAAGGACCTCAAGTGATCCGCCCGCCTCAGCGTCCCAAAGTGCTGGGATTATGCCACCACGCCTGACCAGTTTGCCATTTTCTTATTAGCCCAGCATGCTTTACGACTCTATGTTATCTTCCTGGCCATTGAAAGCATTGGAGTCTGCTTTAAAGAATCTATCTTTATCAGAAATATTCCCTTGGATTGTAAATTGGTACAGATTGTTGGGAAGACAATTTGGTAGCACCACCAGATTTTTTCAATGTACGCATAGTCTTTGACACAAAAATTCTAAGAATTTCTATCTTAGGGATCCACTTGTTCATGTATATAAGGATATTTGTCCAATAATACTGAAGCCGTGTTTATGATAGAGGAAAACAGAATAACTTCAGTGTCTATCGGTAGGGGGCTGACTAATAATGTGTCACGATCATAGAATAGAATACTAATTAGTATGTACAAAGAATGAAATGGATCAATACATACTGATATGTAAATGTTTCTAAGGTATGAGTGAAATAAAGTATATAGAAGAATGACTAATGTGAAATAAAATATATATGGGATTATGGGCAACAAATATTTCTCGGGAGGTGAATAAGAGGCTTGCTCTACCTGGGAATGAGTTGTATAGTGGGATGGACTTTTCCCGCTTCATAACTTTTTTTTCCCTGTTTTCTAAATCATATAGCTGTGTTATTTTCTGTATTTTATATATATATATATAAACATTCACTATCTTTAATCCAGAAAAGAAGTATCATTAATAGGTTTTTTGAATCTATAAAGTGCCATAAACAGTATTTTATGTAGTGATAAACAGTATTTTCATAATCACAAAACTTACAATTTTGTTTAATGTGTTTATTTAAGACAAGTTTAGTTAAACTCTTTGTAAACAGTTAAAAAA
>NW_016806893.1:329011-341466 GCF_001698545.2 Rhinopithecus bieti | reverse complement strand
AAAAAAAAAAAAAAAAAAAAGAATGCTCTCTTGCCCACAAAGTTGTTTCCACATTGCCTGATAATTAGCAGTTTTTAACTCTCTATAATTCTACCAGTTAGAGATTTATGACTTCTCTCCCTTAACTTTTTTAAATAACAAAGGGGTACTTAATATGGGAACATCTGCAAAGCATAGATTAGTGTACTAACTGGTAAAAGCAATAAATTATAATTCTACTACCCAACAATTGTGTTATTTTTCTTCCATAGCAATTCATTTTTTACACAGTTGAGTTCATAAAGAATATACCACTTAGTATCTTCTTTATTTACTTAGCATTTTGTTTTTAACATTTTTCATGTCATTAAAACTTTTTTAATTTAAAAAAATGCTTTATCTAGAGATGGAGTTCTCTCTATATGTTGCCCAGACTGGGCTCGAACTCCTGGGCTCAAGCGATGCTCCTACGTCAGCCTTCCTAGTGGTTGGGACTGCAGCTGCATGCTACTGGGCCTGGCTTGTTTGTAAACATTTTGTGGAATGGTGACATAATGTTCTGTTGTATGGATGCATTGTAATTTACTTGACCATGTCTCTAAAATTAACATTTAGATTTCTAATATTGTTGCTTTTATAAATAACAGGTAGCCTCTCTAAAAACTGCTTATAGTCTAGGAGGGATAATATTGTCTGGGTTATTTGTTGAAATGTCCATCAATTGCTCTGTGGTCATAGAATTACTACTTGAAGGCTCAAGAAAGGGGTATTGAAAGGAGGAACCCTTTGGTAGTAGGACAGGAGCACAGTTAGGGCTAAGTGCCCTACCAGAGTGTAAGAAGAAATTATTAAGGGAGCCAAAGCTGTGTGATGAACGTAAATTATTTTAATCATTGCCTACCTCCAGTCTCCTACCCAAGAACAGGGGAGGAAACTCATCTTTATGACACAAGCCCCATTCATAGGACTCAGCACTTGAGCCCTTGCTATTATAATATATTGTATAGTTCAGCGATGTCAAGGATCATTTATGCTCTTGTGAGCTGAACTAGGAACTTAGCTTCACTTATAATGTTTCCAAAACTTAGACTTACAAGCTTTTGGGGTGCAACCCTTTTGTCAATTGGTGAGTGTGTAATAGCTGTCTTTATGAATAGGTGCTTAGCTAATAATGAAAATTTGAGGCCAGGTACAGTGGCTCACGCCTGTAATCCTGGCATTTTGGGAGACCAAGGCAGGAGGATTCCCGAAGGCCAGGAGTTCGAGACCAGCCTGGGCAACATAGTGAGACCCCTGTCTATAAAAAATATAGATAAAAATTTGGTTATTTTTACCACAATTTAAGGTACATCAGTGTGTATCAGTAGTCAAGATTTTTTCATGTGAAATATGTTTCTCTGTTCTCCTGCACTTCCGCAGTTCTTAGGCAACAAAATTCACTTTTAAGGTTAACAATAGCAACAGAAATTCCAATGTTACGATTTGTTTTAAGCTATTTTAATGTGAGCAGATTTCTGTTAGAATGTCCTTGGTAAAAGTCTTAGGTACTGAGTTTTTGTAACCTGCCTACTGGTCTGGTGTAAATTGGCACATTCTTATTTCTTCAATTTATAATTAGTCCCTTCATTTTACAGCTGAGAAAATTGGAGACCCAGAGAGGTGGTGACTTGTGCAAGGTTTCCGGGATACTTGTTAACCAAATGAGAATTTAAAACTTAGACTTTCTGATTCTTAGTCCACTAGGGTTTCTGTTATTCCATGCTGTCTTTTTATGACATAACTGCATTATAAAAAGACTTTTAGAGAAACACCTGCAGCCTATTAGTAGTCATGTATGACAAGCCTGTTGAGAAACTATAACTTAATAAGCTGATACTTAAGAGTGATTAATAGGACTGTATTTCTTCTCTCTCACTGTGCCACAACAAGCTAGGGTGGGTATTTTATCATCGCAAAATGAGAAAGACCAGATGTATTGTCAGATCATAGATCATGGGTAGTCATTAACTTTTATTATCTTTATAAAAATGTTCAATTTCAAGCATACTTGGTGCTTCAAAATATATTGTGCATCTGATGTTGCAAAACCATTAAACTATAAACTGAGAATCTAATGACTATTACTATATGTAGTACTTGTGTGAGTGAATCGAGTCTGTTTGACTGAAATGGAGGAAAGTGGTCCTGAGTGGTTGCTGGATATATAGTTAGTGCAGAAAACTTTTCAAATCAAATTCCATTTAGTGCCTCCCATGTACTTAACCCTGGTTTAGGGACTGTGACCCAGTCTCTAACTTTAAAGGAAATAAAATTCACTTGGGTATGTGAAAAGTATATTTGAAACAGTTTTAAAAACTATGCAGCATAGTACATGTTTAGGTGTTTAAAATCCAACTGCAGAAACATTGGTGCGGGGGAAGAAGGGCTTGATGTAAACTCTGTGTCCAGTGCAGCTTCAGATATCTGGCTTAAGTGAATTACTGCATTATTCTTTAGAGAGAAATAGGTTGATCAACCTGTTGATTGAGCAAATAACTGAAAAGGGTAAAAAATGATAACCATAGTAAAATAAGGCTAATGCGTGGCAGTCATTCATAAAATTGTTCTCAAAATTTTCATTGGTGAATTATTAGCTTGCTCAGTTCTAGCTTCTGGTCATTCCTTGAGAATTCGATATCCTGGTGGTTTTCATGATTTGGAGACTGTTATGTGTTCATATAGCAATCATATTTGGAGATGGCTCTGCATTTTTCTCAGAAGATGGGCAAAATCTTGTTTTTTGAAAGAAGCTTATTGTAGGAGTGGGGAAGAGTAATTAAAATGTTGTGTGTACAGTATTCCTTTATATAGTATTTCTGTTTTCCTAATATCTAGGAATAGAGAAAGAATAAATTGGTATTCAAGTTCCAAGATTCTATCTACAGTGGCCTCTACATCTTCACTTGGATGTTTTTTAGGAATCTCAAACTTTAAATATGTCCAGAGAGGAGCTCTTGTTTCCACGTGGTCAGCTGTCGTCTGTCACCCCATCCCAATCTTTCCTGTCTCAGCAAATGGGTACCACTTAATTGCTCTAGCCAAAAACCGAGATCATGACATCTTCTCTTCCTCTCATCTAGTACGTCCAACCCATAACCAAGTCTTATTGAACTTACCTGTCTAGTATATATTTTAAATTAGCCAACCTTTATTACCCTTGTCCAGGCCACCCACCTTCAGTTCCTCAGACTGCAATAGTCTAACACAAAAGAGGGCAATGGAGCAGCATCGCTGGGAGCACAGACTGAGGGGCTAGACTCCCTGGATTTGAACTCCAGCTTTGACACTATTAGCTGTTGTCAAGGGTTCAGCTGAGCTGGGAGAGAGATGAGCTGTTAGGTGTTGGAGTAGCCAATTAAAGCAAGCCAAAAATGAAAGAATTAAGTCTTAAATCACTGTGATGGGATAAGCAAGAGGCTAAAACAGGAGAAGGCACCGACTTCCTTTTCCATTTCCCCCAAGGAGCTGTGCACTGGTTGAGAATTAGGTAGATAAGTACAGACGTGGGGTCATCTCATCGCTGAAGGAGCCCCTGTAGTTTTATGGACTCTGGGGTTGTGGACTGTGAATGACAAGTTGGGTAGGAGGGTGAAGGGGGAGAGCTGGGAGTTGAAAACTACTGGGGACTGAGTCAAAGTGGGGAAAAGTGTTTTAAAGCCTCCCCCGCCCTCACTCCCTTCCCCTCCCCTTTTGTTTGAGACGGAGTCCCACTCTGTTGCCCAGGCTGGAGTGCATTGGGGCGATCTCGGCTCACTGAAAGCCCCGCCTCCCGGGTTCAAGAGTTTCTCCTGCCTTGGCATCTCCAGTGGCTGGGATTACAGGCACGTGCCACCACACTTGGCTAATTTTTTATTTTTAGTAGAGACGAGGTTCAAACTCCTGACCTCCGTTGATCTGCCTCATTGGCCTCCCAAAGTGCTGGGATTACAGGCGTGAACCACCGCGCCCAGCCCAAGATTTCCCCTTCTTAAGGAGGCTTTGACAGAGAAGAAGATCTTTGCCCAAGGCCTCAGATAAAGAAACAGGAATGAAGGTGCCTGGGCTAGTAATGCAAATATGTTTGTATAAGAGCATCGCTGGGCCGAGTGCGGTGGCTCAGGCCTGTAATCCCAGCACTTTGGGAGGCCGAGGCAGGCGGATCACCTGAGGTCAGGAGTTATAGACGAGTCTGGCTAACATAGTGAAACCCCATTTCTACTAAAAAAAAAAAAAATTAATCTGGCGTGGTGGCACGCGCTTGTAATCCCAGCTACTCAGGAGGCTGAGGCAGGAGAATCGTTTGAACCCAGGAGGCGGAGGTTGCAGTGAGCCGAGATCTCACCATTGCACTCCAGCTTGGGCAACAAGAGTGAAACTCCGTCTCCGGGGGAGGAGGTGGGGCGGGGGGGAAAGAGCGTGGCTGCCCAGGAATTTCTGAGTTTGACTGCAGCTCCCTCCAAAGACTGCAGTGTATTTGCTGCACCAAGTCCATATCCGCAGGTTCCACAGGGCCCACGGCAGAACTCAGGTATTCACAGATTTTGGTATCCTTGGGGGTCCTGGAATCAATCCCCCACAGATATCGAGTGTAACAGAATACTATTCAGCAATAAAAACATACAGGCAACAACATAAAAGAACCTCAAAAGCAAGACACAAAAGACGACATACTGTATGACGTTTTATAAAAGGCCAAATTACTGGAACAAAAACCAGATCAGTTGTCATCAGGGGCTCAAGATTAGGGGAGTGTTTTAGAAAAGGACACAGGGGACTTTTTAGAATGATGAAAATGTTCCATGTCTGGATTGTAGTACTGATCACATGGCTGTGTGCATTTGTAAAAAGACATCAAACTAAACTTTAAAAAGGTAAAGGTGGTCGGGCGCGGTGGCCCACGCCTGTAATCCCAACACTCTGGGAGGCTGAGGCGGGCGGATCACGAGGTTAGGAGATCAAGACCATCCTGGCTAACACGGTGAAACCCGGCCTCTACTAAAAAAAAATAGAAAAAAATCGGGCGTCGTGGTGGGCGCCTGTAGTCCCAGCTACTCGGGAGGCTGAGGCAGGAGAATGGTGTGAGTCAGGGAGGCGGAGCTTGCAGTGAGCCGCGATGGCGCCACTGCACTCCAGTCTGGGCAACAGAGCGAGATTCCGTCTCAAAAAAAAAAAAAAAAAAAAAGTTTATTTCTGGCCGGGTGTGGTGGCTCACGCCTGTAATCTCAGCACTTTGGGAGGCTGAGGTGGGCGGATCATGAGGTCAGGAGATCAAAGCCATCCTGGCTAACATGGTGAAACCCTGTCTCTACTAAAAATACAACAAAATTAGCTGAGCGTGGTTGCGCATGCCTGTAGTCCCAGCTACTCCAGAGGATGAGGCAGGAGAATGGTGTGAACCTGGGAGGCAGGGCTTGCCGTGAGCTCAGATCACCCCACTGCACTCCAGCCTGGGCAACAGAGTGAGACTCTGTAAAAAAAAAAAAAAAAAAAAAAAAAAAAAAAAAAAAAAAAAAATCTACCTACTCAATTCACAGAAAAGGCCTGGAAGTTTCAGAGGTATACAGAGGGAAAACGTGAGCCATAAGCTAGAAAAGAAAGTTTGTTATTTCTGTGCATAAAATATTAACACCTTGTTAATGAAATTATTAAGTAAAGCAATCTCTTTAGGAAATGAGACCTTCACACATATAATCAATTGATTTTAAACATGTTCATTACCTCCCAAAGTTTCCTGCCATCTCTTTATTATTACTTTCATTTTTTGTGGCAAGAACACTTATCCTAAGTTCTACCCTCTATTCAAATATAAGCATACATAGGATACTGTTAGCTATAGACACTACGTTGTCTGGTAGATCTCCAGAACTTATTTATCTTGCATAACTGAAACTTTGTACCTTTTGACCATGATTTCCACATACCCCTCACCCCTGTGTTAGTGCTTTTTTTGTCCTATGTCAGAAATCTTTTTAAAAAAACATTTAGTCATGAAGATGTTTTCCAATATTATCTTCTAAAACGTTTTTGGTTTTCCCATTTAGATCTATAATCCACCTGGAATAGGTATTTTTATATCTTTTGTGAGGTAGGATCATGTTTCCTGTCTATTGATTGATCGATCTATCATCTATTTAGTGTCCATCTGTGCATGGGTCTGCTTCTATTGTGCTGCATTGGTCTATTGTCCTTGCACAGTCTCTTAATTACCATAACTACATAAGTAAGTCTAGACCTCTAGTAGTACAAATGCTCTTGTCTTCTTTTTCTTTCTGGGATCTTCTTGACTTTTTGCGTTTCTATAGAAATTTTAGAATCAGCTTGCAAAATTTCACAAATGATCCTCTTTTACAGTGAGACTTACAAAACATTTAACAAACAGCCAATTCAAGTTATTCTATAAAAGAGAGGATGTAGAAAAGTGCTGACTCATTTTATGAGGCTAGAGCAATTCTGATTCAAATTTCAATAGGATAATTTTTTAAAACTACACGCTTATTATACTTACGGATATGCATATGAAAATTCTAGTGAAATATTGGCTAATTGAATCCAAGAATGATGAATTAGGTTTGAGTTCAGAAGTATATAATGGTTCAGCATTGGAGAATCAGTGTAGTCTGTTATTAATACATTTTTGGAATAGGGAGAAAAATCCTATGATTACATCAATTGCTGTAGAAATAAACACTTGATAAAACTTCAGCCCCTCTTGTTAATAAAAACTATAATAAAATTCAAAATGTAAAGGCATTTCCTTGATTTTATAAAGACAATATATCACAAATTCTTCAGCAAATATCATGTTAATGGGGAAACTGCCCTTCTCATTAAGATCTCATTAAGATTGTTACCAATTGACATAATACTGAAGGCTTGACCAATGCTATGATGTGAGAAAAAGAATTAAGAGTTATCAGGATTCGAAACGAAAAGATGAAATTGAAATTCTTTGCAGATGTTATGATTTTATGTATATAAGAAATATGTGGAATAAGCAGACTGTTAGAACTGTTGGGAGATAAGAATGATAGCTTTCATCTTTATCAGCAGTAACCAAGCAGAAAATGTAATTGGAAATTAGATACTACCTACAAAAGGGGCTAAAGCTGTAAAGTTTCTAAGAAATAACCTCTCAAAGAATGCAAAAATATGTATACAGATAAAACCTTGAAACTACTTAAAGGAATTATGACATGAGAGTGGGGAAAAACATAAATAAGACTTCAAAAGCACAAACCTTAGGATGAAAATTGATTACTACAAAATTATGAGTTTTTTTTTTTTTTTTTTTTCTCACTTGAAGGATATCACAAAGTTAACAGAAGATGGCAGATTGGGAAAGTTATCCATAATGTCTAAGTCCAAACATATGGAATATATAAACAAATCTTGCATAGGGATAAGACAGGAAACTTGATAGGCAAATGGACAAAGGATATGGCTAGGCATTTTATAGAAAGATAAGTCTGACTGGCTAACAAGTATACGAAAAGATGCAACTCAAAAAAGGCAAGTTTAAAATAAAATTAGATTCCATATCAGAATAGCACGTACAGTATTAGAAAATAGAAAATATTAAATTTTCGTGAGGATACAGCACAATGAGAACTCTTGAACCAGCTTTCTAGAGTGTTAACTGGTAGGCCATTCGGAAAAGAATTCTGAAAAAGTTTAGTGAAATTCAATATCTATGTACCTATGACCCAGCATCTCATGCCTCATATTTCCCAGAGAAATTTTACACATGTTCACAGGCGGACACTATTATTTGTTTATTGTGGCCTTATTTATGGTTAACATTTAGATTGCCTCCAGTTTTTACTATTAAGACAATATTGCTGGCCGGGCGCGGTGGCTCATGCCTGTAATCCCAGTACTTTGGGAGGCCGAGGTGGGTGGATAATCTGAGGTCAGGAGTTCAAGACCAGCCTGACCAACATGGAGAAACCCCATCTCTATTAAAAATACAAAATTAGCCAGGTGTGGTGTCGGGTGCCTGTAGTCTCAGCTACTCGGGAGGCTGAGGCAGGAGAATCGCTTGAACCCGGGAGGCGGAGGTTGCAGTGAGCCGAGATTGCGCCATTGCACTCCAGCCTGGGCAACAAGAGCAAAACTCTGTCTCAACAAACAAATAAACAAACCACACACAAAAAAAACCAATATTGCTTTGAATATTCTTGTACATCTGTATATATGCCCGAGTTTTTCTGGTGGAATTGCTGAGTCATAGTTAATGTACATCTCCAACTTTAATAGCTGATCCTAATTGTTTTCCAAAGGGGTGATACTCTTTAGCAGTGTCTAAGAGATGTGGTTTTGCTAGATTCTTGCCAGCACTTGAGACTGTCAAATTTACAAAATCTTGCCAATACAGTTGGTGTCAAATGGCATCACTGTATATTTTAATTTTAATTTTCCCAATTACTAAAAAGTTAAGCAGCATTTTTATAATTTACTGGCCATTTGTGCTTCATTCTATGAAGTGCTTTGTGGCAAAAAATATAACCTGTATGATATCAATCCTTTAAAATTAGTTGAATTTCATTTCATGGCCCAGAATGTGTTCAATTTTTTTTTTTCCCTTGAGGCAGAGTCTTGCTCTGTTGCCCAGACTGGAGTGCAGTGGCATGATCTTGGCTCACTGCAACATCTGCCTCCTGGGTTCCAGCAATTCTCCTGTCTCAGCCTCCTGAGTAGCTGGGATTACAGATGGCCACCACCACAACCAGCTAACTTTTGTACTTTTAGTAGAGACAGGGTCTCACCATGTTAGCCAGGCTGGTCTCGAACTCCTGACCTTGTGATCTGTCTGCCTTGGCCTCCCAAAGTGTGGGGATTACAGGTGTAAGTCACTGCACCCGGCCAAACGTGTTCAATTTTTATAAATTACCATTTCAGCTTGAAATGCTTCTCCACTCTTTGAGTAAAATGTTCTATATATGTCAACAGGTAAAGTTTGTTAACTGTATTGTTCAAATCTTCTATATCCTTACTGATATTTTTCTGCTTTATTGAGTGAGCTTTCAACCACTGAGGCATGTTAAAATCTTCAGTTTTACTGGTATGTATATATTTTTGCTTGTAGTTCTTTTAAGTTTTACTTGATATAGCGGCAAGCTGTATTATTTAGAACTTAGTTTGGAATTTTTGTATCTGGATGGTGAATTTAACCTTTTTTCATTATTTAGTTTCATTGTCTTTTGCCTTAAAGTCTATTTTGTGTGATATTAATACAGTAATATCAGCTGTACTTTGTTCATATTATATATATATATATATATTTTTTTTTTTAAACAACTTTTAATTTAGGTTCAGGGATACATGTGTGGGTTTGTTACATAGATAAACTCATGTCATAGGGGTCTGTTGTACAGATTATTTCATCACCCAGGTGCTAAGCCTAGTACCCAATAGTTATTTTCTTCTGATTCTCTCTAAAATATGTATCTATTTTCATCCTTCTAGTTTCAACCATTTGTTATCCTTATGTCACAGGCTTCTTTTTAACATACCTCAATGGTGGATTTAAATTTTTTATTCAATCTGATAATTTTATTTATTTATTTGCATTTATTTATTGTACGTTTATATTTATTTCCACGTCTTAATTTACGTTTTTTATTTGCTCTACTTTTGTATGTTTTTTCTTTAGCAATTTAGGATTTGTCAATCTGATGATTTGAGGCATTCAATCTGGAAAATTCATCCATTACTTCTTTGAATATTGTTTCCTCAAAATTTCCCTATTCTGTCCTTCAGGAATTTCAATTTGACTTTTGTAGATATTTGCACTCTACCACATTTTTCATATTTTACATATGCTTGTGTCTCTGTTCTGCATTATGCAAAATATTTTTATTTATCTTCCAGTTCATTACTTCTTTCTTATACTGTATCTATTCTTTTGTTTAACCACCCATTGAATTTTTAATGAAAATTATTTTTTATTTCTAGAAGTTCTATTTGGTTATTTTTTCCAGATAGTTCTCTTCATGTTTTATAGTCTCTTGTTCCTTATTCATATTTTAAATTCTCAAGCAGGTAGTTTCTTGAAGTAATCCCAGGGAACAGGAGTAGGGGACTGGAGAAAGTGAAACAAGGAAGAAGAGAAAGGCAACATGAGAGTGCCTTAGATGTTGTCCACTATGAGCAAGTGGAGCTTAATTTCATCAGGACCTTTTGAAGAGCTGACATCTCAGAATTGTCCACCAAGAATGTAAGATGGGACTTATGGATTAGCTTTCATATCCTGTCAATCAAAGATTGCCCCAGGGATGACAACGTCCTTGTGCTTCCAGATAGTACATGTATGAGTGCCAAATTATTTCTGAAGGCTTCCTAGCTGATATCAGAGAAGTGCAGGGACAGAGCAAGAAATAAGTGCAAAGCACTACCAGGTTATGCCTCTCATTCTCTATTGTATAATTGCACTACTTGATGTCTTTTGGGGTTTGATTCTTATGACTATCATTCCTATTGGCTCTACACTTATGGTGCTTTGTTTATTTGTGTGTTTTATTAGAGTTTATTCTGCTCTAAGCTTTTATTCTTTGCTAGTTTATCTGTGGGAATTGTTTGATGCTTGATTTTAAGTTTGACTCCTTTATAGTAAATTTGCTTTTTGATTCTGTCAGGTGTCTGTCAACCTAATAATGGACAGAGAGAGATTCTCCAAAGACAATGAGTTTATTTGGGAATGTACAGAGGATTTGCAAATTTGGGGTATGTGGATTATGGGGACCAGAGTCATATCCAAAGTGGTTAAGGCAAGGGGAAGGTTTTAAAGATAAAAGAGAGAAATACACGTAATTTGTTTTTGTTTTGAACAAACATTGGTTACTGGGGCTTATTTCAGGAGTGGAAGTCAGTTCATTAGTGGAGACAGTGTGTCAGGTAAGTTTTCTTTTGCATCCCACTATCTGTCCTTGTGACACAGTAGCAAGCTGCAATTTTGAAAGTCCTTGGCAAAAGTTTTTGCTACAGGCATATGTGCATGAGAGCCCTCACTCAGTCATATTATAGGCTCGTGTATATGAGCCTCTCTTTTCTTAACCTCCTATTATATTTGGGTTTGACACAAGCTATTCCATCTTGATGTTGACAACTTTCACACATCTGAGTGCATTTCCACCAAAGAACCATTGTAAACCACATTCTTAACCTGAAATTCTGGGGGGAGTTTGGATTAGAAACCCAAATGAAAGTCTGTTTTGTTGTTATGAATTCTTTACATTGAGGTCTCTTATTAGACTCCCCGGCTTGGGCAGGCCCTAGACTGCCTTGTATCCCCATATCCTATGACCTTATGAAAAACAAAAGCCAGGGTCATCAAGGATCAGTGCATATCATTAGAGTGAAAACTGACTTCGGTGTTCAGCATGCCTCTCTGGGTGCACATTTCCATGTGATTTTAGGCATCTCAGTGTTCCTTACCTTCTTGCCAGCTTATCAGCACATTTTAAAAAGTTTTTTTCTTTTAATTTTATGCATCAATTTTGGGTGTTTTTAGTGGAAGGGTCAATCAGAGTAGGTTGTAATACTGCCTGAAATGAAAATATTCATTATTGTATTGTCAGAAAACTAATGAAATTCCTCACAATTCAGAAAGCCATCTCAAATTCATTATTAGCATCACACTATCGTCAGAGCACAGGTTGGCTAATCAGTTTGCCTAGGATGGAAACTTGACTCTAATATTTACAGCTGTGTAGTCACAGGTAAGTTAATCAGTCTCCCATTGTCTTGGTTTTCTCAGCAGAAAAGTAGTACCTACTTCATAGGCTTGTGATGAGCATTTAATACATTAATATATATAAAGCACCCAGATTCATGGAAAATATTAAGTGCTCAATATGTGTTAGCTAGTATAATAATAATAATGATAATAATAATCATTATTATTTTTTGAGATGGAGGCTTGCTCTGTCACCCAGACTGGAGTGCAGTGGTGTGATCTCAGCTCACTGCAAGTTCTGCCTCCCGGGTTCACACCATTCTCCTGCCTCAGCCTCCCGAGTAGCTGGGACTACAGGCGCCCGCCACCATGCCTGGCCAATTTTTTGTATTTTTAGTAGAGATGGGATTTCACCGTGTTAGCAAGGATGGTCTTGATCTCCTGACCTCGTGATCCACCCGCCTCGGCCTCCCAAAGTGCTGAGATTACAGGCGTGAGCCACCGTGCCAGGCCATTAGCTAGTATAATTCTTCTTCTTCTTCTTTCAAGGTTACCTTTGAGCCAATCTACTCTTTCATTGCCCTTTGATTGAACGAAGTGTATATTATTATTTCTCTTAAAACAATCCTCCTAAAAGACACAGACTGGCAAACTGGATAAAGAGTCAAGACCCATCAGTCTGCTGTATTCAGGAGACCCATCTCACATGCAGAGACATACATAGGCTCAAAATAAAGGGATGGAGGAAGATCTACCAAGCAAATGGAGAACAAAAAAAAAAGCA
>NW_016806893.1:316104-325903 GCF_001698545.2 Rhinopithecus bieti | reverse complement strand
GGACATGGATGCAGCTGGAAACCATCATTCTTAGCAAACTATCACAAGAAGAGAAAACCAAACACCGCATGTTCTCACTCATAGGTGGGAACTGAACAATGAGATCACTTGGACTCGGGAAGGGGAACATCACACACTGGGGCCTATCATGGGGAGGGGGGAGGGGGGAGGGATTGCATTGGGGAGTTACATGATATAAATGATGAATTGATGGGTGCTGACGAGTTGATGGGTGCAGCACACCAACATGGCACAAATATACACATGTAACAAACCTGCACGTTATGCACATGTACCCTAGAACTTAAAGTATAATAAAAAAAAAACAAAAAACAAAAAACAAAAAACAAAAACAGTCCTCCAAGTGTTAGTAAGAGGAATTCATTCTCAAATAACAACTAACCCATCTCTTAGGGAGAATTTTCAACCCTGCCCCCAACCAGACACCACTCAGCAAGCTGCTTCCCCATTTGCTGTCTTCATTTCCTTATCTAATGGTTTGATAGGGTTATCTGTGGGAGCAGAGGGACCCCAGCAGCACGACCCCAGTCAGGCACAGAACTCTCAACACTGCTATCCCACTCTATCCCCTTACCCGTTCCCCACCTCATTGTCCTAGCCAGTTTTGTGCTGCTATAACAATACCCGAGTCTGGATAATTTTTTTTTTTTGAGACAGAGTCTCAAAAAAAAAAAACTCCAGCCTGTCACCCAGGCTGGAGTGCAGTAGCTCGATCTCGGTTCACTGCAAACTCCACCTCCCGGGTTCACGCCATTCTCCTGCCTCAGCCTCCCTAGTAGCTGGGACTACAGGTGCCCGCCACCACACCCAGCTAATTTTTTGTATTTTTAGTAGAGACGGGGTTTCACCAGGTTAGCCAGGATGGTCTCGATCTCCTGACCTCGTGATCCACCCGTCTCAGCTTCCTAAAGTGCTGGGATTACGGGCGTGAGCCACTGCACCCAGCCGAGGCTGGATAATTTATAAAGAATATAAATTTATTTCTCACAGTTACAGGGGCAGGGAGATCAAGATCAAGGTGCTGGCAAGTTTGATGTCTGGTAAGGTCCTGGTCTCAGCTTCCAAGGTGACACCTTGAATGCTGTGTCCTCCACCAGTGGGGAAATGCTGTTCCTTACAGGGCAGAAGAGCACAAGGGGATGAACTCACCCTCAAAAGCCTTTTCTTTTTTTTTTTTCTTGAGACTGAGTCTTGCTCTGTTGCCCAGGCTAGACGTGATCTTGGCTCACTGCAACCTCTGCCTCCCGGGTTCAAGCAATTCTCTTTCCTCAGCCTCCCAAGTAGCTGGGATTTCAGGCACCTGCCACGGCACCTAGCTAATTTTTGTATTTTTAGTACAGACAGGATTTCACCATCTTGGCCAGGCTGGTTTTGAACTCCTGACCTCATGATTCACCTGCCTCGGCCTCCCAAAGGGCTGGGATTACAGGTGTGAGCCACCGCGCCCAGCCAAAAGCCCTTTTATTGCAGCATTAATTCACTCACGAAGGCAGAGCCTACATAACTTAAACATTAGACCTCCAACCCTCAACACCGTTGCATAGCTGATTAAGTTTCCAATACGTGTTTTAGAGGGGACAAACTTCAAACTATAGTACCCAGTAACCCTAACAATAGAACAAATCTCTAATAATATGATTTAAAGCATTGGAAAGACTTTAAAACCTGAAACCATCAGATGGAAGTTTGAGTCTAACCATCTACCCACCTCTCAGTGTTGTTGTGAAAATTAAACAAGGTAAAGTTCTTAAAGTTCTTGGTAACTGCAAAGCCCTACATTGATACAGGTATTATTAAGAGGTTGGAGACCATGTTTAAAAGATAGGAGGTGAGGCTGGGCATGGTAGTTCACATCTATAATCTCAGCACTTTGGGAGGATGAGGCAGGAGGATCACCTGAGGTCAGAAGTTTGAGACCAGGCTCAGCAACATAGCAAGACCCCAGTCTCTACAAAAAAATATAAGTAAATTAGCCAGGGGTGGTGGCCCATGCCAGTCATCTTATCTATGTAAGAAGCTGAGGCAGGAGGATTGCTTGAACCCAGGACTTTGAGGCTGCCGTAAACTGTGCTCGCACCACAGCACTCCAGCCTGGGCAACATAGTGAGATCCTGCCTTAAAATGAATACATAAATAAAAAGCTAGGAGGTCATTAAAAACAACCACCACAACCCTTTATTTTCATCTAGAAGAATCAAGCACACTGTTGATCAGTGCTTGTGAGGACAGTGGGTTATGCAACATGAAGCCTAGTTGCTGTAACATCATTAAACATGAATTGACATCACCATACACAAGAGTGTGCTCCTCCACCAGACTAAATGCAGTGATCATTAACTTATGCGCAAGAGGCTAGAGTGTGTGTGTCAACACAGAGTTCAGCTGTATGTACTTATTCCACTAAGTACTTGTGACACACTATGTCAAGAGTTCAGAGGCTGACTTTCACATAGGGCAGCATGACTCACTGGGATTATTAGGATCCTCCTGGAATAACTTCCCTGAGTTGATTGTCTTTGACAGATCAGTTTGCTTAGATTAAAAAGCAATTGCTGCTGTCTAGTCAACTTTAAACACTTTGGGTGGAAGAAGCTGAACTCTCACTCTGTCTAGTCTATAGAAACACCTTGATGTGAAAATTACATCGAATGTAGTGAAGAAAAAACCGAGTTAGCAAGACTTCAGGGTATGGTTTTGTAATAACATAAGGACGTGTAAGTGCCAAACACAAGTGACCCCAGGCATATGTGAAGGAGGCAGGAGTACATTGCTTTTAATAGCAACTTGATCTGTGCCCAATGTACTGCTAAGTCAATAACAATGTTTGAGGTACTACTCTGTTCTATGTTCATGTAACATTGACCAGGAGTAGAATCTGGACAGAAAAGATTTGTCTTCCGGGAAGAACAATGAAAAGTATTTTGGAATCTAGCCATCTCCCTCTTTCCTCTTTCTGAATAGACTTGGGAAGCTGATAGAAGAAACAATAGCATCAAGGGGAATGAAATAGCAGTATGCTAAAGTCCAATTCCTGTTTTTAAAAAGCTGAGTGGAACATCCAGTTTAAGTGAAATTTAAGCCTAATGCCTGAAATTACGTTCCCAGCCTGCATGAGCTGTAGATGAAATGGAAGCTGAGATGACATTAAGCTGACATCCAACTTATCTGTGGTGGATCAGCAAATAAACAGAGTTTTGAAACTAGTTGAGCAACATTTCATACATAGCCTCACTTTCATCACAGCCTTCTTTTATGTTTGTTTCTTGATCTCTTTGACTGTGGAGGTTAACTGGGATGTTCAAAGTGGAGAAGATGAGAAGCTGGGTTTGTTAGGCTCCTCTCCTCTTAGTATTAGATCCTCCAAGAGTGTAATCCTTACATGGACCAAGGCTACAGAAAGCATTGGTTATACAGAATGTTAATTGTAGTAAATTTGATGCCCATTATCCTCACAACAAAGAGCATTGTTACCCTTTCCATCTGTTAGTATATTCATGGAGTTATGCAACCATCATGATTATCTAAGTCTAGAACATTGTAATCATCCAGAAGAAACCCAGGTATCTGTTAGTAGTCACTCCCATCCCCCTTTCCCCAGTCTTAGGCAACAACTAATCTACTTTCTGCCTCCATAGATGTGCTTATTGTGTACATTTCATTTGAGTGGAATAATATAAGATGTGCCTTTTTGATACAAGTCTCTTTTACTTAGCATAATGCTCTTATAACTCATCCATGTTTAGCAATGTAGCAGTACTTCATTTCTGTTGCTGAATAATTACACATTAATTGTATGAATTACAGAGCATTTTATTTATCTACTTGCCAGCTAATAAAAATATGTATTATTTGGCTACTATGGATAATAGTGCAATGAACACTCATATACATGTTTTTGTATAGAAGTTTGTTTTCATTTCTCTTGGGTATATACCTAAGAATGTAACTGTTGGTCATATATTAGTAGTAACTCTATATTTAACTTTTTTGAGCAATGACCAACTGTTTTCCAAAGGGCTAGAGCATTTTACATGTATGAGGGTTCCAATTTCTTCACATTTTTGTCAGCACTTATTATTATCTGTCTTTTTGATTATAGCCATCCTAGTGGGCATGAAATGTTATCTCACAGTGGGTTTGATTTGCATTTCTCTCGTGGCTGATGAGGTTGGTTGTGTTAGTCCATTTGCATTGCTATAAAGAAATACCTGAGACTGGATAATTTATAAAGAAAAGAGGTTTATTTGGCTCAAGGTTCTGCAGGCTGTACATGAAGCATAGTGCTGGCATCTACTTCTGGTGAGGGCCTCAGGAAACTTACAATCATGGCAGAAGGCAAAGGAGAGCCAGTGTATCACATGGCAAGAGATGGAGCAAGCAGGGGATTGGGGTATGGGGTGGGAAGGTGCCATGCTCTTGTAAGCAACCAGATCTCATGTGAACGCACCACTACTCATTACTGCAAGGAGGGTACCAAGCCATTCATGACAAATCCACCCTCAAGACCCAATACTACACATCAGGCCCCACCTCCAACACTGGGAATCACATTTCATCGTGAGATTTGGAGGGGACAAATATCCAAACTATATCATTGGATGAATATCTTTTCATGTACTTGGTGGCCATTTTACATCTTTTTTTTTTTGGAGAAATTTCTATTCAAATCCTTTGCCCGTTTTCAAGCTGAGTTGTTTTTATTATTGAGTTGAAAGAGCTCTTTATATATCTTCAATACCAGTTCTTTTATCAGATACATGATTTGCAAATATTTTCTATCATTCTGTGGTTGTCTTTTCACTATCTTGAAGATATTGGTTTTAGCATAAAAGCTTTAAAATTTGGTGTAGTCCAATTTATCTATATTTTCTTCTGTTGCTTATGCTTTTGGCATTATATCTAAGAAAACATTGTCAACCAAGGACAGAGATTTATATCTAAGTGTTCTTCTGAATTTTATAGTTTTAGCTCTTACATCTAGGCCTATAATTCACTTTGAGTTAATTTTTGTGTGTGGTTTAAGGAAGGAGTACAATTTCTTTTGCTTTTCATGTGGATATCCACTTGTCCCAGGACCATTTGTTGAATAGACTATTCTTTCCCCATAGAATCATCTTGACACCTTTGTTGAAAAATCAATTGGCCATAGATGTATGAGTTTATTTCTGGACTCTCAATTCTATTCCATTGATCTATATTCTTATCCTATTCCAGTCTTGTACTGTCTTGATTACTGTAGCCTTGTGGAAAATTTTGAAATCAGGAAGTGTGAGTTCATCAAAGTTGCTTTTCTTTGTGGAGTTTGTTTTGGCTATTCTAGGTCCCTTGCATTTTTTATATGAATTTTAGCATTATCTTGTCAATTTTTGCCAAAAATCTACTTGAGATTTGACACGAATTGCATTGAATTTGTAGATAAATTTGAGGATTATTGCCATCTTAACTAGAAACCCACAAATACAGGATGTCTTTCCATTTATTTAGATCTTCTTTATTTTAACAATGTTTTGTGGTTTTCAGTGTACAAGTGTTGTATTTCTTTTGTTAAGTTTATTCTTAAGTACTTTATTCTTTTTGATGCTATTTTAAATGGAATTTTCCTTAATTTTACTTTCAGAATGCTTATTGCTAGTATATAAAATAAATACAACCAATTTTCGTATGTTGATCTCAAGTCTTGCAAACTTATTGAACTCATTTGTTATTTCTAATAACTTTTTATGAATTCCTTAGGATTTTATCTACAAAAGATCATATTATCTGTGAAGAGAAATAGTTTACTTCTTCTTTTCCAATACGAATGTCTTATTTATTTTTCTTGCCTAATTGCCCTGGCTAGAACCTCCATTATGATGTTTAATAGAAGGGGTGAGAGTGGACATCCTATTCTTGGATGGAAATCCTCATCGATTCTTGCTCTTACGGGGAAAGCATTCAGTCTTTCATCAGTAAGTGTGATATTAACTGTAGGTTTTCATAAATGCTGTTTTTCAAGTTGAGGGAGATACCTCCCGCCATGGGTTGAATGTGTCCCCTCCCAAATTAACATTGAAACTTAATTTCCATTGTAATGGTATTAAGAGATGAAGCCTTTTGGAAAGTGGTTAAGTCATAAGGGCCTTGCCCTCATCAATGGATTAGTGCCTTATAAAAATGTAGGGGGGATCTAGCTCAGCAGACCTTTTTGCCCTTCTACCTTCTACCATTTGAGGATACAGTGTTTACCTCTTCTGCCATGCCAGGATGCAGCAAGGAGGTCTTCAGCAGACACCGAATGCAGCCTTCCCAGCCTCCAGAACTGTGAGAAATAAATTTTTATTGTTTATAAATTGCCCAGTCTGTGGTACTTTATTATAGCAGCACAAATGGACTAAGACACCTTCTATTCCCAGTTTGCTAAGTGGTTTTATCCAGAAGGGGTGTTGGACTTTGTTAATACAATACTTTTACTATGTCTATTGAAATGATCATGAGGTCTTTGTCATTTATTCTATTTATATGGTTTATTACACTGATTTTTGTTTGCAAACAAACTCTGTTAACTTGCATTACTTGGATAAATCCCACTTGGTCATGGTGTATGATCCTTTTTATATGTTGCTGGGTAAGTTTGCTAGTATTTTGTAGATTTTCTAACTTATATTTACAAGGAACCTTGGCTTATAGTTTTCTTTTTTGTGATGCTTTTGCCTGGTTCTGGTATCATAATAGTACTGGCCTCATATAATGAGTTGGGAAGTGTTCCCTCTTGTTCTATTTTTTTAGAAAACTGCAAAGAATTGGTATTGTTTAAATGAATGGTAGAATTCACTCAGAGAAGCTGTCTGGTCCTGAGATTTTCTTCGTGGAAAATTAAAATTAGTGACTTAAGCTTTTACTGTTATAGATTTACTCAGATTTTCTATTTCTTCTTGAGTCTTGTTTTGTGTTTGCATTTTCTAGGAATTTTCCATTTCATCTAAGTTGTCTAATTTATTGGTATATGATTTTTCATAGTATTCCTTTGTAAAACTTTTTATTTCTGTAAGATTGATAGTGATCTTTCTTTTTTTCCTGATTTTGGTAATTTGAGTCTTTCTTTTCTTTGTCAGTCTACACAAAGGTTACAGTAGTAATTTATCTGTAGGACTTTTATGTGTAGAGTTTGCTTTAATACAGGAATTAAACAAAAATTCCTGAAGGCATTTTTTTCTGATTTCTTGGTCTTCCCAGGATGTAACTTCCCCCTTTTCTTTCTACCATGGTCATAAGGATTGCTTACTCCTTCCTTTTATCCCCCAGTTATGCCCATCCTCTTCTTTGTCCTTCAAGACACAATTTTGATCTCATATTCCAACATCTAATCAAACCAAGGGGTCCAATGAAGTACATTTCAATGTCTGTGTGTGTTTCTTTGATGTCTTTGCCGAATCTCGTGTAACACTACTGACTCCAGCCTTTTTATTTTAAATTATCACAATTCAGAAATTCACTTCACTTCATAAAAGTATTCTACGTGTCATGCTTGGGAAGTCTATTTTGTTCATGCCATTTGAATTCAAAGTTTAACAACAAACTTGCTGCATCATATTTAGACACTCAGGATTTTGTTCCTGGAAGGATTTTAGAGATTATCCAGGATTAAGCAGCAGCCACTCAGTACCAGTCAGTTGTTGCCAGATGGGAATGAGAACCCACTGTGACTAGATCTTCTCATTAAAACAAACAAACATAAATCTGCATATTCGTGGGAAACCTCCAAATTTTAAATGAAAGCAATGAATTAAAACTCTTAAAACTCTGCTAACGTCAAGGAGCCTGTTCTTTTAGTTTATTTGTATCTGGCTTTGTCTTCAGCATGCAGTGGAGTGGTGATGTTCCTGAAGAGTTTAGTTGAAGGAACTCTAGGAGATTATAGGTCTTGCTGTATCTTAAGAATGGCATAAATAACAAAAAAGTTATTATCTTTAGCCTTTTAATATAAATAAATATAGGCTATTTGGAACCAGATGGGTATTAAGAAGCTATGTGAGTGAACTGTCTTCCCTCCTTAAACTTTTACACTTGATTAACCAGTCATTTATGAAGTTGGATCTTCAAAGACACTTTATATTAGCCCTGGGAGTAGTCCCTTCTACTTAGCTGGAAATTGAAGTGATACTTTAAAATTAAACATCTGTTCTCCTATTCAGCTCAAGTTTTAAGGACTGGTGCCTTCTGGAAGTGGGGTGCCCATAAAGAAGCATCCTGGGCAATTTGACATTCAAAGAAAATGGCTTGGAAAACATGCCCACGAGGAGTCCAGCACCATTATTCGAGGCAAAGCTGTCAACATGTTTAAAGCCATCCTGGGAAGTGACTAAAGACACTCACATTTTTAAAACTGAAAATGAGTGTTATTTGTTTTGGAGATAGAGATAGAATATCCCTTTTGATCTTTTTCTTTTTCTCACTGGCTGATCTTGGGATTTGGTTTCTCTATTCAGAAAAAGAGCGTGGTTGAACATTTTGCTCTCTTAAGTTTTGAGCCCTTTACAGCTGACTGGCATAGTCCATAGTTTCCTGATACCTTTCTTAAGATTTCCTTCCTGAGGAAACTGTGTCTCACAGAGGAGGAATGACGCCTTTGACCACATCCTGCTGTTCTTGTGGCTGAGCAGCTTTTTTTCAGATCTCAGGGAAAGGCAAGGTGAAGTCACCTCCTAACACTTCTCTTTTTTCCCTATAGACGTTTAGAACTAAAAGCCTTTGAGCCAGCACAACTGTGCGTGTAAATACGTTTTGCCGAGTAAGGAGATCCATTTAAACAGGGCCCATTTAACAGGGAAAATGAAAATCTTGAACATTCAGCCTGGGAGATGACTGATGCTGGAGCACGCCAATAAATGTAGTATAAGAATCTCTCTATTGAAAAACCGAAGTACTTTTACATCCTTGTCTGTGACTTCTGTTTTTAATTCATTTAGGCAATGTTGATTTTTTCCCTCTTAATGAATAGCAATTGAGCTGTACATTTTACATACCAGTAAGTGACTATGAGATGCTTTTGAAAATTAGCCACTAGCAAGTACATTTCACATCTGAAGCAACATTTTGGCAGATGAACTCAGCTTAAAATTGGGACTGCCGTGAACAGTCCCAATTTCAGAATCAAGTTAATTCCATGTGGAACCCCACCAAACCTTTAGGCATTAAACGGAGCATGGTGTAAATCCTCGATACGTACATTGCACTTGATGAGATGGCTGGCCATCCTAATAAAAAGTGAGTCCAAAGGCTAGACATCTGGTATAGTTGTTTTTGCAAAATGGTTTGTCACATTGCAGCATATAGAAAATAATAATTGTCATTCTCTTTTGCCACCATTCCTCCCAGGAGTGTGTTTTGTCTGCTCTCCTGTCAAAATTATGTTAAACAGTAAAAATAAAAAATATGCTCCATAGTTTTCCAAACTTATTTTTCTCAGTTGGTTGCTCTTAAGGAATGTGACTTACGACCTCTACTTTTAGGTGCTGCAGTTTCTTTCTTTCTCACACATATAAGTAAGATCTGCAGAAAGGGTAAAGGAGGAGGATGCATGTTTTTCAAATGCTGACTTTCTTGTACTACCTGCTTGTATTTATGTCAAAGAACATGTTGTATTTCCTCCTTTTCTGAAAGTCACTTACTCCGCTTCATTTTGCTTTCCAGTTCTGGTTAATATTTATTATTTTGAAGTCTTAGTTTTATTTTTTTAAACGTTGAGATCTGTGACTTCAAATTATTATTCATTTACCCATTATAAATATATATATATATA
>NW_016806893.1:305252-315789 GCF_001698545.2 Rhinopithecus bieti | reverse complement strand
TATATATATATATATATTAAGACAGTCTAGCTCTGTCGCCAGGCTGGATGATAGTGGTGCAATTTTGGCTCACTGCAACCTCTGCCTCCCGGGTTCAAGTGATTCTTGTGCCTCAGCCTCCCGAGTAGCTGGGATTACAGGTGTGCACCACCATGCCCAGGTAATTTTTGTATTTTTCGTAGAGACAGGGCTTTGCCATGTTGGCTAGGCTGGTCTCGAACTCCTGGCCACGAGTGATCTGCCTGCCTGGGCCTCCCAAAGTGCTGGAACTACAAGCATGAGCCACTGCGCCCAGTCCATTATAAATATCTTTTAAGTGTTTAATTTACTGGAGCATCAACATAATTAAATTGGTGAAGCTAATACGGCTTGTTTACCATGCATTCTAGCTTTGAGATGTTCTGAATGTGAAGTTAAGTAGAATGTAATGATTTGATCCATATATCTCACCTCTTCAGTCCAAGGTCTGTAAGTTAGAAGTTAGAATGGGAAAGGGGTAGTGGTGTTTTTTTCACCTCTCTTCTGTCTGGAAAACTTCTAACCCTTTCCCTTTGTACATTTGTCAAATCCTACTTGTCCTTCAAGCATCTTGATACACTGGTAGCATTAATTATGTATTCTACAACTCCTTACACTTGAGGCACAATGAAAAGCTTCTTTCATGCAATGTTTCTTTAAATATAGGAAGTTTTAAATGGACATTTGGGGCCGTGCTTTCAATTACACTTTGAAAAGACTTTCCCCAAATTGCTACTGTCAAAGACAACCCTATGTCAAAAAAGAGAGGACAGAGCAATTTATATCAATGAAAAAAAATCTAAACTTTATTGAAATCACTATATTGTTCACCAACAAAAAGGTAGACTGTATTCTGAAGGCTTCTTCTAGAGACTGAGCTGCCATTTGGCTGAATTGCCCTGGCCTCACTGTGAGTGAATCTCTGCCCCTAAAATGAAATCTCTTCCTTACTTACGAGTAAGTAATACTTACGAGTATTTTTTTCCTGTGGTTATACGTTTTTGTTCTTTCATAATAAATCTAGCCCAAAGACATTTCTTTACTGTAAATTTGCCTCCACAGAAGTGCCCATAAACAGTATCTGCCTTCATTACCTGTGGTAGACCCAAGTTTGACCATTTTGTAGAGTAAGCATATGCACTAAGAATCAATATGTGTTTTATTAGCACCAAGAGACTCATTGGATTGATTTTTTTTTTCTTTTTACCTTTATGGGCAATTGCTATAAAAGGTAAATTAAAAGTTAACCATCTGCTACCTCACTTTTCATTTAAAATCTTTTATTTGATTACTCTTTCCAGGTAATCAATGCTTTCTATTTTGCTATTATACTAGGTAGTGAATGAAGGTGGTTTTAATTTATAGCTTTTATTTATCTTACAGTATTGTCAGAGTCACAATCTTTATGCTTCCTATTAGTAGTCTGGAAAATATTTCTTACTACATCGAAACAGAACAAAATTCAATTTAGAAATATAATTTCCTGCCATGGAGACACTTGATAACAGGGGGGAGATTAATGGAGCCCAGTGACAGAAACTTGATTTAAAGCAGGAGATTAATACTGCTTTATCAGCCTACACTGCAAGTGAATTGGCTCCTAAAGAAAAAAAAAAATCTGTTTGAAGTTGCTGAGTTGTCTGCTTGTCGGCTGGAAAAAGGTCCTTGGACATCTATTTTGTTATTGCCGAGTATTTGCTGCAAGCTTGTCCATTTGACAACATAGGAACAAACCTGCACACAACACCAGTCTTGCTTATTTTACAGTAGTAACATGTTTCTTATTATTCCTTTTGATCCCACAGGAAGCTTGGATGCTGTGGAGGTCAGCCTCTGACTTAAGGGGATTATATTCAGTAAATCATGTCAAAATTAACGAATAGAATTGCGCTGACACTTCAGTTTGGTTGGATTTAGGTAAAATATTTAAATGGTATTTTTAATTGCAAAGCTCCTGCCCCTAAGTCCCATTAAAAATATATTTTTTTCTATCCTTGACAGAAGTGATTAATTTCCTTTCCCAACTAGAAAAGTACGAATCTTCCGGAAGAACCTCAAGTAAATCTGAAGATTACCTTAATAGATTGAAACGCTCGCTATATATGTTCTGAAACAAAATTTGGAGCTTAGAGAACTGTTAGAAATAAGTGCTAAAGGAAGTGGGTCCAAATTTTGAGTTTGATTCCCGGGAAATGAAAGCGTTTATATTGCTGGAATTAAATTTTCAAACTTGCTCTTGAGCTATGTGAATTTTTAACTTGATATTTGTCTGGAAAATAAAAAAGACATAGAAGGAATTCCTCACCCAGCGGCTTCACAATAACGACCATGTGTCTTTCAAAAGCTAGAAATTTTAAATTAATAGCTAAGCGAGAAGTTTTAAATTAATAGCTTAGTTACCTTATTACTGAGGGATAGAGAAATGTTTAACAACTTCTGCTTGGTTTTACTGACTTTGAAATTTTGTAGAAATGAACTGAAAATGTTTTTCATTAATTTTATTAAGTTCTGTAATGCAGTATTTTGCCAGAAGTCAGAATATCTAGACTTTGTTCTAGGACACTTAACAACTTTCTGGGTTCTTATGGTCATTTTTAAACCACTTTCTATTTCCAAGAGAGCTGAAGGGTAATAATAATACTTATCTTACCACATCACACAGTTATTGAGAATATCAAATGAAATGATTTCTGCAAAATATTTAGACATAGAAAGGGCTATAGGAATATAAACAGTATTACCTAAAATATCATTAGTATGTATAAACTACTTTAAATATGTTGCATTTGGGATTTTCTTAGGGGAAGATGCATAATTTCACAGACATCTACCTTAATTTTGTGTTGATGTGACTGAGACCATTAGTAGTTATTGGAATTGATCCACTGAAGGTTGCTTACATTTTAAAAAATATCTGGAGAATAACCTGTAGTGCATTTCTCCTTGGAACCAAATATGTGGAATAATTGAAATAAGAGAAATGTGGGGTCCATTTCATTTGCTCACTGTGAGCTCTCAATACATGGAAAGCAGGAATGGTATGACTGAATAATACTGAAAATGACCAGCCTGGTGGATATGAGTTCTAAGGACTCCAGGCCAGATTCTTTGGGTGCTGCCCTGTCTGATGTCAGCTGTGTGACCTCTTTAGGCTTCAATAGCTTGTCCACTTCGTTTGGTGCTTGAAAAAACACATAAGCCTGCAGGGAACATTAGGCCCTGTTAAAACTATTTTCCTGGCTTGCAGGCACATACCAAACTCCCAGGTAAAGCACATTAAAGTGGCTAAACATTCACTCAGAGGGGAAGGAGTTGCTTTCAGGAATTTAAAATCATTTCTAAGCCTTAGAATTCAGCAGAGGACGACCTAAAAACGTTTTTAATTTCAATGAACATGCATATGCTTTTCTTTCCTCTCGTTTCACTGATCCAGAGGGACCCTCAGCGAATATGCCCCTTTGACCTTTTCCTAGTCATGCAATTACCCTCATCCTGCTTTTTCTCTTTTGCACTTCCTTTCCCAAATGGCCTTCCTTTGGTGGCGTGGTTTAAATTGTGCAGCGCCTACTTCAGACATGGCCGCCTGGATTAACTTTAATCCTCCACTCTGACTTGGCTGGGACCTGACCATCAAGGGCACTGCCCTCTTGGGAGCCAGTCTGGGTTTTGCCTGAGGTTCACAGTAACCCCAAATATTTACAAACATTGCGTTTTCCATCCTTGGGAATGCAGTATGGAAGATTTTACTTTCTCTTTTGTTTTTCTTTTTTAACTCCCTCTTCTCTGTGCTGAGTGACATTTGGGAACAAGAGAACCAGGTAGGAAGATTACCAACTGCAACAGCTCAGCAGTGGTTACGAGTTTGAGTTGGCAAGTCAGGCCCAGGAGACACAATAGGCTTTAACCTAACACCAGTTTTATTTAGCTTTCTGGAAAGAAACAAGGCAGGAGACACAGCAAAAAGATTCAGGATCGTCATCACGGGGAGGTGCACCAGCTACACTAGTGACAGCTTTTTTTTTTTTTTCCTGTCTTTTCTCCCACACATGGCCAAGGTGTGATAGCCAAGGTGTGTGGGGTAACCTTGTCACAGAGAGGCCAGCCCCCTTGCCCCACCAATGTTGTGTATGGTTTTCATCAAGCCCGAGGTCTGCAGGCCAGCTTGCAGATCCCTCGACTTGGGTTTTTTTTTTTTTTTTTTTCACACAATACAGAGGCAGAGACCCTCATTTATCTCAACTCTACTGTTTCCAGGGAAACAGGGCCATGCAAGCTGAGGTCATTCTCAAGCAGGCCCGCCTCAGCCGAGGCCTGACGTTAACCCTTTATTCATACTCACGCCTACTGCTGTAGAAATGGTAGCATCACTATGTACAATGCTAATGCTCAGCTTCCCTGTGCTAGTAGAATGTCTTTAATATCAACTTTATCGCTGTCTCTTTTCTAGGGCAATAAATGGAAAGGAAAAGGCTGAGATAGAGATCCATTAATCTATCCCTTCATCCAACCATTCAACTCTCCGGTTACTGACTGTACATTACATGCCTCACCTGAGTGTAGGGACTGAGGATGAAAAAATGGGCAGGATGCAGACCTGACCACTGAATGCTTCATAATCAGCAGGGCAACCTCTCTGCATGTGGGTTACTATACTGCCAATCTCCAAGTTCCATACAAAACAGAGTGCTGTGAGAGCACAGAGAAGAAAGCAACTCATTTTTTGGCCAGCATTTTGTATCTTATCGACTTTATTCAGCATTTCCTTAACAAACATGTCCATATAGAATAGTAACTGATCTCCACAATGGTAACTCTGGGATATTGCAAGATCCTAGGGTGCCCTCCAAATCACTGAAAAAAGACTTTAGAGTTGTCTGTATTTTATTATATTCTATGCCATGAATATTAAAATAAATTTTATATTCCTCCCAAGAACATTAACATAGTATTATGTGTCTAGGAAATGAATGATAAAGGTTTGTTGAATTAAGTCTAAATAATACCACTAGGGGCATTTCCTGATATTCAAGACATGTAGTTATGAACAAATAAATAAGATATACTTCAAATTCAAACTTTTGGAGGTTATATCTTCCAAGAGTTCATATCTACTGAGAAAAGATAATGTTATTAAAAAAATATGTTAAGGCTGGGGGCAGTGGCTCACACCTGTAATCCTAGTACTTTGGGAGGCCGAGGTGGGAGAATTGCTTGAGGTCAGGATTCAAGACCAGCCTGGACAACACAGCAAGACTCCATCTCTACAAAAACAAACAAATAAAAACATGTTAGATAAGTCCATTAATTGTTTTTCTGTAATAGGCTATGGGAGAGTAGTACTGAGGCATGTTACATTTCCAACTTTGAAACAGACGTCAAGGGCGTAACTGCTCCCTTCTACAACACGGTTCTTGATGTCATCATCAGATGCAGTTCTAAGCCGAGGAAGCCATTGATCTGATCCAGTCATTCTGATTTCATTACATAGGACACTCGTTTGTGACATTCACATATATTTTTTCCTTTTATTATTTTCTCTGAATACAATACAAATTCATGAGTCTTTTGCCAGCTTTGGGGAGAATCCAAGTTTAATGTTAGCTGATAACATGATTAACATTCATGTTTAGTTTCAACAAAGAAAGGAGGATAAAATTAAAGAAATCAGCCAGAATATAGACCAAAAATAATTTAAATAAAATTTAAAATACCCTAAATTTAAGGTTATGCATTTCCAGAATCCAAGAGCTCACGAACCCATGGGAGTGTTAAGGGACTCCAACTAATCTGGAAAACAATTTTTCATTGCCTGTGGAGTGGAAAGTAGGCATAACATAAATAGTGCTATCATAACAAGACCGACAGCCTCATTTGACCATTTAAACTATATGCATATATAACTTCATTAACAATAGATTATTTTAAAGAATGCTATTAATAGTTGCTTGCTTTTCATAATAATAATTACTCTTTACTGAAGACCTTCTGTCTGTTAGGCATGGAGACAAACTTTTTTGAGACATTATTTGTAAGTTTTATATGACCCTGGAATTGAATTATTATCATCAACATTTACAGAGACAAAAACTACCCCTAAGAGAAGTTAAATGACTTTTCTAATACTACATCTATCTTGCTGTAAAGCTCACTCTCTGGCCAGGTGTGGTGGCTCATGTCTGTAATCTCAGCACTTTGGGAGGTCAAAGCAGGGGGACGGGGATGGGGGGGATCACCTGAGGTCAGGAGTTCAAGACCAGCCTGATCAACATGGTGGAACCCTGTCTCTCCTAGGGTGTGGTGGCAGGTGCTTGTAATCCCAGCTACTCTGGAGGCTGAGGCAGGGAGAATCGCTTTAACTTGGGAGATGGAGGTTGCAGTGAGCCGAGATCATGCCGTTGTGCTCCAGCCTGTACGACATGAGTGAAACTCCGTCTCAAAGAAAAAATAAACATAAAAAATAAAATAAATAAATAAAGCTCACTCTCTGTCCTCCAGACCAGTCTTTATTCCTCTGAGGTAGTTCCCTAGGACCTAACTTAGGAACATTCCTTTTATGGGATTCCTGGGAACTGAGGCTCACTTAACTTTGCTGTGTGACATACATTCATGATGGTGGCAGCAATAACAGGATATTCTGAATTTGATCACAAGAAGTGACAACTTTGTTCTCTTCTAGCAGCTGGAGGCATTTAGAGGGCTTTTCTGATGGCCACTGAAGGAGAGAGAGCCCTCAGATGTCAGGGGACTTCCCAGTAGAGAAAGATACTGAGTAGAACTGCAAGGGTGGATGGCAAGTGTCAACATGTGGATGAACTATGGCTTTTGATTCCCTTTTTTGGTGAGCTAGTTTCAGACTGCTGGGTTCTGTACAGGCAACTTCTAAGTAAACTAGAACTGACAGATAATACACATATAGCTAGGGCTGTAGCAACAGAAATCAATGCATTTCAAGTTCCACATAAAAGAAAGCAGTCAAGGTGTTTCAAGCCCTTTTAGAGTGATGAATGCAATTTACACAATAAGCAAGAAAACATGATTGGGACTAGATGGTGTAAGATCCCATCTAGGAAAAGGAAAATAAGTGTCTGATGGGGTGATGTTGCTAACCTTAGAAACTGCCGGCAAAATCAGCTTTGACAGTTATCAGAAAGACAAGCACACACAAAACTTTGTGAATATAAGCCAAAGAAATGGAAAAATTCAGGGTGTGTGTTGATCCACATCATGCTCATAAAAGATAGGGCCCAGCCTGGAACGTGCAGTTGACTACATTTGTTTCAAGCGAGTCTACCTTTCTTGCCTCATAGAAGTGGAACCAAATGACATCCAGGTCTAGAGACACACAAAGACATTTTATGCAAGTAGGGGGCAAGCGGATGCTGTATGTTTCCAGAGAGCTTTTGCCATGTCACTGCCAAATCTTAGACTAGTAGCTAATCAGAATGGCACAGTCCTCTGATGGAAGGCCTTATGGGGTACAAAATAAACGCACTGAAGTTGTTTTTTTTAATGACATCTCTTATAAAATAGGCCTCATGTATCCCCCAAACTGTAATGTACTACAATAATCTAATAACAGAGTGATGGGAGTTGAGGGAGATGTCCCCCTATGCCCTCCAAAGAGCAAACTCCCAACGTTGGGGTAAATCCTTCCCTTTCCTCTTCTGCAGAGGGAGCTTTTCAAGGAGGCAATAGCGTGTCCCTTGGGTTGAGCCTGGGCTTAGTAGAGAGACTCTGTGTGTAATTTTGGATCAGCATCCCTGCTCTGCTATTCTGTGACCTTGGGCAAATTACCTAACCTCTCTGAAGGAGAGTATCATCTGTTGTCAATGGGGATCATGTGATCCCCTCCTTCAGAGCATGACTGTGAGCATTCAGTGGGGTAATGCGTATGGGAAACGCAGCAGAGCCTGCACACAGTCAGCACTCAATAGATGTTACTTTTATAAAGCTACGTCATTATTCTAAGCTTCCCTTCCTAACTTTTAAACTGGGCATAATACAAGCCCCCCGCCCCCGACCATGGAGCGGTATGTGAGATTCAAGCTAATGTAGATAGGGAGTCTGGGTCACGATGAGCCCTTGGTGAATGGTGGTCGTTATTCCTTGGTCCTGTAAACCCTATCAGAGGTTAGAAATGCAAAAGGAAGCCAGGTGCCATGGCTTATGCCTGTAATCCCAGCACTTTGGGAGGCCAAGGCGGGTGGATCACTTGAGGTCAGTAGTTAGAGATTATGTTAGAGACGGTGAAACACAGTCTCTACTAAAAATACAAAAATTAGACAGGCATGGTGGTGGGCACCTGTAATCCCAGCTACTTGGGAGGCAGAGGTTGTAGTGAGCCAAGATTGCACCACTGCACTCCAGCCTGGGCAACAGAGCGAGACTCCATCTCAAAAAAAGAAATGCAAAAGGATTCAGTAGTCTGAAGGTTGATCCCAGGACACACACAAACTGAATGAAGATGAATTAGGTGAATAAGTTTCCGTCTCTCTTCACTTTTTACCTCATTCAATTAGGCTCTTCACGTTGATGCACCACTGGTTCATCTGGCTTCAGGTTCAGGCTCCACCCCAGGAGTGACTTGTTAAGACGTGCTTGTTTCCTGGGTCCCAGGACTATGTGCTCTCCTAAACTATCTCGCGTTCTTGCTTAATAGCTAATAGCTGGAGAAAAATGGTCTAAAGAAGTGTCTCCACCTGTCCTTACTTGCGCCTGTCTTGTTTACTGCACATAAAAGATTAAGAACTCATAGTTTAAAAAATCAAATCTGGTCTGACATAATCCCGTGTTCCAAATCACTATTGTTTTGTAACAAATCAGCCTGAAACTTTAAGGCTTAGAACATTGACAACCTTTTTATTATCCTGCTGATCAGGACTTGGGAAGGGTTCAGATGGGCAGGTCTGGCTCCAGGTTTCTCATGTGCTTGCAGTCAAACTGTGGCTGGAGTCTCAGTACTTCTCCATCTGGGCTCTTTGAATGCGAGTGCTTGCAGGGGGGCTTTAGCTCTCCGGCAGGAGTGTTCCAGAGAACCAGGAGGAAGCTGCATCGCTGTTTATGACACAGCCTCAAAAGCAGGACTGATTACATACTTCGTGGGCCCAAGGCAAGGTGAAAACGTGGGCCCCTTATTCAAAAATTCTTAAGAAGCTCGAGTGCAACAGCAGAGCATTAAACCAAGTGCAGGGCTCTTCTGAGCATGGGGCCTCTATGATTTCATAGGTCTCATGCCTATGAAAGTCACATGGTGTCACTGTAAACATACTTTATTGGTTTGCCAGTCACTAAAGTCAGATTCGAGGGGGAAGGGATGTAGAACCTACATTTAAAAAAAATTAATTTTTGTTGATACATAGTAGGTATATACATTTATAGGGTACGTGAGATATTTTGAGACAGGCATACAATGTGTAATAATCACTTCAGTGTAAATGGGGTATCCATCATCTCAAGCATTTATCCTTTGTATTACAAACAGTTCAATTGTTTACTTATTTCAAGTGTGAAATTAAGTTATTTTTTACTATTGTCACCCTGATGTGCTGTTAAATACTAGATCTTTTTTATTCTATGTTTTGAATCTATTAACCATCCCCACTTCCCCCTCTTCCTACCACCCTATTACCCTTTCCAGCCTCTGGTAACCATCATTCTACTCCCTATCTCCATGCATTGAATTATTTTACTTTTTAGCTCCCAAAAATAAATGAAAAAATGTGAAGTTAATCTCTCTGTGTTTGTCTTACTCCACTCAACATAATGACCTCCAGTTCCATTCATGTTGTTGCAAATGACAGAATCTCTTTTTATTTATTTATTCATTTTTTGTGGCTGAATAGTGCTCCATTGTGTATATGGAATACATTCTCCCCATCCATTCGTTTGTTGATGGACATTTAGGTTACTTCCAAATCTTGGCTATTGTAAACGGAGCTGCTACAAACATGGGTGTGCAGATAAATTCTTTGATATACTGATTTCCTTTCTTTTGGGTATATAGCTAGCAATGGGATTGCTGGATCAGATGGTAGCCCTATCTTTAGTTTGCAGAACCTCCAAATTGTTCTCTATAGTGCTTGTGCTAATTTACAATCCCACCAACAGAGTACGAAGAGAACTCGCCTTTTGCAGACAGGAGTATCGAATAATTTGCAGAGATGTATTACAATCTTCACATCCAGTTTCCTGTGATGCCGCTTCTCTTTTACTTTTCTGTCTTTTGCTGATCATTCTCTGTTTTACATTAATTCTTGCTGCCTGTGGCTCATCGTTTCCTCATACAGTCAGCCCTCCGTATCTGTAGGTTCTGTATCCTCAGATTCCACATCCTCTGATACAACCAACTACTGATGGAAAGTATTTTGGAAAGAAAAAAACCGATATAAGAATACGCAAATAAAAAAAACCGACACGCAAATTCGTGAAGCGTTCCATATTTAAAAAAAAAAAAAAAAAAAAAAAAAAAAAAAAAAAAAAAAAAAAAAAAAAAAAAAAAGGGGGGCCCCCTCTCTCGCCC
>NW_016806893.1:278822-304923 GCF_001698545.2 Rhinopithecus bieti | reverse complement strand
AAAAAAAAAAAAAAAAAAAAAGAATAAAAATAATACAAATCAAAAACAACATAATATAACAACTATTTTCATGGCCTTTACATTGTTCCAGGTATTATAAGTAATTTAGAGAATGTGCATAGATTATATGCAAACACTATGCCATTTTATACCAGGGATTTGAGCATCTGTGGATTTCAATATCCTTGGCGGTTCCTGGATCCAATCCCTCAGGAAGACAGAGGGATGACTTTATTAGCGTCGTTAGTACTAATCTGCACATTTTTTTTAGTTTTCATATTCGATTCATTAAATAGTAAGCCTTTAACAACTTTATGGAAATAAGACTTTCTAATTTCCTTGACAAAATGCTTCCCACCTACCTGGAAAAGGCTTGTCAGAGTTTTCTGCCTTTCACTGAGCTCTCTGCTCCATGGCCAGCTGCCTCTGGGCTGTGTCCCTTTGTGTTTAACATCTGCCAGTATAGAGGGAAGGGTTGAATTCATTGAATTACTCAAAGAGAAAGAATAACTTCTTTATTGGGGTTCAAACTGAAAAGAAAAAATGTATGCGTTCTGCCCCCACCCCAGCGCGCACGCAAACACACACACACACACACACACACACACACACCACACTTTGGACAGATGTATGAACAGTGCTCTCTACTTGGACACATTGAGCATCTTTGTCTGCTGCAGCTGAGGGGTCTATTTAATCTTCATTGTCATATGAACTTCATTAAGATTTTCCAGATTATTTTCTTCCACCCAGGTCATTGAGTTTCTAACTTCTTAAAAATTAATTAGATATTAACTAGCTTGTTTATGTCACTTTAAGTTTGCATGGCATTAAATTCTTAGAAATTAATTAGATGTTAACTAGCACGTTTATGTCACTTTAAGTTTATGCAATACTTTCAGCTATATTACCCAATTGCAACCTCAAAAGAAACCCCTGTCTTATTTGTCCATATTGATAGTTGAGAAACTCGAGTTTCAAAAGTGTAAGTGCTCTTTTCAAGATCACACA
Organism: Rhinopithecus bieti; assembly: GCF_001698545.2. Lineage (NCBI taxonomy): Eukaryota > Metazoa > Chordata > Mammalia > Primates > Cercopithecidae > Rhinopithecus > Rhinopithecus bieti. The sequence continues at coordinate 303,912 of NW_016806893.1, read as the reverse complement.
GCTTTTAAGACATGGAACTGGGAACTACAGCATGTCTTCTAACTCCAAGTACCTACTGTGCATATGCACTGTATCATGCTAGTGCTACTGAATTTCAGTGCAAACTTCTTCATTATTTGTGTTAACAAGGCTCAGTGGTGCTGACAACAGATAATCTGCCCGAATATTTCAAGGTCTTGCTTAACATTTTTTCTTTCTTAATTTTTTGATAGATAATATGTGAACATGATAAAAAATTAAAAAAATACAAGTTTTCCTCCATCCTTGATCCTAAAATGTACATATATAGCTGTATACATATATGCCTAATATACATGCACATGGTAAAATACTGTATGTTTTGTTCTACACCTTGATTTGTTTCACATACCGGTATAACTTGGAGCTCATTCAGCACACCTAGAGCTATCTCACTCCTGTTAATGACTGTAGAATCTTTTCTTTCTTCCCTTCCTCTTCCCTACCTCCTTTCCTCCCTCCCTCCCTTCCTTCCTTTTCTTCCTCCCTTCCTAGCTTCCTTCTTTCTTTCATTCCCTTCCTTCCCCTCCTTCTCCCCCTTCCCCTCTTCCTCCTCTAATTTTTAAGAAGTTAGAAATTCAGTGGCCTGGGTGGAAGAAAATAATCTGGAAAATCTTAATGAAGGCCAATGACAATGAAGATTAAATAGACCCCTCGGCTTTCCCTTCCTCCTTCCCCTACCTCTCTTTTCCTTTCTTTTCTTTTCTTTCAAGACAGGGTCTTGTTCTGTCACCCAGGATGGAGTGTACTGGTGTGATCATAGCTCACCGCCCCCTCAAATTCCTGTGCTCAAGAGATCCTCCCGCCTTGGCCTCCTAAAGTGCTGGGACTACAGGCATGCACCACCTCGCCTGGCTACTCTTTAAATATTTTGTAGAGATGGGGTCTTATTTTTTTTGCCCATGCTGGTCTTGAACTCCACATCGGGCTCCCAAAGTTCTGGGATTACAGGTCACCATGCCTGACCAAGATTATTTCGTTGCATGTATGTGCTATCATTACTTAATCAGTCTCCAACTGAAGGATATTTGATTTGTATTATTTTATATTATCAAAAAATATTGCAATAATTTCCCTTTTTTGTATGCATGTGAAAATATTTTTATTAGATATACTAGGATCAGAATATGTATATGTAAAGGTTACACAGATATTTAATTTTGATGTAAGTAGAATTTGTGGGTCAAAAATATGTACATTTATATTTTTGACAGATACTCCCAAATTTCCTTGTATAAAGATTGTTCTAATCACCTTCTCACCAACATTGTATAAGAGCCCTTGTTTCACTTTTCTAATATGTAATCACATTTTGTTTTCACCAATGTGATAGTTAAAATGGTATCTTATAGTGTTTTTTGAGTTTCACTTATTTTGAGTAAGGTTGACCACTTTCTAATATGCTGGAAAGCCATTTGTATTTCATTTTGTGAGTTACTGTTTTACCCACTTTTTTCTTTTGTATTGTTGATATTTTCTTATTGATTTGTTGGAATATTTTATACATTGCAAATGATTTTGCTTTTGTTATATGTAAGCTGGAGAAAGAGCATTTTCAGGCAGAAGAAATAGCAAATGAAAATACCTTGAGGCATATAAGAAGAAAAGAAATAACCACGGGGTGATTTTCTCCATGTTGTGGTTTCTTCACATGTAGAAATTAAAATATTGTATAGTCAAATTCATTTTTTTAATATTACAGCAGATTCTACATAGTTTCAAGACCACCTGATTTTGAGGTTGTAAAAATTTATCCCATGTTTCCTTTTAGCAATTTTAATGGCTTCATTTTGTACGTTGAAATCTATCTATCCATCAATAATTTATTTTTTGTGAAAGGTCAAAAGTCAAAATGTGTTTCCCTCAGATGGCTATTCAGTTGTTCTGACGGTTATTGGACAATCCGTCTTTTACCTACTGATTTGAAATGACACTTTGATCGTATCTTAAATTCCTGCATGTATTTGAGTCCATTCCAGGACTCCCTGTTGTGCTCTATTGTTCTGTTCTTCCAGGCATAATATCATATTGTTTTAATTAGTATAGCTTTATAATATCTTTTGCTCTCTACTTGGACTTACCTTCTCATTACTCACTTTTCTCAGAATATTCTTGACTGTTCATTTTTCCATATTAACCTTAGAGCTCATTTTTCCATGTTAACCTTAGAATCAGCTGGTTTCATTCTAAATATTCCTGTTGGTGCCTTTATTGAGATAACTTTAAATGGACATGTTTAATTTAATATTGAGTCTTACTAGTTATTCCTCTGAATTTTAAGATGAGTTTTCTTGAAGTCAACAACTATATGAGGACAAGCATTAATACTATTCTCATTTTACAGAGGCAGCAGAAATCTTCTGAGAGGTTGAAAACATTTCTTATTCCTCAAGTTCACAAAACTGACAAGCCTTGGAAAGGGCCTAGGCCCAGATGGTCTCCCTTATACACTTGATCTTCCATCTACTCAGTCTCATCTATGCCCTTATGACAGGGAGAGGCAGCTCCTGGAAACCGATGACACATGTGTTGTGGCATGCAGTCAGACAAACCAGCATGGGGTGGCAAAATAGCATGGGCTTTGTGCCTAGCAAGATCCCAGTTTCCTTCATGACTTTGTTATTTCCTATCTGTGAGACCTTGCAGAAACTGTTTCTTAGACAGTATTTGATTTGCAGAGGATTAGGAGACTATGCCCTACCTAATACTTGGCACTTGGAGGCACTCAATCAATGGTATGTTCCCCAGACCCTTTCAGAAAGGTGTTAAATTCTTTTCCCATGTGACACTGATCTTAGTGATCCCTTTGTAATGTTAAGCTTACCAGACTGGTGATTTTCCCTTACGGATGAAGTTTCCGGCTACATAATAAGGGGATAATCTTCAGGCCACATAGGGAAAGGGGCTCTGCTTAGGGTGGCACGTGGCCTTGCTCTCCACAGCTTCCCCACTCAGCTGTGCTAAGGCCTCTTGTCTGCCCCTTTAGGATCCTTTTTGGGGGTCTTCATTGGAGGCTTTCCCCTGCTCCCCCACCCTTTCTCTAGGGATAATTTTTAATAGAAAACAGCCATTTAAAATGAATCCACTTAGAATAGGGACCAAAACTTTATAGTAAATAGTGAAAAATGTCTAAATTGGTTATTGGTTATCTTGGAAAATAAAACTAAAATTATAAAAGTTCTCTTTTGGGATAAAATTAACACAATAATTACACGTTTAGAGTGAACAGAGAATGAATCATGATTGATTCATTTTTGGTATAAAATGTTTCAAAGATAATTGTATGATTATATATATTTATATCACATTTTTGCATCACAAGGAAAACGTTGAGCACTTCATTAGTTTTCCTAAGGGTCTCTCTTCATCAGGAGGAATTTCGGTAACACTGGCTTTGCTGGATTGAAGAGTTCCGTCTCTGCAGGAGGCTCATTTGTCAATGGCTTTGCTTGTCATTCCAGTGGCTCTCACCCATAACTTTGGTCAACTTTATGAATTCATTCACCTTTTGCAAGTTTGGCAATTTCACATTGCAATTGTGTTGCATGAATTTGTACTGATTTTTTAAATGAAGTTTGTGGCATGTGAGAGCCAGTGTAGTAAACTGAAATAATTGTCCCCCAGTCATGTCCATGTTCTAGTTCCTGGAACTGGTGAATGTTACCTTATAGACAAAGGGGACTTTGCAGATACGATTAAATTAATGATCTTGCGATCTTAAGGATCTTATCCTGGATTATCCAGGTGGGTCTGATGTAACACAGAGGTTCTTAGAAGAGGGGCACAGGAGATCAGAATGAATAGTAGGACATGTGCTCATAAAAGCAAGAGATTGAAATGAGAGATCAGAAGAGACTGGAATTTCCCATCAGCCAGGAAAAGCCCACAGCCTCTAGAAGTTAGAAGAAACAAGGAACAGATTCTCTCCTGGAACTTTCAGAAAGAACAAACTCTGCCAATCCCTTCATCTTAGGCCTAGAATTCTTTCCAGACTTCTGACCTTCAGAACTGTAAGAGAATAAATTTGTGTGGCCTTAGACCACTGACTAAGTTTGTCTAATTTGTCTCAGCAACAATATGAAACTAATACTGTCAAATAGTAACCAAAGTTCTGATGAGAGCACAGGAGTGAATAAACCTTGTCATGAGGAGTGTCAGTCCATACTGAATACTTTAATGACTTTGTCTTCTTCATATAGCCTATTGTGATGTATGTGTCTATAGCTGTACATGTGTGTGTGTGTACAAAGGAAAAGTAATATTCAAAGGGCAATTGGTATAAACTTTTCCTTTCTTCCGTCTTATCAGGAGTGGGGATTCTTCCTCGCAGAATGCCTGTATCCAGTTAGGGAAATGGTTGAAGACAAAAACTGAAGAAGCCACGGAAGACTGGTGATTGCACTTAAGAAACAGCCTGAAACTATCTGAGGTCTGAAGGAAGATGCTGACAGGTTAGTCAGACATCCAGCCAAGTGATGCTAGAATATTTTCAGAGACAGAGAATGAGAATAGGTGCAGCTGCGCCAAGAGGGAGGACTCTGGGGTGGGAGGAGCGGGGGAGCAGCGAGAAGTCAGGAGGATTTTAGAAAGTTTTACTGTGTGTTGTGACTGTAACTTATACCTCTGCTGCTGCCCAACCAGCCCCTGCTTCATGGAAATCTTTCATAACGATCCAGGGTTAGGCTTTTGTTTATTTTTAAAAATAGCTCTGGAGTGCAGCTGGTCCTAAAGTAGGAGGAGGCACAATTTTATCTGGATGGCATGTTATCAAAAACTTTTATTATTTCTTACCAGAGGCTTCTCAGCCTGGTCTCTCTGACCTATAATCTAGGCTGGGACCCAGAATGCCTGCAGCTCTGGTCTTTAGCATTTTGAGTGAAGCCTTCTTGTTGGCTGTCTTCTTACAGGCTGCCTTCATGGCAATTTGTTCTTTCTGAGCAGCTGCTTTATGGGAAAGGCCTTCGAGAGAGAAGGCTTTTTAACCTCAGCTTTATGCTTCTGTTTCTCATTTTCTCTGCTTTTCTGAACTTGTAACAAGCATCTGTCATTTTGGAACTCCTTTCTCTGGCTACAATCTTTTTGGTTTATCTTGTAACTGACTGTTTTGGATGGATACTCCTTTCTGGGGCAGCTTCTATACTGTTTGATGAGCACCGTGTGGAGATTTGCGAGTAAAGTCAATGAACTGTGTATGTTTGCACACCAAAAGCTCACATCATTATACTACTTCATACACCATCAACCGAGGTTCAGTTCTGATCAATAATAATGATGATTGCAACCAGTCTCCCAGCATGTAGCCCACAGGAAATGCAGACTCCCCAGCCAGCTTCCATATAGTGTTTGGTGACTTCCAGCCTGAAGCACTGGAGGCTTCTGTGCAGTTTCAGTTACATGTTTCCTTTGCTGTGTCCCTGCCTTGGCCCCAGAGAGAATTAAATATGCTTTTCGACTTTGAAATATCCTCTGCATGTTATTGGGCTTGTGGGTTCTGCTTGAAATTATCCTAAAATGTGCTTTGTGATTTGAGTGGTTTAATTTTATTACTACTTTTCCCCCAACTGAAGTTCGGCTGAATGATTAACAGTTGGCTAGAGAGGTCATTCAGGAGGCACAACTCACTGGGAATTCCACTGCAGATCCTCACGTGTTCAGCTTTCCATTCCAGCAACGACTTCCTCCCTGGAAAAAGGGGCTCTGTCTATGTATTTATGATCTGAGCGGATCAAGTCAGGGAGAACATAATGGGATTTATTTTTCTCTGGGGTCTGAAAGTCTTGCACTGCAGCGTCCATATGGACCATCTTGCCTTGCCAGTGCTCCATGAAATGTGGCTGAGTCCAAAGAGCTGGGGCCTCCAACTGGCCCGTGTACCAGGAGTCAGGCACGTGGTGTGGCTGGTGTATGGAAGTTTTATGGCTTTGAGAGTATAATTAAGTCCTGAGTGATGACTGCAGAAAACTAATAGCTCTGGAAGTGCAAAATAAGGAGTCTTTAGCATAAACGAAAAGCAAGGACTTGTTTCAGGAAATTTTTGACAAAGGTGAAACAAATGGACAAGCCTGAGTTACTCTTTTTTTTTTTTTTAATAGATTTGGTGAGCAGAGGAATCTGTCACCCAACAGAATCATTTACTAAGCAAAGATGAAAATTCTTAGATAAATATCTATGTTTTGCCTGGTGGCTGGCATGCTAGGATTATTTTGACAGAAAGTAAATAGCAGGGTAATATGTGTGACTTGAGAGAAAAAAATTTGGGTCAACTCATGTTATTCTGTGAAAAGATCCAATCAATTTCACTCCCATTGCCAGAGGAAGAAGTTATGTAGCCACATTAGGTAAGGCTCACAAATTACTCTGCAATCAAGAAGTAAATAATATCTAAACCCTACAAATTGAATTTTTATTAAGAAATTCATCTCTGCTTACCTCAGGGTTTATAAAATCTTTTAGAGCTTGTAGAGAAAGGCAATATATCTCAATGTACACAACCAGATTGATTGGGGTGAGGAATTTTAATTCTTAGGGTCAGGAATATGCCTCACCTTTTAAAACAGGCTTAATGAGAAAGGAGCAGACAAATGTTGCTTTAAAAGCGATTCTAATTCTTCTTGTGTTGTCTTTTATCTGTATTACCACTCCTGTTGCTAGTTTCATGTACTTTACAAATTGGGATTAATGGCTTTTTTTTGCATAAGAGTTTCAAGGTCACGATTTCATAAATTGAGTAAATAAATAAATCCCTCTCTATCATTGACTTTCTGTGTACTTAACATCTATATATTTATTACTTTCTGCATTCATAAGATGCCAGTACTGCTATTAATAAAATTTGTATTTCCTGTACCAGGGCTTGTTGTTTAATCAAAAAATATAAGTGGCAAGGCTTAGCATAACATTTTTCAATGATGAACAAGTGAAAATGTTTATTCTGCTTTGCGCTGCCCATTGTCAGATTCTCTTCTATAAGAATGGATGATAAAAATAACAGCTACAGTTTGAGAAATTATGTGAAAGGTATTTTGCTTGTAGGTGCTCATTTAAGAAAGGTATTATTATTCCTATTTTATGGTGAAGGAAACTGAGATTGAGAGAGTTTAAGGAACTTGTCTGTGTAATTAAGGGTGGTTTCAGAGCCAAATTTTGAATGCTGGGCTGTGTTGACTCTGAAAGCCTGTCTCTTTCTACAATTTCCCATCATATTTCAAAAACTACATCCCTTTTGACCTATGATTTAGGTCATATATCCCTTTACAGCTCTGCCCCTTGACCCCTTCCCTGACCTCTACCAGTTACAGAGGTCTGTGTCATGGAGCATTGTTGAGCAAGAGTTTCTGATGTGGCATCAGTCAGGGTAGGCTGGATTATGCTGTGGTATAAGCAACCCTAATATCTCAGTGGTTTGTGATAGCAGAGACTTATTGCCTGTCATTTGTCCAAACTACATGTCCAACTTGGAAGTGTCTCTGATTTGGAATTTCCCTAGGATCAGGCTGTTGGAGCCTCCAACATATGGTACATTGCTGGACCCTGTGACAGGGTGAGGGAACAGGGTCAATCAGGCATGGGCTCTTCAAGGCTTCTGATGGGAAGTGACACATGGACTTCCTCTCTCATGTCCTTGTCCAGAGCATTTCACTTGACCCCACCTAACTTCACAGGGGCAGGCATGGTACTACCGTATCTCCAGAAGGGAGGGAACAAGCAGTGTCAGTGAATGGCACACTACTATGTATATCCAAAATAAAGCTATGTTGATCTTAAAATAAATACATGTTAGCTTTAAAAAATTGCAATACATAATAGTTACAATTTAAAGAGTTCCCTAGACCCATTCCTAAGGACCAGAAAAGACATGACTGCTCCAGAGATTGTTCTAATTCGGTAACCTACATTAACGACTTCCTTGTAGCAGAACTGAGAGGTGACAGGTTTTCCTTCTCTAAAAAGGCACTATTTATAACGACTTGTTTGTTAGCTGGATTTTAAGGAAGAGATAGAGGTAGATTTAAAAGTAACCAGCACAGATGTGTTGCAAAAATAATTGAAAGGACAGAAAAATTTTCCTAGTTCATCTGGGCTTCTCCCCAAGGGTTCCCATTTATATAATCCATGTAAGACTGAAAACTGGAATTTAGTGTTTTAATTCAAATGAGATAGATCGCTAGGTACCTTCTTCTAGATTGTTTTTGTAAAATAGGAAGGTGTAAATTAACTCTCAGGTGTCAATTTGAACGAGCCCATGAGGCAAATGACAGGAAGATTGGTTAGAGAAATTTCTCCAGCAGAGAGGACTACGTTGGTTGGGGCTTGGAGGCAAGAGAAACCTTAGCTGTCCTAAATAAAAATTCTATGCAGTGATTGCAATTAATAGTCCGTCACATGAAAATAGAATGAAATCACCTGGAACTCTGTCCTGTAGTTGAGTTCAGAATTTGTGATTTTTAACTTTGGCATTTTAATTTTGTGCTGCTTTCAACAAAAGCTAAGCATAGCAATTCCACAAAGGCATAATATAACTACTGGAGCTCTTAGCTTCTACCTTGCAGTGTCTGGCAGTGCTCTTGCATGCTCTGTGAAAGATGCAATCACACAATCAAAGTAATATTTTCCCTGAGGTTCCCTGGGGCAGACTGGTTCTGCAATTTTCCAGTAATTGTTTTAGAAGACAGCCTGGATTTGGTTTTACTATTAGATCTTTCCCCCTGGATTCACCACACTGTGGGTCCTGGCTTCTCTGCTGCCAGTCTCACTAAGTACCGGAGATTGGGGTGGAATGGCGTGTACCATTAATTACCCAGTGGGATTTGGTGCTTCTCTGAATGGACTCCCTAATCCACAAATCCCCACTATCTGTGCAGGCTGGAACATAAGTATCTTTCCGAATTAGGTGATAAGGTTAAAGAATTCTTGGGCATCTGGATTCTGTGGCATGAGGAGTGAGTTGCTCTTTAAGATTAATATACTTTCTTTTGAGTTCACAACCCCAGAAATAACTAAGGTTTGTGCTTATAGATCTTTTTTTCCCTTTTATTTATCAGCCTCCATAGCAAACCTTGAAGTTGATAAGCCACATACCATTGCTACGATTATTAGTTTTTCCTTCCATTTCATAGGTAAGAAAATAAATGGAGGCTCTGGGTGTTTGGCCAAGTCAAAAAGGTACAAAATGCTAGAATCTGGCTTTTCAGACTCCAAGTCCTGTGCTCTTTTCTTATACAATGCTTGTTAGTATTCTGGCCATGAGGTTTAATAACACGGGAACAATAATAATAATCCAGTGTCCCCTCCTTTCATTGTCCCCAGAGTTTACCAGTGGTTACAACCGACCCGGACTTCCTGTGAGGCGCCGCTGGTGGTCTGGTGCCCTCTGCTGGTAAAGCCGCTTGGCTTTCTTGTTGCTTGGTTTCCTCTGCATTTTTATCTCCACCTTCCTGGCGCAACATCTTTCAGCAGAGTGTGCAGTTCTTATACGAAGGTAAGAAGCCATTCTGCTGGGCATCTTACTTGAAGAAAAACTCAGAGAGAATCAAAGAAAGCAGGACTTGGCATTTCTTCAACAGTATACCCCTGTGTGTGAACGCTGCCTTTTTCCTGCCATCCGCCGAGGGGGAGCTTTCAAGTACTCAGTTCCCAATGTGGCCCTTGCCCCCCTCAGCTCTGGCATTCTTTTAATTCCCTTTGAAAGACAGTGTACATTCTTCTCCAGAACACACAAGGGGAGGCAGCCAAGAAGAAGAGAAGTCTGGGAGACCTGGAAGAAGTTAGGCAGGAGCGCCTCATCCTCAGGGAGCCATGATGGAGACGACCCATGACTCGACCCTAGAAAGGCAGGTCAGCTTCTGCAGAGTGGTAGTGAGCGCAGGCTCATGGTGGAAAGAGGCAGGTCTTCATGGACTGGGGCCAAGTCCAACAGATCAGCTGAGACGACAAGTCAGGCAAGTAGAAATTGAGTCGACCTGCTTAAGCCAGAGACAGATGAGTGACTCAACTGGTTAAGATTTGGTTAGTATTTTTTTTTTTTTAGTAGAGACGGGGTTTCACCGTGTTAGCCAGGATGGTCTCGATCTCCTGACCTCGTGATCCGCCCGTCTCGGCCTCCCAAAGTGCTGGGATTACAGGCTTGAGCCACTGCTAAAAAAAAAAATACAAAAAACTAGCCGGGCGAGGTGGCGGGCGCCTGTAGTCCCAGCTACTCGGGAGGCTGAGGCAGGAGAATGGCGTAAACTCGGGAGGCGGAGCTTGCAGTGAGCTGAGATCCGGCCACTGCACTCCAGCCTGGGCGACAGGGCTAGACTCCGTCTCAAAAAAAAAAAAAAAAAAAGATTTGGTTAGTAAAAGGCTAGGGTTCTCACATGCTCACTTGAAATTTTTGTTCCATAGTCTTCTCTGGGAAAGTAGAAAATAAATTGTGCGGTGACCCTGCTGCTGTCAAAAGGAGTTGTCAATTTGCATCAGTTGTCAGTTTGCATAGTTTATAATACACTGTCTAGAGGTTGTTATTAATAATTAGGATTTTCACTCTGATGAGTCATGGAGCAATTTATGTAAATTACAACACACAATCTGAAACAAGCATCAGAAGAAAGGTGGCAAATTACCTATATCAGTGGTTCTTAAAGTGTGGTCCCTGGACCACCATCATCGTCATCATCTGGGAACACATTAGAAATGCAAATTCTTAGGCCCCATGCCAGACCCATTGAATCAGAAATGCTGGAGGTGGGCCCAGCAATCTGCAGTTTAACAAGCCCTCCAGGCGATTCTGATGCACACTCAAATGTAAGCAGCACTGCCTTAGATTATAGTATAAGTGATGAATACTAGATCATTTTCACTAAGGAAGGCCTATAAATGTGATGGTTGGAGGGAAAGGAGGCAGGAATATGAGGCAACAATTTGAAAGACACATGTCTGCTATGTACTGAATAGTAAAGATTGCTTGAGGTTTGACCGTGAGATAAATTGAGCTAATAACAATACCATATAGCTTAAAGTTAAATTGCCACGATCACAAAAGGACAAGGTGGAGAGTCTGAAAGAAATGATGATAACTGGGATTGATCAGGTCCATTCTGTGATTGTTCTAGGGCATTGCTGTGAGGCTGCCCTGTGTTCTGACACTGTGACCTTCTTTGATAGAAATGCAGCAAAATTTTATCTTCTTGAAAAGGTCAAGACCAAAACGATTTCATAGAAATTAATTTTCTTAGGGGGAAAAAGGAATTGACAATGTCATGTGAAAATTTTATTGAAAAATGTTTATTCAATTTAGGTAATAGTAAATGATAAAGCATCAGAAATGTCTTCTTTGATCTTTTATTAAAAGTATGATTCATAAGACTTCAATGAAAAAAGATACAAAAGGCCCATAAGCATTATTCTCATCTTCACCATCTAGTTATTTCTTTCTTGAAAAAACAGCATTTCTTTAACATAGTGTGAGATAATAAAGGGCTTCTGGAGAATTTAGTCCTTATGGCTGAGATTCCTGAAATTGCCAAATAAGTCACTGATTGTCATTTTGTGTGAAAGAGATGAAGACAAACCTGTTCTCAATTACTGGGCAGCTGGTATGTTTTAATTGTTTGCTTTTTATAAGCAGTAAAATAGAAGGAGTATTCCTTAAGTATCCTTATATGCTATTAATGCAGTGCTTCTCACACGCATTGTGCATCATGATCCCCAGGGAACTTGTTAAAAATGCAGATTGGTCGCCTTTTGAGGTTTTGATTTAGTAGGGATATGATTTTTAACAAGCATCCAAATGATTTTGGTGTAGGTGGTTTGAGGACCACACTTTTAAAAACCCTGCCCAGAGCCTACCCATAATTTATGTGCTCATTATTTGAGCGTATCTGAAAGTGACTGACAATTTATAAAATGCCAGTTTAGTGTAGATAAAGACCTAACAGTGAGCAACAGCTGCTTATTCCAATAGAGCCTTGTTGTTTGGCATTTGGGGAAAATGAGCATTATACATAAGATAATTTTTAAAAATTAATACATTACTTTTTTAGAGCAGTTTTAGGTTTACAGGAATTTGAGCAGATAGTACAGAGAGTTCCCACATATTTCCTCTCACCTATGTCTCAGTTTCCCTGGATACACTTGCTACTGTTGTACACTCACACTTGTTAGTATTGAACTGATACTGATACCTTATTACTAAATGAAGTTCAGAGTTCAGGGTTTACTCTTTGTGCTGTATATTCTATGGGTTTTGACAAATGTATAATGTTCTGTATTCACCATTAAAGTGCCCTACAGAATAGTTCCAGTGCCCTCAGAATCCCCTGTGTTCCACCTATTCATCTCTTACCCACTCCCCTGTTCCAAACTTTTGGCAACCATTGGTCTTTTCATTGTCGCTATCCTTTTGGCTATTTCAGAGTGTCTTCTTGTTGAGGTTCCATCAGGTTGGTGGGAAAAATATTAAAGATATAGTAATAGTCAAAAACTCTCTTGGAAGGCCTGAGAGTTTTTGACTATTACTATGACTATCTTTAAAGTCCTGAGAGTTTTTGACTATTACTGTAACTATATTTAATATGTTTCCCACCAGCCTGATTGAAACCCAACATCTTCTATAGCTGAATCATATAGTATAGTATATGTATAGTATAGTAGCCTTTTCAGGTGGTTTCTTTTCACTAGGCAACATGAGTTTAAGATTGCTTTATGTCTTTAAGTGGCTTGATAGCTCATTTCTTTTATTGCTGAATAATACTCCATTATATGGATATACCACAGTTTGTTTATCCATTTACCTTTTGAAGGACATCTTAGTTGATTTCAGTTTTTTTGCAATTATGAGTAAAGCTACTATAAACATTTGTGGGCAGGTTTTTGTGTGGACTTGAGTTTTCAACTTATTTGGGTAAATACCTAGTTGTGCAATTGCTGAGTTGTATGGATAAGATGAGGTTTAAGCTTTGTTAAGAAACTGCAAAGCTATCTTCCAAAGTGGCTGTACCATTTTGCATTCCCACTATCAATGCATGAGATGTTGTTCCACATCCTTGCCAGCATTTGATATTGTTAGTTTTTCTGGGTTTTCACCATTCTAATACGTATGTGGTAGTATCCCACTATTATTTTTTATTTTACATTTTATTTTATTTTGAGACAGAATCTTACTGTGTCACCCAGGCTGGAGTGCAGTGGTGTGATCTTGGCTCACTGCAACCTCCGCCCCCCGAGTTCTAGATTCTTCTGCCTCAGCCCCACGAGTAGTTGGGATTACAGGCGCCTGCCACTGTGCCCAGCTAATTTTTGTGGAGACAGGGTTTCACCATCTTGGCCAGCCTGGTCTTGAACTCCTGACCTCATGATCTACCCATCTCGGCCTCCCAAAGTGCTGGGATTACAGGAATGAGCCACCACGCCCGGCCTATCCCACTATTATTTTAATGTACAATTCCCTAGTGACATATGTTGAATATCTTTGCATATATTTATTTACCATCTGTATATCTTTTTTAGTGAGGTATCTGTTCAGATATTTTGACCATTTTGTAATTAAGTTGTTTGTTTTCTTGTTGAGTATTGAGTTCTTTGTGGATTTTGAATACAAGTCTCTTATCGGATATGTTTGGCAAATATTTTCTCTCAGTCTGTGGCTTGCTTTTCATTCTCTCAATAGTTTCTTTTGTAGAGCAGAGTTTTTAATCTTCATGAAGCCCAACTTACCAATTTTTTGTTTCATTGATTATGTTTTTGGTGTTGTATCTAAAAAATTATTACTGTACAAAATGTCATCTAGATTTTCTCCAATTTTTATTTCTAGGAGTTTTATAGTTTTGCATTTTACATTTAGCTCTATGATCCATTCTGAGTTAATTTTTGTGAGGGTGTAAAGTCTGTGTCTGGCTTCATTTTTTTAATACATGTGGATGTCCAGTTGTTACAGCACCATTTATTGAAAAGACTATCCTTTCTCCATTGAATTATCTTTTGCTATTTAGTTTAATATCAGTTGACTATATTTGTGTGGGTCTATTTTTGGGGTCTCTGTTCTGTTCCCATGATCTATTTGTCTGTTCTTATACAAATACCACACTGTTTTGATTATTGTAGCTTTATAGTAAGTCACAGCATCAGGTAATGTCAGCCCTCCAACTTTGTTCTTTTTCAGTATTGGCTTTTGTAGTCTTTTGTCTTTTCATTTAAACTTTAGTTTACATGTTTGTCGATACACAAAATCAGTTGTTGGGATTTTGATTGGGATTGTGCTGAATTTATGTTAGGAAGAACTAACATTTTAACATATTGAGTATTCCTATCCAGATAAGTTTTTTAATATGTGAAAACATTTCTCTGTAAGCTTTAAACCTTTAAATATAACAACATTTTACCTAATACTTATAAAATATGTTTATTTCCTTAACTTTCCAAAAGTTTATGAAACAAAACTTGACCTTTTCCTTATGACTTAGGATCATCCCTGTAAGCTTTATTGCATTAGATGTTAATACAGTTGTAGTTACTGCTTATTCTTCTGTCTCTCAATTAGGTGTTTAGTTATCATTGTGGTTGTTTGGGTGTCTCTGCCACCAGCTGCACTGTGGGTTCCTTCAAGGCTAGGATCATATTTTGGATGTTGATGCTTCCCCAGTCCAGTAGACATTTTATACTTGTTTGTTGAATGAATTGTGATTGTCTCCAGCATCCGTTTATCTCTTCTTATTTTTCTGCTTCTAATCTGTTGTACTCTAGAAAACAGAAAACTTCATTAAGAACTGTATGTTTAAAAGAGTCAATTAGGTTCAAAACAAAGCCCCTTGTACAATCTTTGTGAGAGCCATTGTGGCCTTTAGAGAAGTACAGTGCTACTGTGTATCTTCAAACATATAGAAAATTTGAATATCCATATGTCTTCCATCTAAAAAAAACTGCTAATATCTTGTCATATTTTCATGTCTCCCTTGCCATATATTAATACATACATACACATGTGCTGTGCCGTGTGAAAATTAGTAATGAGTTGTAAAGTCCCATATAGTTGAAAATGCATCATCTAAGAATAAATATGATAGAAATACTTTACTATACTTAAGAAATTAATCATAATGATGTAATATCATGTAGTAGACATTCCATATTTAATTTTTTTCTGTTGTTACAATAATATCCTTTTTTGTGATCCGTCCTAAATTCCCACATTGCAGTTGGCAGGTGTGTTGTGTTGCGTGGTGTGATGTATTGGGTGGTATGATATGTTGGTTGTGCTGTGTAACCTTTCGTAAGTCCCTTAACATTCCTGGTAGTATAGATGATCTCTAGTGTTATTTTGAGTTCTGAGAGTCTGCGAGTCTATAATTATAGGCCATTTTAGTTCTATAATGTTGTGATTTTATTTATTTATTAGAGACAGGGACTTGCTCTGTTGCTCTGAAGTGCAATGGTTTGATAAGAGCTCACTGCAGCCTCAAACTCGTGGGCTCAAGGAATCCTCCTGTCTTAGACTCACAAGTAGTTGGGAGTATAGGCAGCATGGATCACCATGCCTGGTTAATATAAAAAAATGTTTTGTAGAGAACAGGTCTTGCTATATTTGCCTAGGCTGGTCTCAAACTCCTGGAAAAACTCCCACCTCAGCCTCCCAGAGTGTTGGGATTACAGGCAGGAGCCACTGTGGCAGCTTTTGTGATTTATTTTATTATTATTTTTATTTTTCTTTTCTTTTTTAAAAATTATACTTTAAGTTCTGGGATACACGTGTAGAATGTGCAGGTTTGTTACATAGGTATACATGTGCCACAGTGGTTTGCTGCACCCATCAAACGGTTATCTATATTAGGTAGTTCTCCTAATGCTATCCTTCCCCTTGCCCCCCACCCCCTGACAGGCCCCTGTGTGTAATAGTCCCCTCCCTGTGTCCATATGTTCTCATTGTTCAACTCCCACATATAAGTGAGAACATGCAGTGTTTGGTTTTCTGTTCCTGTGTTAGTTTGCTGAGAATGATGATTTCCAGCTTCATCCATGCCCCTGCAAAGGACATAAACTCATTCTTTTTCATGGCTGCATAGTATTCCATGGTGTATACATGCCACATTTTCTTTAGCCAATCTAACATTGATGAGCATTTGGGTTGGTTCCAAGTCTTTGCTATTGCTAATAGTACTGCGGTAAACATATGTGTGCATATGTCTTTATAGTAGAATGATTTATAATTCTTTGGGTATATACCCAGTAATGGGATTGCTGGGTCAAATGGTATTTCTAGTTTTAGATCCCCGAGGAATCACCACACTGTGTTCCACAATGGTTGAACTAATTTACACTCCCTCCAACAGTGTAAAAGTGTTCCTATTTCTCCACATCCTCTCCGGCATCTATTATTTCCTGACTTCTTAATGATCGCCATTCTAACTGGTATGGGATGGTATCTCATTGTAGTTTTGATTTGCATTTCTCTAATGACCAGTGATGATGAGTTNGACATAAACTCATTCTTTTCATGGCTGCATAGTATTCCATGGTGTATACATGCCACATTTTCTTTAGCCAATCTAACATTGATGAGCATTTGGGTTGGTTCCAAGTCTTTGCTATTGCTAATAGTACTGCGGTAAACATATGTGTGCATATGTCTTTATAGTAGAATGATTTATAATTCTTTGGGTATATACCCAGTAATGGGATTGCTGGGTCAAATGGTATTTCTAGTTTTAGATCCCCGAGGAATCACCACACTGTGTTCCACAATGGTTGAACTAATTTACACTCCCTCCAACAGTGTAAAAGTGTTCCTATTTCTCCACATCCTCTCCGGCATCTATTATTTCCTGACTTCTTAATGATCGCCATTCTAACTGGTATGGGATGGTATCTCATTGTAGTTTTGATTTGCATTTCTCTAATGACCAGTGATGATGAGTTTTTTTTATATGGTTGTTGGCTGCATAAATGTCTTCTTTTGAAAAACATCTGTTTATATCCTTTGTCCACTTTTTGATGGGGTTGTTTGTTTTTTTCTTGTGAATTTGTTTAAGTTCCTTGTGGATCCTGGATATTGGCCCTTTGTCAGATGGATAGGTTGCAAAAATCTTCTCCCATTCTGTAGGTTGTCTTTTCACTCTGATGATAGTTTCTTTTGCTGTGCAGAAGATCTTTAGTTTAATTAGATCTCATTTGTCAATTTTGCCTTTTGTTGCCATTGCTTTTGATGTTTATTCATGGAAGTCTTTGCCCATGCCTATGTCCTAGGTTGTTTTCTAGGGTTTTTCTTTTTGTGGTTTTAGGTCTTACATTTAAATCTTTAACCCATCTTCAGTTAATTTTTGTATAAGGTGTAAGGAAGTGGTCCAGTTTCAGTTTTCTGCATATGCTAACCAGTTTTCCCAACACCATTTATTAAATAGGGAATCCTTTCCCCATTGCTTGTTTTTTTTTAGATTTGTCAAAGATCAGATGGTTGTAGATGTGTAGTGTTATTTCTGATGCCTCTGTTCTGTTCCATTGGTCTATATATCTGTTTTGGTACCAGTACTGTGTCTGGAATTGGTAGGTTCTTGGTCTCACTGACTTCAAGAATGAAGCCTGGTTTTCGTTTGTTTTGTTTCTCCCCCAGCTCAAGAACCTGCAACGGTCCCTGGACCCTGCTGATCAGAATAGTTGTTCTCACCGACGCAGCAGCAGAAACACTAGCTTTTCCCCCAGACCACATGGAGGACCCAGGAAGGTCAGATTTAGTGGCCCTTACTGACGCATTCTCGAAACCCTGCACCCTTGCCTGTCCACCCAGACCACATGGAGGACTGGACTGAGAAAAATTGGATTTAGTGGCCCTTACTGACGCATTCCCGAAAACCTGTACCTGTTGGAGTCCTAAGCATTCTCCTGTTAGTATTGGGACTTTACCCCCATCCTATAAAGATGTTATGCCCCAAAAATGAAGTGGAGGGCCATACCCTGAGGGAAGGAAGGGATCTCCAGGGTTGGAAGAGTGACACCTTTTGTCCTCACTTATATGAATAGGAAGGATACAATTGCTGAGACCCCCCATATCCTAGCTTCAGGAATAGCTTTTGTTAGGCCTGTTAGTCTGAGGAGGGACCCTAAAATTCCAGATAGTCCTCCCTACAACAGGGATTTGGGCAAAAATTATGTTTTTCTGATTGGTGAGCTTGGGTGCCTAAAGAAGGTAACAGAGTCCTGGAGTTCATACTGGAAGTCATTCTTATAGGAGAAGCTAGAAAAGCACCAGAGACAGGGAGCGATTTTTAGAAGCAGGACTAACCTCGGAGAAGAGAGGCAAGAAGAAGTTTGTCTGGCAGGCCTATTAGGACCCAGGGGGCAAGGGTCAGGATAGATAGAATAGATGGGTGAGTCTTGCTTGGGCGACACGTCTTTGAGAGTTCCGCTCATGGCCACAGGGTCAACCAACTTGTTGTCGGGACCCCGGAGCTGCGTGGCTTTCCTCTCAGTCGACCCTTGGCTCAGCCCATAAGCACAGGAAAAGTGGAAGCTGGTTCTAGGCAAACCAATGCTCCCAACTCCGAAGAGTCGGGGGTCGTTAGAGAGCCCTTTCCCAGAAAGCCTGACACCCGTGTCTTAAGTCCAGTGGCTGCGCTAGTCGCTTTTAACTGGCCGACAGGTGCCTGGTATTTAGCCCTCGATTACTAAGGGAAAATAGGATAGAATAGCAAGCGAAAGGGGTCCATTGGTGCTCACCACTCAGCGATAGTCGATGTCCCTCTGCTTGACGATAGGCAAAAGTCTTACCGCGTGGCGATAGTCGATAGTCCCATCTGGGTCGCCAAAATGTGTCTGGAATTGGTGGGTTCTTGGTCTCACTGACTTCAAGAATGAAGCCACAGACCCTCGTGGTGAGTGTTACAGTTCTTAAAGATGGTGTGTCTGGAGTTTGTTCCTTCAGATGTTCAGATGTGTCTGGAGCTTCTTCCTTCTGGTGGGTTCCTGGTCTCGCTGTCAGGAGTGAAGCTGCAGACCTTTGTGGGGAGTGTTACAGCTCTTAAAGGCAACGTGTCTGGAATTGTTCGTTCTTCCTGGTGGGTTCCTGGTCTCGCTGGCTTCAGGAGTGAAGCTGCAGACCTTGGCGGTGAGTGTTACAGCTCATAACGGCAGCATAGACCCAAAAAGTGAGCAGCAGCAAGATTTATTGCAAAGAGTGAAAGAACAAAGCTTCCACAGTGTGGACAGGGACCCGAGCGGGTTGCCACTGCTGGCTGGGACAGCCTGCTTTTAGTCCCTTATCTGACCCCACCCACATCCTGCTGATTGGTCTATTTTACAGAGAGCTGATTGGTCCATTTTGACAGAGTGCTGATTGGTGCATTTACAATCCTTGAGCTAGACACAGAGTCACAGAGTGCTAGTAAGCTAGATACAGAGTTAACTAGATACAGAGTGCCAATTGGTGTATTTACAAACCTTGGGCTAGACACAGAGTGCCAATTGGTGTATTTACAAACCCTGAGCTAGACACAGAGTGCTGATTGGTGCACGTATGATCTTCTGGCTAGATACGATATTGGGTGTGGGTTTGTGATCAATAGCTGTTATTATTATTTTGAGATATGTTCTATCAATACCTAGTTTATTGAGTGTTTTTAGCATGAAGGGCTATTGAATTTTATCAAAGGCCCTTTCTGCATCTATTGAGATAATTATGTGGTTTTTCTCATTGGTTCTGTTTATATGATGGATTATGTTTATTGATTTGCGTATGTTGAACTAGTCTTGCATCCCAGGGATGAAGCCAATTTGATCATGGTGGATAAACTTTTTAATGTGCTGCTGAATTCAGTTTGCCAGTAACTGAATTGAGGATTTTCGCATCAATGTTCACAGGGATATTGGCCTAAAAGGTTGTTGTTGTTGTTGTTGTATCTTTGGCAGGTTTTGGTATCAGGATGATGCTGGCTTCATAAAATGAGTTAGGGAGGGGTCCCTCTTTTTCTACCATTTGGAATAATTTCAGAAGAAATGGTACCAGCTCCTCTTTATACCTCTGGTAGAAATTGGCTGTGAAGCCGTCTGGTCCTGGGGTTTGTTTTTTGGTTGGTAGGCTATTAACTACTGCCTCAATTTCAGAACTTATTATTGGTCTATTCAGAGATTTGACTTCTTCCTGGTTTAGTCTTGGGAGAGGGTGTGTGTGTCCAGGAATTTATCCATTTCTTCTAGATTTTCTAGTTTATTTGCATAGAGGTGTTTATAGTATTCTCTGATGATAGTTTGTATTTCTGTGGGATCAGTGGTGATATCCCCTTTATTATTTTTTATTGTGTCTATTTGATTCTTCTATCTTTTCTTCTTTGTTAGTCTGACTAGTGATCTATCTATTTTGTTAATCTTTTCAAAAAACCAGCTCCTGGATTCATTGATTTTTTGAAGGGTTTTTCATGTCCCTCTCTCCTTCAATTCTGCTCTGATTTCTTGTCTTCTGCTAGCTTTTGATTTTTTTGCTCTTGCTTCTCTAGTTCTTTTAATTGTGATGTTAGGGTGTCTATTTTAGATCTTTCCAGCTCTTTGATGTGGGCATTTAGTGCTGTAAATTTTCCTCTAAACACTGTCTTAGCTGTGTCCCAGAGATCCTGGTACGCTGTGTCTTTGTTCTCATTGGTTTCAAAGAACTTATTTAATTCTGCCTTAATTTTGTTATTTACCCACTAGTCATTCAGGAGCAGGTTGTTTAGTTTCCATGTAGTTGTGTGGTTCTGAGTGAGTTTCTTAATCTTGAGTTTTAATTTGATTGCACTGTGGTCTGAGAGACTGTTTGTTATGATTTCCATTCTTTTGCATTTGCTGAGGAGTGTTTTACTTCCAATTATGTGGTTGATTTTAGAATAAGTGCCATGTGGTGCTGAGAAGAATGTATATTCTGTTGATTTGGGGTGGAGAGTTCTGTAGATGTAGATGTCTATTAGGTCCGCTTGAGTTGAGTTCAAGTCCTGAATATCGTTGTTAATTTTCTGTTTTGTTGTTCTGTCTAATATTGACAGTGGGGTGTTAAAGTCTCCCACTATTATTGTGTGGGAGTCTATGTCTCTTTATAGGTCTCTAAGAACTTGTTTTATGAATCTGGGTGCTCCTGTATTGGGTGCATATATATTTAAGGTAGTTAGTTCTTCTTGTTGCATTGATCCCTTTACTATTATGTAATGCCCTTCTTTGTCTGTTTTGATCTTTGTTGGTCTAAAGTCTGTTTTATCAGAACAGGATTGCAAGCCCTGCTTTTTTTCTGCTTTCCATTTGCTTGGTAAATCTTCATCCGTCCCTTTATTTTGATTTTGTGAGTGTCTTTGCACGTGAGATGGGTCTCCTGAATACAGCACACAGACGGGTCTTGACTCTATCCAATTTGCCAGTCTGTGCCTTTTAAATTGGGCATTTAGCCCATTTACATTTAAAGTTAATATTGTTATGTGTGAATCTGATCCCGTCATTATGATGCTAGCTGGTTACTTTGCCCAATAGTTGATGCAGTTTTTTTCATAGTGTCAATGGTCTTTACATTTTGGTTTGTTTTGCAGTGGCTGGTACCACTTTTTCCTTTTCGTATTTAGAGCTTTCTTCAGGAGCTCTTGTAAGGCAGGCCTGGTGGTGACAAAGTAAGTAAGCATTTGCTTATCTGTAAAGAATTTTATTTCTCTTTCACTTATGAAACTTAGTTTGGCTGGATATAAAATTCTGGGTTGAAAATTATTTTCTTTAAGAATTTTGAATATTGGCTGCCACTCTTTTCTGGCTTGTAGGGTTCCTGCAGAGAGATCCACTGTTAGTCTGATGGGCTTCCCTTTGTGGGTAACCTGATTTTCCTCTCTGGTTGACCTTAACATTTTTTCCTTCATTTCAACCTTGGTGAATCTGACAATTATGTGTCTTGGGGTTGCTCTTCTTGAGGAGTATCTTTGTGGCGGTCTCTGTATTTCCTGAATTTGAATGTTGGCCTGTCTTGCTAGGTTGGGGAAGTTCTCCTGGGTAATACCCTGAAGAGTGTTTTCTAGCTTGGTTCCATTCTCCCCATCATTTTCAGGTATACCAATTAAACGTAGGTTTGGTCTTTTCACATAGTCCTATATTTCTTGGAGGCTTTGTTTGTTCCTTTTCATTCTTTTTTCTCTAGTCTTGTCTTCATGCTTTATTTCATTAAGTTGATCTTCAATCTCTGATATCCTTTCTTCCACTTGATCGATTTGGCTATTGATACTTGTGTATGCTTCATGAAGTTCTTGTGCTGTGTTTTCAGTTCCATCAGGTCATTTATATTTTCTCTAAACTGTTTATTCTAGTTAGCAATCACTCTAGCCTTTTATCAAGGTTCTTAGCTTCCTTGCATTGGGTGAGAATATGCTCCTTTAGCTTAGAGCAGTTTGTTATTACCGACCTTCTGAAGCCTACTTCTATCAATTCATCAAACTCATTCTCCATCCGGTTTTGTTCCCTTGCTGGCGAGGAGTTGTGATCCTTTGGAGGAGAAGAGGCATTCTGGTTTTTGGTATTTTCAGCCTTTTTGAACTGGTTTTCCTCATCTTCATGGATTTATTTACCTTTGGCCTTTGCTGTTGGTGACATTCGGATGCAGTCTTTTTGTGGTTTTCCTTTTTGTTGATGTTGATGCTATTGCTTTCTGTTTGTTAGTTTTCCTTCCAACAGTCAGGCCGCTCTTCTGTAGGTCTGCTGGAGATTGCTGGGTGTCCTCTCCAGACCCTGTTTGCCTGGGTATCACCAGCAGAGCCTGCAGAACAGCAAAGATTGCTGCCTGCTCCTTTGTCTGGAAACTTGGTCCTGCCAGATGCCAGCGGGAACTCTCCTGTATGACGTGTCTGTTGACCCCCACTGGGATGTGTCTCCCCATCAGGAGGCACAGGGGTCAGGGACACACTTGAGGAGGCAGTCTGTCTCTTAGCAGAGCTCTAGCCCTGTGCTGGGAGATCCACTGCTCTCTTCAGAGCCAGCAGGCAGGAATGTTTAAGTCTGCTGAAGCTGTGCCCGCAGTTACCCCCTTCCCCCAGGTGCTCTGTCCCAGGGAGATGGGAGTTTTATCTATAAGCCCCTGACTGGGGCTGCTGCCTTTCTTTCAGAGATGTCCTGCCCAGAGAGGTGGAATCTGGAGAGCCAGTCTGGCTACAGCAGCTTTGTGGCGCTGCAGTGGGCTTGGTCCAAATTTCCTGGTGGCTTTGTTTACACTGTGAGGGGAAAACTGCCTATTCAAGCCTCAGTAATGATGAATGCCCCTCTCCCCACCAATCTTGAGCATTCCAGGTTGACTTCAGACTGCTGTGCTGGCAGTGAGAATTTCAAGCCAGTGGATCTTAACTTGCTGGGCTCCGTGGGGTCAGATCTGCTGAGCCAGACCACTTGGCTCCCTGGTTTCAGGCTCCTTTCCAGGGGAGTGAATGGCTCTGTCTTGCTGGTGTTCCAGGTGCCACTGGGGTACGAAAAAAACAAAAAAACAAAAAAACAAACAACTGCAGCTAACTCAGTGTCTGCCCAAACTGTCACCCAGTTTTGTGCTTGAAACCCAGGACCCTGGTGGTGTAGGCACCCGAGGGAATCTCCTAGTCTGTGGGTTTCAAAGATCGTGGGAAAAGCATAGTAACTGGGCTGGGGTGCACCATTCCTCATGGCACAGTCCCTCATGGCTTTCCTTGGGTTGGGGAGGGAGTTCCCCAACCCCTTGCACTTCCTGGGTGAGGCAATGCGCCACCCTGCTTCTGCTTGCCTTCTGTGGGCTGTACCCACTGTCTAACCAGTCCCAATGAGATGAGCTGGGTACCTCAGTTGGAAATGCAGAAATCACCTGCCTTCTGCATTGGTCTCATTGGGAGCTGCAGACTGGAGCTCTTTCTATTTGGCCATCTTGCCCGGGAATCCCTGATTTATTTATTTACTTATTTATTTAGACAGAATCTCATTCTATTGCCCAGGCTGAAGTGCAGTGGCACAATCATGGCTCACTGCAGCCTCAAGTTTTCAGGCTCAGATGGTGATCCTCCTGCCTCGGCCTCCCGGGAAGCTGGGACTACAGGTCATACCACCATGCCTAGTAATTTTTTTTTTTTTTTTTTTTCACAGAGATGGGGTCTCACCATGTTGCCAGGCTGGTCTTAAACTCCCAGGCTCAAGTGATCTGCCCACCTCGGCCTCCTGAAGTATTAGAGTTACAGGCAAGAGTCACTGCTCCCAGACTGTGATTTATTTTTTAAGGAATCATAGATGTTGAAATGTTATGCAGTAATTTGACAGGAATTGATAAACTACCAAGTAAAATAGCAATGTATTAAATAAGATTTCAAATAACTAAACTCAGGCTTATCTCCATGGGATTTTTAAATATTTCTTTTAGGTGGAACTCAGCTGTATGAAAATAAAAATATATCTATTTATTGATGTCTTTAAAGACTATGGAGAATCAAGAAGAGAATTGAGGTCACTGACCACTTGCGGAAGCTTTTTCTCTGGCACACTAACTATTTTAACTATATTATGACCCTGTTGAGAAAATAAAATTTTTTTAGGCAATTGAATTGATTTCTCATGCCAAAATAATAATAATCTCTTTTTTAGCTAAAATTTTCTCTCTCTTTTTTCCTTTTTTTATCAATTAAAATGTTTATTCTGAAAGATGCTACTACAAAATTTACAGACTCAAATGCTTATGCTTATTCAAACTAAGTTTACAGAAGACTTAGAAAACAGGTTGAACTGAAACCTGTAGATAATTTTATAATATTCATGAGCAATATTTTTTTTAAAGACAAAGGCTATTGTTTTAATATAATTTAAGAGCTTTAACATGATCCCCCTTTAGTGCTTTTAATTGTCACATGGCTGTAAACCAAAGATGCCCCCAAATTTTAAATGATCACTGATACTACTTGAGCAGAAATTCTCAGGTGTCAGTACTTTTAATGTTGTGTACATCAAATTACAGTACAAAGACAACTATAAACAAGATGCAGCCCTCAGTTTCCATGAACAGCACACTATTACAGTAAACCGAGTTTATATTCCACCATTAAGTGTGGCTCTCCCATGACTTCACTTTGTGATGGATCATTAAGAATATCCTCAAATCCAATAGTCTCATCATTAC
>NW_016806893.1:224365-277332 GCF_001698545.2 Rhinopithecus bieti | reverse complement strand
AAAAAAAAAAAAAAAAAAAAAAAAAGTGGTGAGAGAGGGGATCCTTGTCTTGTGCTGGTTTTCAAGGGGAGTGCTTCCAGCTTTTGCCCATTGAGTATGATATTGGCTATGGGTTTGTCACAGATGGCTCTTATTATTTTGAGGTATGTTCCTTCAATACCTAGTTTATTGAGAGTTTTTAACATGAAGCGATGTTGAATTTTATCAAAGGCCTTTTCTGCATGTATTGAGATAATCATGTGGGTTTTGTCTTTAGTTCTGCTTATGTGATGAATCATATTTATTGATTTGCATATGTTGAATCAGACTTGCATCCCAGGGATGAAGCCTACTTGATCGTGGTGGATAAGCTTTTTTATGTGCTGCTGAATTCAGTTTGCCAGTATTTTGTTGAGGATTTTTGCATCAATGCATATCAAGGATATTGGCCTGAAGTTTTCTTTTTTTCATTGTATCTTTGCCAGGTTTCAGAATCAGGGTGCTGCTGGCCTCATAGAATGATTAATGAGAAGTCCCTTCTCCTTGATTTTTTGGAATAGTTTCAGTAGGAATGGTAGCAACTTTTCTTTGTACCTCTGGTAGAATTCAGTTGTGAATTCATCTGGTCCTGGGATTTTTTGGCTGGTAGGCTGTTTATTGCTGCCTCATTTCAGAACTTGTTTGTGGCCTATTGAGGGGTATGATTTCTTCCTGCTTCAGTCTTGAGAGGGTGTATGTGTCCAGGAATTTATTCATTTCTTCTAGATTTTCTACTTTATGTGCATAGAGTTGCTTATAGTATTCTCTGATGGTTGTTTGTATTTTTGTGGGGTCAGTGTTGATATCCCCCTTATCATTTTTGATTGTGTTTGTTTGAATCTTTTCTTTTTTCTTTTATGTTGGTCTAGTTAGCAGTCTATCTATTTTATTATTTTTTTTCAAAAGTCCAGCTCCTGCATTTGTTAATTTTTTGATGGGGTTTTCATGTCCCTACCTCCTTCAATTCAGCTCTGATCTTGGCTATTTCTTGTCTTCTGTTAGCTTTGGGATTTGTTTGCCCTTGGTTCTCTAGTTCTTTTAATTGTGATGTTAGGTTGTTCATTTGAGATCTTTCTAACTTTTTGATGTGGGCATTTAGTGCTATAAATTTCCCTCTTAATGTTGCTTTAGCTGTGTCCCAGATTCTGGTACATTGTATCTTTGTTCTCATTAGTTTCAAATAACTTACTGATTTCTGCCTTAATTTTATTATTTACCTAAAAGTCACTCAGGAGCAGATTGTTCAATTTCCATGTGGTTGTATGGTTTTGAGTGAATTTGTTAATCTTGAGTTCTAATTTGCTTGCTGTGGTCTGAGAACTGTTATGATTTCAGTTCTTTTGCATTTACTGAGGAGATTTTTACTTCTGATTATGTGATCAATTTTAGAATAAATGACATTTAGTGATGAGAAGAATATATATTCTGTTGAATTAGGGTAGAGAGTTCTGTAGATATCTATCAGGTCCACTTGATCCAGCACTGAGTTCAGGTCCAGATTATCTTTGTTAATTTTCCGTCTCAATGATCTGTCTAATATTGTCAGTGGGGTGTTAAAATCTCCCACTATCATTGTGTGGGAGTCTAAGTCTCTTTGTAGGTCTCTAAGCCCTTGTTTTATGAATCTGGGTGCTCCTGTGTTGGGTGAATATATATTTATGATAGTTAGCTCTTCTTATTGAATTGAACCTTTTATCATTTTGTAATGCCCTTTGTCTTTTTTGATCTTTGTTGGTTTTAAGTCTGTTTTGTCAGAAACTAGGATTGCAACCCCTGTTTTTTTTTGTGTTTGGTTTGCTTGGTAAACTTTCCTCCTTTTCTTTATTTTGAGTCCATGTGTGCCTTTGCATGTGAGATGGGTTGCTTGAAGACAACATACCAATGGGCCTTGACTCTTTATCCAGCTTGCCATCCTGTGTCTTTTTTTATATTTTATTTTATTATTTCAATAGTTTCTCAGGAAGAGGTGGTGTTTGTTTTACATGAATAAGTTTTAGTGGTGATTTTGAGATTTTGGTGTTCTTATCACTTGAGCATGGTACACTGCACTTAATGTGTAGTCTTTTATCCCTGACCCCTCCCACACTTCCCCTGAGTCCCCAGAGTCCATTATATTATTCTTATGCCTTTGCTTTCTCATAGCTTAGCTCCCACTTATAAGTGAGAACATAGGATGTTTGGTTTTCTATTTTTGAGTTACTTCAGTTAGAATAATGGTCTCCACCCCCATCCAGGTTGCTGTTGGTGCCATTATTTAATTCCTTTTTGTGTCTGAGTAGAATTCCATGATGAATATATGCCACATTCTTTATCCACTCATTGGTTGACGGGCAGTAAAACTGGTTCCATAGTTTTGCAATTGCAAATTGTGCTGCTATAAATATGCATGTACAAGTTTCTTTTTCATATAATGATTTCTTTTCCTCTGGGTAGATACCCAGTAGTGGGATTGCTGGATCAAATGATAGTTCTACTTTTAATTCTTTAAGGAATCTCCATACTATTTTCCACAGTGGTTGTACTAGTTTACATCCCCACCAGCATTGTAAAAGTGTTCTCTTTTCACCACATTCACGCCAACAGCTATTATGGCCATTCTTGCAAGAGTAAGGTGGTATTACATTGTGGTTTTGATTTGTATTTCCCTGATAATTAGTGATGCTGCATATTTTTTCATATATTTGTTTGCCATTTGTATATCTTCTTTTGAGAATTGTCTGTTCATGTCTTAGTCCACTTTTTGATGGGATTTTCTGTTTTTTATTCTTGCTGATTTGTTTGAGTTCCTTGAGATTCTAGATATTAGTCCTTGTTTGGATGCATAGTTTGTGAATATTTTCTTGCACTCTTTGGGTTGTCTGTTTACTCCACTGATTATTTCTTTTGCTGTGCAGAAGCATTTTAGATTAATTAAGTCCCATCTATTATATTTATCTTTGTTTTTGTTGTATTTTGCTTTTGGGTTCTTGGTCATAAACTCTGCCTAAATCAATGTCTACAAGAGTTTTCCTGATGTTATCTTCTAGAATTTTTATGGTTTCAGGTCTTAGATGTAAGTTTTTGATCCATTTCAAGTTGATGTTTTTATAAGGTGAGAGATGAGAATCCAGTTTCATTCTTCTCTGTGATTTCCAATTATCCCAGCACCATTTGTTGAGTAGGGTGCCCTTTTCCCACTTTATGGTTTTTGTTTGCTTTCTTAAAGATCAGTTGGCTGTATTTGGCTCTATTTCTGTGTTCTCTAATCTGTTCCATTGGTCTATGTGCCTGTTTTCATACCAGTGCCATGCTGTTTTGATAACTATAGGCTTGTAGTATAGTTTGAAGTCTGGTAATGTGATGCCTCCAGATTTGTACTTTTTTCTCAGTCTTGTTTTGGGTATGTGGGCTCCTTTTTTGTTCCATATGAATTTTAGGATTGATTTTTCTAGTTCTGTGAAGAATGATGATGTTATTTTGATGAAAATTGCATTGAAATTATAGATTGCTTTTGGCAATATGGTCATTTTCCCAAGTGATTCTACCCATCCATGAGTATGAACATGGGATGTGTTTCCATTTGTTTGTGTCTTCTATGATTTCTTTCAGCAGTGTTTTGTAGTTCTTGTAGAGGTCTTTCACCTCCTTGGTTAGGTGTATTCCTAAGTATTTTATTATTATTATTTTTTTGCAGCTGTTGTAAAAGGGGTTGAGTTCTTGATTTGATTCTCAGCTTGGTCACTGTTAGAGTATAGCAATACTACTGGTTTGTGTACATTGATTTTGTATCTTCAAACTTTACTGAATTTATTTTTTCAGATCTAGGAGCTTTTTGGATGAGTCTTTAGGGTTTTCTAGGTATACAATCATATTACCAGTGAGCAGAGGACAGTTTGACTTCCTTTTTACTGATTTAATGCCTTTGTTTCTTTCTGTTGTTGATTGCTCTGGCTAGGACTTCCAGTACTATGTTGAATGGAAGTGGTGAAAGTGGGCATCTTTGGCTTGTTTCAGTTCTCAGGGGGAATGCTTTCAACTTTTCCCCTTTCAGTGTAATGTTGGCTGTGTGTTTGTCATAGATGGCTTTTATTACTTCAAGGCATGCCCCTTCTATGCCAATTTAACTGAGGGTTTTAATCATAAAGATGCTGGATTTTGTCAAATGCTTTTCCTGCATATATTAAGATGATAATGTAATTTTTGTTTTTAATTGTTTATGTGGTGTATCACATTTATTGACCTGGATGTGTTAAACCAACCCTGAGTCCCTGTTTGACCATGGTGTATTACCTTTTTGATATGATTTTGGGTTTGGTTAGCTAGTATTTTGCTGAGGATTTTTGCGTCTATGTTCATCAGGGAAAGTGGTCTATACTTTTCTTTTATTTGTTATGTCCTTTCTTCGTTTTGGTATTATGGTAATACAGGCTTCATAGAATGATTTAGGGAGGATTCCCTGTTTCTCTATCTTTTGGAATAGTATCAGTAGGATTGGAACAAATTCTTCTTTGAATGTCTGGTAGAATTCAGCTTTGAATCCACCTGTCCTGGATATTTTTTTGTTGGCAATTTTAAAATTACTGTTTCAATCTTGCTGCTTGTCATTGGTCTGTTCAGGGTTTCTGTTGCTTCCTGGTTTAATCTAGAAGGATTGTATATTTCCATGAATTTATCCATCTCCTCTAGGTTTTCTTGTTCGTGCACATAAAGGTGTTTGTAGTAGCTTTGAATGATCTTTTGTATTTCTGTGGTATTGGTTGTAATATCTCCTGTTTCATTTCTAATTGAGGTTAATTGGACTTTTTCTCTCTTTTTTTTTTTTTTGGTTAATCTTACTAATGGTCTACTGATATGTTTATCTTTTCAAAGAATCAGCTTTTTGTTTCATTTATCTTTTATATATTTTTTTCAATTTCATTTGGTTGTGCTCTGGCCTTGGTTATTTCTTTTCGTCTGCTGGGTTTGGATTTTATTTGTTCTTGTTTCTCTAGTTCCTTGAGGTTGGAGCTCAGATTGTCTGTTTGTGCTCTTTAAGACTTTTTGATGTAGGCATTTAATGCTATGAGCTTTCCTTTTAGTATTGCTTTTACTGTATCCCAGTGGTTTTGGTAGGTTGTGTCACTATAAGCATTCATCTCAAATAATTTTAAAATTTGTATCTTGATTTCACTGTTGACCCAAAGTTCATTCAGGAGCAGATTATTTAATTTCCATGTATTTGTATGGTTTTGAGGATTCCTTTTGGAGTTAATTTCCAATTTTATTCCACTATGATTTGAGAGAGTACTTGATATAATTTTGATTTTTTAAAATTTATTGCCTTGTTTTATGGCCTATCATATGGTCTGTCTTGGCGAGTATCCCATGTGCTGATGAAAAGAATGTATATTCTGCAGTTGTTGGATAGATTGTTCTACAAATATCTGTTAAGTCCACTTGTTTTAGGGTATAGTTTAAATTCATAGTTTCTTTGTTGACTTTCTGTTTTGATGACCTCTGAAGTGCTGTCAGTGAAGTATTGAGGTCTGCCACTATTATTGTTGTGCTGTCTATCTTATTTCTTAGTTCTAATAGTAATTATTTTATGAATTTGGGAGCTCCAGTACTAGTTATATGTATGTTTAGGATTGTGATATTTTCCTGTTGGACTGCTCCTTTTATCATTATATAACATTCCTCTTTGTCTTTTTAAACTGTTGTTTTTTTGAAGTCTGTTTAGTCTGACATAAGAATAGCTATCTGCTCACTTCTGGTTTACATTTGCATAGACTATCTTTTCTATCTTTTTCACCCCTTTACCTTAAATTTATGTGTGTCTTTATGTGTTAGGTGAGTCTCTTGAAGAATGCAGATACTTGGTTGGTGGGTTTTTATCCATTCTGCCATTCTGTATCTTTTAAGTGGAGCATTTAGGTCATTTACATTCAATATTAGTATTGAGGTGTGAGGTACTGTTCTATTCATCATGCTAGTTGTTATTGTCTTTTTTTAATCTTGTGTTGTTGTTTTATAGGCCCTGTGAGATTTATGCTTTGAGGAGGTTCGAATTTGGTGTATTTCAAGATTTTGTTTCAATATTTAAAACCCCTTTTAGCATTTCTTGTAGTGCTGGCTTGGTAGTCACGAATTCTGTCAGCATTTGTTTGTCTGAAAAAGATTTTTATCTCTCCCTCATTTATGAAGCTTAGTTTCATTGGATAGAAAATTCTTGGCTGGTAATTATTTTGTTTCAGGAGGCTAAAAATAGGACCCCAATGCCTTCTGGCTTGTAGGGTTTCTGCTGAGAAATCTGCTGTTAATCTGATAGGGTTTCCTTTGTAGGTTACCTGTTGCATTTGCCCCACAGTTCTTAAGATTCTTTTATTCATCTTGACTTTAGATAACCTGATGATTATGTGCTTAGGTGATGATCTTTTTGCAATGAATTTCCTGAGTGTTCTTTGAGCATTTTGTATTTGGATGTCTGGATCTCTAGCCAGACTAGAAAATTTTTCCTTGAATATTCCCTCAAATATTTTTTCCAAACTTTTATATTTCTCTTCTTCCTCAGGAACACCAATTATTCTTGTGTTTGGTAACTTAACATAATCCCAAATTTCTTGGAGGCTTTGTTCATTTTTTAAAATTCTTTTTTCTTTGTCTTTGTCAGGTTGGGTTAATTCAAAAGCCTTGTCTTTGAGCTAGGAAGTTCTTGTTTGATTCTATTAACTTTCCAGTGTATTTTGTATTTCTCTAAGTTTGTCTTTCATTTCTAGAACTTGTGGTTGTCTTCTTTATGACATCTATTTCTCTGGAGACTTTTTAATGCATATCTTGTATTGTTTTTAAATTTTCTTTAAGTTGTTTTTCATCTTTCTCTGGTACCTCCTTGAATAGCTTAATAGTCAACCTTCTGGATCTTTTATCTGGCAATTCAGAGATTTTTTCTTGGTTTGGATCCATTGCTGGAGAGCTAGTATGATCTTTTGTGGAGTTACAGAAACTTGTTTTCTCATATTACCAGAATTACTTTTCTGGTTCCATCTCATTTGGGTAGACTGTTTCAGTAGAAAGATATGGACCTCAAGGGCTGCTGTTCAGATTCTTTTGTCCTACAGAGTGATCCTTTGATCGGGTGCTCTCCCCCTTCCCCCAGAGATAAGGCTTCCTGAGAGCCAGACTGCAGCGAGGGAGTTTGCTATTGCCCTTCTGGGTCTAGCCATTCATCGGGGCTACCAGACTCCAGGCTGGTGCCAGGGCATGTATGCAAGGAATCCTGTGATATGATCTGTCTTCAGGTCATTCAGCCATGGATACCAGCATCTGCTCCAGTGGGGGTTGTAAGGGAGTGAAGTGGAATCTGTGGAAGTCCTCAGTTGTAGTTTTGTTTAGTGCACTGGTTTTCTTGAATGCTGGTTATGCTAGCAGTGAAGTGGTCACATGGACAGATTCAGGACCTCTGGTTAGTCAGGGTGTTGCAGATGGTGGAATTAGCTTTTGTTTTCTCCTTTGGAGCAGGGTTGTTCTGTTATGAGTTGCTGTAATGGCCTGAGTTTGTTGACCTCCAGCCAGGAGTTGGTGCTTTCAGGACAACACCAGCTGCAGTAGTTGAAGGGGGATATATTCTTGCCCTACATTAACCAGGTTAAATATTTGGGTTTCTCAGGTGATGGGTGGGGCCATAGAGCTCCCAAGAGTTTATGTCTTTTGTCTTTGGCTACCAGGGTTGGTAGCAAAACCCATAGTGGGGGCAGAGTTAGGCAGGTCTTAGCTCAGACTCTCTTTGGGTGGGGCTTGCTGTGGCTACTGTGGGGGATGGGAGGTGGTTCTCAGGCCAGTGGAGTTATGTTTCCAGGAGATTATGGCTGGCTCTGCTATGTCATGCAGGTTACCAGGGAAGTAAGGGAACGCTGGCAGTGAGAGGCCTCACTCAGCTGCCATGAAGCCAGCAAGGCGTTTCAGTCCCACCATGCCCTTCGAACAGCACCAAGTTCATACCCAGGCAGCTGGTCAGCACAGCTGAGATCTTGCCCTAGGTTATAAGCCTCCCGGCTGAGAAAGGAAGCAGGGCTGTCAGCCCCCACCCCTCTCCACCTGCCTGCACCTTTGGCTATGGCTTCTGTGCTCATATCTGCACTTCCTGTTTGCCTCCTGAGTCCTGCTCAGAAAAATTCATGCTTAGTTGAAATTATTATAAAGTTCAGCTAGAAGCTTCCTTCACCCTGTGGCCCTCCCCAATTCTACTGGTGGCCTTTCCTGAGGGTCCCTGTGAGAGAAGGCAAGGGATGGCTTCGCTGGGGACCAGGACTGCCTGCAGGGCTCTTCCCACTGCTTCTTCTACTTTTATATTTTGCTTGGGTCCCTAAATCCATGTCAGCTCTAGGTAAGGTTAAATTCTTCTCTTGTGGTCTGGATTTTTAGGTTCCCCAGTGGAGACTGTGTTTGGAGGCAGACGTTTTCCCTATCATACTTTGGGAACTCACAGTTTTTTGCGTAACGGAGTTTGCAGCAGCAAGTCACTGCTTTCAAAGCGACTGTGAATTTTTTCCATTTCCCTGGTATGTTCCTGCAGTGTTTCTTGGAGCAAAAGTTCACAGTGTGAGTCTACATGTGACCCTCCACAGTTCTATCTGTCCAAGTGGGAGCTGCAGGTTAGTCCTGTCTCCTATCTGCCATTTTTCTGGCTGTGATTTCTTCCATTCTGTGTCTTTTTATTGGGGGATTAAACCCATTTAGATTTAAGATTAAAATTGTTATGTGTGGATTTGATCCTGTCATCACGATGCTAATTGGTTATTTTGCAAACTTTTTTATGTGGTTGCTTCATAGTGTCACTGGTCTGTGTACTTCATTGTGTTTTTGTAGTCGTTGGGAATGGTTTTTCCTTTCCATATTTAGTGCTTCCTTCAGGAGCTCTTGTAAGGCAGGTCTAGTGGTAATGAATTCCCTCAGCATTTGCTTGTATGAAAAGGATCTTATTTCTCCTTCACTTATGAAGCTTAGTTTGGCCAGATATGAAATTCTAGGTTGGAAAATCTTTTCTTTAAGAATGTTGAATATTGGCCCTCAATCTCTTCTGGCTTGTAGGGTTTCTGCTGAGAGTTCCACTGTTAGTCTGATGGACTTCCCTTTGTGGGTGACCTGGCCTTTCTCTGTGGCTACCCTTAGCAGTTATTCTTTCATTTTGACCTTGGAGAATGTGATGATTATGTGTCTTGGGAATGATCTTGTGGTGAATCTTACTGGGGTTCTCTGCATTTCCTAAATTTGAATGTTGGCCTGTTTTGCTAGGTTGGTGAAGTTATCCTGGATGATATCCTGAAGTATGTTTTACAACTTGGTTCTGTTCTCCCTGTCTCTTTTAGGTACTCCAATCAGTCATAGATTCAGTCTCTTTACATGATCCCATATTTCTTGCAGGTTTTGTTCATTTCTTTTCATTCTTTTTTTTTGAGACAGAGTCTCGCTCTGTCGCCCAAGCTTGAGTCTTGCTCTGTCACCCAGGTTGGAATGCAGTGGCGTGATCTTGGCTCACTGCAAGCTCCACCTCCTAGGTTCCCACCATTTTTCTGCCTCAGCCTCCTGAGTAGCTGGGACTACAAGTGCCTGCCACCACATCTGGCTAATTTTTTTTGTATTTTTAGTAGAGATGGGGTTTCATCATGTTAGCCAGGATGCTCTCGATCTCCTGATCTCGTGATCCACCCACCTCAGCCTCCCCAAGTGCTGGGATTACAGGCATGAGTCACAACTCCCAGCCTTTTTTCATTCTTTTTTTGCCTATTGTTGTCTGCCTGTCTTATTTCAGAAAGATAGTCTTCAAGCTCTGAGGTTCTTTCCTCTGCTTGGTCTATTCTGCTATTAATACTTGTGATTGCATTGAAAAGTTCTTGTAGTATGTTTTTCAGCTCTATCAGGTCAGTTCTTTTCCTGTCTAAACTAGCATTTGACTCTCAGCTCCTGCATTGTTTATCTTAATTCTTAGCTTCTTTGCATTGGGTTACATCGTGTTCCTTTAGCTCAGAAAAGTTCATTTTTATCCACATTCCGAAGCCTACTTCTGTCATTTCAGCCTAGTTCTGAGCCCTTGCTGGAGAGGTATTGCAGTCATTTGGGGGAAAGGGAGCAGTCTGGCTTTTTGAATTTTCAGGTTTTTGAGTTGATTCTTTTGTGGCCTTATCATCTAGCTTTGATCTTTGAAGTTGCTGACCTTTGGATGGAGTGTGTGTGTGTGTGTGTGTGTGTGTGTTTTGTTGTTGTTTTCTGTTTGTTTGCTTTTCTTTTAACAGCCTGGTCCCTCTTCTGTAGGGCTGCTGTGGTTTGCTGGGAGTCCACTCCAGACTGTAGTCACCTTGGTTTTTCCCACACCTGGAGGTATCACCAGCGAAGGTTGTGAAACAGCAAATACGGCAGCCTGCCATTTCCTCTGGAAGCTCTGTCCCAGGCGGGTACCGACCTGTTGCCGGCCCACACACACCTGTAGGAGGTATCTGGAGACCCTGGTTGGGAGGTCTCACCCAGTCAGGAGGAACTGGATTAGGGACCTGCCCAAAGATGCAGTCTGGCTGCTTTTTTATAGAGCAACTGTGCTGTTTTTGGGGTCCGTTCAGACCCTGATTAGTTTGGGCTCTCCAAGACCCACAGGGTGGACTGGCTAAGATGCTCAAACAGCTAAGGTGGTGGCCTGCCCTGCTTTCTGGGCATTCCATCCCAGGGAGAAATTAGACCTCTGTCAGCCATAGAACATGGTGGAGGTGGCTGGAGGTCCCAACTGGGAGGACCTGTCCTGTGAGGAGGAGTGGATCAGAGTCCCACTCAAAGAAGCAGTCTGGCCACACCTTAACAGAACAGGTGTGTTGTGCTGGGGAACTGCCTCTCTGCCTCTGTTGGCTTGGACTCTCCAAAGCCTGCAGACTGGAAAGGCTGAGTCCTCCAAACAACCAAGATGGCAGCCTGCTCCTCCTCCTACACTCCGTCCCAGGGAGAGATCAGAGCTCTGACAATAGAATACTGGGGGGACAGTGGCTGGAGGTCTGGGCTGGGAGGTCCTGCCCAGTGAGCAGAAATGAACCCGGGTCCCACTTAAAGAAGCAGTCTGGTCATGTTCTGGCAAAGTAGCAGTTCTGCTGAACTTGGTTTGCTAGTGTTTTGTTGTTGTTGTTGTTTTGTTTTTTGGGGACAGGGTCTCACTCTGTCACCCAGGCTGGAGTGCAGTGGTGTGATCATGGCTCATTCCAGGCTCAGGCAATCTTTTTCTCTCAGCCTCCTGAGTAGCTGGACTACAGGGATACACCATCACACCCAGCTAATTTTTCTATTTTTTGTAGAAACGGGGTTTAGCCATGTTGCCCAGGCTGGTCTCAAAATCCTAGGCTCAAGCAATCCTCCTGCCTTGGCCTCCCCAAGGGCTGGGATTATAGGCATGAGCCACTGTGCCTAGTCAGTTTGCGATTTTGTTGAGAAATTTTGCATTGATGTTCATCAAGGATATTGGCCTGAAGTTTTCTTGTTTTGCTGTGTCTCTGCCAGATTTTGGTATCAGGATGATGCTGGCCTCATATAATGAGTTAGGAAGAAGTGCCTCCTCCTCAGTTTTTTGAAATAGTTTCAGTAGGAATGATACCAGCTCTTCCTTATACAACTGGTAGAATTTGGCTGTGAATCCATCTGATCCTGGGCTTTTTCTGGTTTTTATTACTGCTTATGTACCCTCCACCTGGACCCTCCAGATGTTTACATTTTGCATAGCTAAAGTACATTTATCAAAATTCATTCAAATTGTCCTTAAAGAAAATAGTTTCTTTTTAACTTAAGGAATAGCTCCATTCAGTTTCATATTAGGCTGTCTGCTAATCTTATACTTCAGAGATCTCATGCCCACTTTCTAGCCTGTGTAAGACTGTTCTTTATCATATGTTCATAGTTATCTCTAAAAGTTCTAATCTCATCTCCCAAATTCTTCATTACAAGGAGCTAGAAAGACACTAAAAACATGAGAGGGTGGGTTCTGAATAAATTGCTCTTGGATTAAGCTTAAGGTTTTGTTCTGGAGAACTCCCCTTAGAGCATAACACAGGGACAAAAAATTAGTAAGGCACTTGTGTGACAAAATTGGCTCTAAACTTCAGAAATGAATGTTGACATCTCAGCTTTTCACAGTTCGAATTTTAAAATAGTTATTGCCCAGGGATGCTTAAGAGATTATGGCCTTTACTTTTCATTTAGAAGCTAAAAGTCCTTAGAATAATTTATATTCAAACTGCTTCTTTTTGTTACTTTTGGCAGGAATATGTAATGTTTAAATAGTGTTGGGTAGCGGTGTCCCCTAAACTCCCTGCAACTATACTATACTGTTAAATATTTCATACATAAGCATTTCATTTTTATTTTAATATGATCCAGACTAAATAAGTCTAGCATCCTCAAGCAAAACATTTAAAGTCTAATTGTAATTAACCTTGACTTGTGTTATGATTTGTAATTAACACAGACCTTTCAATTACTCTAGTTGATTTTATGAATTCTGATGCTTGTCTTGATAAAGTTCACACAGAGAGACATTTGGAAGTGGTATTGATGAAAACATGGCAGAAAAATGTAAAAATTTTGGTAGGAAGTTATATAAATTCAATGTCATTCCTTTTATTTTATGTATACAATTTAATCATTTCAAAATTTAATAGAATATTTTTATATGAAGTTCACCATTATGTTCATCTTCCTTGGGGGATTAGTGAGATTTAGGGAATAATGTTAACTCAAAGCTAAGAAATTAAACTGTGAAAGCCAAACAGTCAGGCTTCGAGGAGTTGCTGTAATGAAAGTTTATGAAAAAAAAATTGAGATAAGAATTAGAAAGCTTCCACCTATAACTCATTTTTTTCTTTCTCTTTATTTTAAATAGGAGAAAAGGATCTTTGGTTAAAATGAATGTTTTGGCTATCAAAAAACACCACTGATTTTCTATGGCCTTAAAATATAATTTGTTCCCTATAGGTATAGTAATCACGTATCTTTGATAAGAACACTTTCTTATAGTAGATTCCCAAGGTAAAATATAAAACATGAAGATAAATTTACATCTACCACTGAGGAAAGCTAACCTCTACCTATAAAAAAAAGTCAGTAACAATGAAATTATGTTAAGAATATTTAAAATGTTGGCTGGGTGGAAGAAGAAAGGGGTAACAGAGAGAACTAATCTATATGTACCAGTTTGAAAGAGTTTAGCTTAGTGACAGAAAACCCTGACTCAAAATAACTTCAGCAATGAGGAAGATTTATTATCTAACGCAACAGGAAGTCTGAATGTGGAACAGCCCCAGACTGATTCAGTTGCTCATTACTAGCAGACCCCTAAATTCTTTGCATCTTTCTGTTCTGCCATGCTAGACCTGTTGACTTAGTTTCCCCACGTGGTTGCAAGATGGCTGCCACAGCTCTGGGAATCATATGGGCACAATGACATCAGCAGCAGAGGATATTGATCTTCAATTATCCCTTTTTTTCTGTTAATAAAAGAGCCTTTCTTATATCGCCTATACAGTATCCAGAATTAAATCACATGCCCACATCCGAACAAATCCTTGGCAGTAGGAACAGGAAATCAGGGCATGGGAAGTGTATCCCCCATCCATGAGCACCAGGATATATGGAAAAGTCGGGACAGCCAAACAGCACAGGCACTCTTAGCAAGGGGGAAGAGAGAACTTTTGGGTTAGTAGTGTCTCTTCTATTATGGGTAACTTCATTTTTCCCATCTCTAACAAAACGAATATTTGATACGAAGGAATTAGGAAGAACTATCAAATGAATTGGCCATATATGGGCCTACAGGTTAATGTTCTCAAATGAACTCAGCTTAAAGACATTGATGGAAAGAAAGAAATGGGAACTGATTCAGTCAGTGATTTTTAAAAGTTCAGCTGTGCTCTGAGGCTGAAGCACATCAGTGCTATGACCCACAAAAGAGCGGTTAAACTTGTTCATCTCAAAATCTTTCTTTAGTTATCTCTAGAAGACATTTTCTATTTTAAGCTGCAAAGCCTTCTGCAAAATATCTGGCCATGGAGTTTATGAAAAGGACTCAGAAAAAATGATGTGTTTGGTCTTATCTTAATAATACATACTATCCTGAGGCTCGTT
Source organism: Rhinopithecus bieti (assembly GCF_001698545.2). Taxonomy (NCBI): domain Eukaryota; kingdom Metazoa; phylum Chordata; class Mammalia; order Primates; family Cercopithecidae; genus Rhinopithecus; species Rhinopithecus bieti. Next base: position 263,211 of record NW_016806893.1, on the reverse strand, counting down.
TGAAGTTGGTAAATAGAAATATGTATTTCCAAAAGAGATTTTGGTGTATATACCTATATGAGAAATGTGGAAATTTTAAATACTTCTGAAGTGTAAAAATATAGCTCATTACTTATCAAAGTATATTGAAGACAAGAAATGTGACTGATGCTTTTTACCCTTTACTTTGAAACTATATTGCATGGCTTGGCCCATACTTCTTGTTCTTCCACTTAATATAACAGTAACATAAATAATCTGATAGGACTCTTGACTTCACTGTCCATTCATGTATAATGAATCACATAATTTGCTTAATTGCTTTTCCATCCCCACTAGACTCTAAGCTCTAATGATAGTTTCTGAATTTTTATATAGATGGGCTTGGGGACAGCAATCCATTTGAAGGGGAGGGGTGTGTACAGGCTTGAAGTTTTGTTTTCCCAATGCTAAAATAATTATGAAAAATCAAAATAATGGTAGAGAGGATAGGTATGGGGTTAGTTGAGATTGGGGTTTAAAGTACCCCTCAAACTACACCTTAGCTTATGGTGAGCTCCTGAAAGGCAGGGTCTGTGTCAGCCTTGTTATCCCCAGTGCCAAGTAGTGTGATTCGGCTGTATTCTCTAAACACTTGCCGAATGACAGAATTACCAGAATCCATTCATATTTGCCAAAAGTAGACACTTAGTAACTTGCTACATGAAGAAGTGAGTGCTAATCTTTGTTTTCCTAATTGTAATCCTAAAAGAGGAATGACAGTTTTTTTTTTCAACTTGAGAGACCCAATTGTGTAGACAGTCCCATTTCCCCCCTTTCTGGCATAAGCTTCATGCAGTTTTGTTGTTGTTGTTGTTGTTTTTAATCAATTTCCTCTCTGATTTATTTATTTATTTATTTATTTATTTATTTATTTATTTATTTTTGAGATGGAGTCTTGCTTTGTTGCCCAGGCTGGAGTGCAGTGGCACGATCTCTGCTCACTGCAACCTCAGCCTACCAAGTTCAAGCGATTCTCCTGCCTCAGCCTCCCGAGTAGCTTGGATTACACGTGCATGTTACCATGCCTGGCTCATTTTTGTATTTTGAATAGAGACGGGGTTTCACCATGTTGGCCAGGCTGGTCTCAAACTCCTAAGCTCAGGTGATCTACCCACCTTGGCCTCCCAAAGGGCTGGGATTACAGACACGAGCCACCACACCTGGCCTTCTCTCTGAATTTGAGGTCATTGTTTTGCTATCTTCTAGCATTTAGTGCAACTGATATGTATATAAATATATATAGTCTGTCTTCGAAATTGTCTTTGGTCAAAGGAGCTACCTGTGAATTCAAATAAAGATCTGTCAGAGGTGACATAGTCGATGGAGACAAGAGTCTTCATAATGCAGGTTCTAAATCACAGGATAGAACAGGCAGTAGAGTTTAGTGGTTGTGAACATGACCTTTGGAGTCAGACAGACCTAGGTTTGGGCCTTAGTGTCCCTACTTCTTACTAACCATGTTACCTTAGGAAATTACTTAATCTGTAAGTCTCAATGTCCTCATGCATAAAATGTAGGTGATAATAGTATCTATATCATAATTGTTGTGACAATTCAATGGGAGTGCCCAATAAGCCTTTAGCACATAAAAAACCCACAGTAAAATGTAGCCATTATTCGTTGTTACTGTTATAATTAATAATAAGAATACTTACATAAATATCTTGATTAGAATTTATGAAGCAGCCCACCTATACAAGGAGCACATTTCTTTTTAAATTCTAAAATGCATATGAACACTGAAGTAAAATTCAGGCAGTATGAATGTGAATAAAATAAAATGAAAAGACTTTGTTGCCCTACAAACTTAACCAGAGGAAGCCACTAAAACTTGTTTTAAGATTAATTTTTATGCAAAGTATGTGCCAACATTCATTGAGATGATTTATCAACTTTAAGCATCAAGTGTTTTTATGGCTAGTGTCAGTTGACTTCATGCCATAAAAATTGGTGAATGTCACCTGCTTATACATATTCTTCTTTACCCTCACCCATACCCATTAGGGCTATTATATTTTAGTTTTTCAAGTGATTACTTTTGTAGCTTTAAATTATTTACATAAGTCCTATTTATTTGTCTGTCAAACATTAGGCAAAATCCTCTATCCCCACTATACTAAGAGGAAATTAGCACTTCTGTTCTTTCCAATTCCCCTTCCCCTACACCCAACTCCCAACTATCGTCAGCTATGTTATTACTTTTCTATTGTCAAGATATGTCAGATTTATATTCTGTCTAGTAATTCTATTTATATCTTCTCTCTTTTATGGGTTGATGCTGAAAATGGAAAATCAATAAATAATTTTTATAATGTTATGATTATATAAATATTCTCTGCAGTACCAAATTGTATGATTGAACCTATAGAGAAGATAAAATCTTAATGTGGCAAAGCTTGTGTTGTTCAAAAAAACCATTCTAAGTATAAAACCCAAATAGATTTTAATTTTTAAAAATCTTATCAATTTTTCAAAATTGTGCCACTGTTTCTTTGGTCAACAAACTTTTCTACATTTGTTTGTTTCTCCTGTTATTTCTAATTCTTTTTTTTTTCTTTTTTTTTTTTTAAACATGAGAAAGACATCATATTATAAGGGTGTTTAGCTGCTTAATCACAATATTTCTTTAATATATGCTAACCATATTAGGTACATATTAGGGCACGGGGAAATAAGATTTGTCAGTTATTTTATGTCTGAAAATATCTGTCTTCCCTCCACATTTTGTAGGATGCCTTAGTATTGGATTTCAGATTTAAAATTAATTCCTCCGAATTTGAGGCTATTGCTGGCTATCTTATACTGTTGAGTGCAATAGATAATGGATCTGATGCCATTGTGGTTCTCATTCCTGTGTTAGAAACCTGTTTTTTGTTGGCTTGTTTTATCCCGAGGAAGGTCTTTTGGAACTTTTGCTTTGTCTTTGGGATTTTTAATTTCACAAAGATTTGTTCATGTATTCTGTGTGGTTCTCTCTGGGACTCTCAGTATGAGGGCCCAGGTCTGTCTTCAGTTCTGGGAGATATTCTTCAGTTATTTATTTGATTATTTCATCTCCATTTCTTTTTCTGGTCTTTCTTCTCAGAACTTTTATTTGATGAAAGTGTGTTATTGAAGATTTATCTCCTATGTTTCAACTTTCCTTTCATATTTTGGTATCTTTTGTTTTGATTCTATAATATGTATGTATTTGTTAAACATATTTTTACTTTCCAAGAGCACCTTGTTTTCTATTTCTTTAGCTTTTTGGAGGGTGTGCTATCATCTATCATCTCAAATATCACTGGGCATATTAAGTAGTCTTCTTTCATATTGGGTAGATTGGTTTCCTTGCTCACGTTGGTCCTTCTCTTTTGGATTGTTGAGGCTCCACAGACACTGTTAATGCTTGATCATTCAGGTTTATGGATAAAGAGCAAAGTTGATCAGTATAGGTAGCCGACGTGAGTTTTCCTTATCACTGTGATGAGACACTGATTTAAAAAAAATCTTAAATTAAAAAATTTTTTTAGAGACAAGGATTTGCTCTGTTGCCAAGGCTGGAGTGCAGTGGTGCAATCATAGCTCACTGTAACTTCAGACTCCTGGGCTCAAGCATCCTCTTGTTTCAGCCTTCCAAGTAGTTGGGGCTACAGACATGTGCTACCATGTCTGACTAATTTTTATTTTACTTTATTGTGGAGATGGGGTCTCGCTATATTGCCCAGGCTGGTCTCAGATGCCTGGCCTCCAGTTACCCTCCTGCCTCAACCTCCCAAAATGTTGAGATTACATATATGAGCCACCACACCTGGCCAAAAAAATCTTTCTGTAGTTAAAAAATTAATGTGAACCAAGGTGAGAAAACTAAAAGTAAAAAGGATATATAATAAAAGAAATTTTGTCTTATCCAAAATTACCAATTTCTCAGAAATCCAACTAAACCACTGTTACTAGTTTCCTTTGTCTTCTAGAATATCTCTAAGCAAATAAAGAAATATACATTTTCTTGTCTGTCTACCTGCCTATCTATCTATAGCTATCTATCTATCTATCTATCTATCTATCTATCTATCTATCTATCCATCCATCCATCTAAGTACATACACATTTTGCAAAAAGTGGTAACATGCTGTATATATATTTTAAGTTTTTTGTAAAACAGTTTATCTCGCAGAGCATTTTGTTTGTGGCTATATTATTCTTTATCATGGTTGCAGAGTTTTACATTGAGTGGATGTGCTAGAATTTATTGAACCATTCTCCTATTGGAGAGAAATTAGATCCCATCTAATTTTTTGTATTATAGACGTTACTGCACCAAATATCCTTATACAGACTTGTTGGCATTTATTTGTATATATATTTGAAAGAGAAATATCTGGGTCACAGGGTATTCATATTTGAAGAATAGGTTAAAGAAAGTGCAATTCATATTATATTTAACTTCTGGAATATGTAATGCACATTTATTGGACAAAAACCCTGAATATACAAAAGAATATAGTAAAAATTAAATCTTTTTTAACCCTTCTTTGACTCTTTGCCCCCTCTGCTGCTCTTCTCAGTCTCAACTATTGTTATTATGTGTGTGAGTCTGTGTGTGTGTGTGTGTGTGTGTGTGTGTGTCTGTGTCTGTGTATTTCCTTTTTGGGTTAAATTCTTATAGCTGAGTGAAAGCCTTGGGAGGTTTTCCTTTTTAAAAGTGAGTACATATTTTCTGTGAAGGGTTTTCAAATTTGACTACTTTTAAATTGAGCTGTTTGAGCCCTCCCAGGAGTGTGCCATGAGATGGGTCCTGAGAGTTCCTCCTATGCCTCCTTCCTTCACTGCAGCTGACTGAGCCCCACATTCCATCTGGATGCCAAGGGTTTTTCCAGGAACACACTTTCTCCTTACCAGTAAGTATCAGAACAGAGCAGATGCTTATGGCTTTATAATCTCTACTTCTTCCTTCTAGTGTTGGAATCCATGGCACATGACAATAATAAATGACGCTTGGTTTCTTTGGTCCTCTCTTCAGCATTATAGAAGGTAAATAATGCAGTTAGGTTTTTGCATGACAACATAAAGAGGCCAATGTTTGATGTTGGGCAGTTTTCTGTGCAGAACATTGTAACTGCTGAAAGCTGTTTGTCTTCCTACTTTTTCATTACTATCATTTTTGTTCAGTTCCAGTGCCTTTTACAAGCTTTCATTTCTCCATCTTCAAATAGTCTTGGTATATCAAGTTTATAATAACAGTGATCTACAGAGAGGCATATGCCCCTTATTATAGCTCTAAAAGAGAATGATATCACCAAGGAAGCACAGCTTTTGCACTGAAATCCTCAAAGACGGGTAGTTTATTTTATTAATTTCCATTGTGAGTTTTGGTGAACAATGTGGAGGTTTACATCAGTAAATAAAGCATGACTGGGTAGTAAAATGTTAATGAGATTTTAAAATCAGAAGATCTGGGAGTGAAAACCATCTGTATTTGTGTAAAGTAGTTGAAAGAGATTTAGTTTTTATTGTATGATATGTGTGACCTTCGGAAAGCCAAAATAATATCCTTGGGCTTCGATTTCCTAATTTGCAAATGTTCACAGGATTGTTGTATGGATTAAAGAGATAATATAAGCAAAGCACTTTGTCAAGTGCTATGAAGTGTTATGTAATATTATAATCATAATGTTAAAGTGAGAAATGGGCAGGCTTATTCAACTCAACAGGAATAATTTTCATTAAAGCTTCCAACATTGCACATCATACTGGAGTTGTAGCTTCAGAAATGTTGTATTTTTATAACTCAATAAGTGGAGAATAAGAAAGGCCATACTCTTTTTTTCTGGATGGAGCATCTCAGTGATTCAGATTCTTCTTGGTCTTAATAAATGTTGCAAGCTGCCCATTAGGATTAGAGCATAGGGTAATGTATTAGTCTGTTCTCATGCTGCTTATAAAGACATACTGGAGATTGGGCAATTTATAAAGGAAAGAGTTTGTTTAATGGACTCACAGTTCCACATGGCTGGGGAGGCCTCACAATCATGGTGGAAGGCAAAGGAGAAGCAAAGGCACATCTTACATGGTGGCAGGCATGAGAGCTTGTGTAGGAGAACTTCCCTTTGTAAAACCATCAGATCTTGTGAGACTTAATCATTATCATGAGAGCAGCATGAGAAAGACCTGTCCCCATGATTCAGTTACCTCCCACCAGGTCCCTCCCATGACACATGGGAATTATAGGAGCTAGAATTTGAAATAAGATTTAGGTGGGGACACAGCCAAACCATATCAGGTAGGTATACGGGTATAGGGGGAGATAAGACCAGAAGGACTTATGAAGTCAAACTAGAAAGGTCTGGAATGCCAACCCAAAGGAGTATGGGTCTTAATTGTTGGGTACTGCAGATCTATGGGGCTGTCACTTTGGGAGAGTGTTGCAACACATAGAAAGATGACAGCAGATGTGGTGAGATGATAAAAAGTCCTTCAGAGGCAAAGGATCCACAAACATATCCATCTGGAAGCATAGTTCTCCCTCAGTATCCATGGGGAATTCGTTCTAGGACCCCTGCAGACTCCAAAATCCACAGATGTACAAGTCCCTTCTATAAAATGGCATAATATTGGCATATAACCTACCAACATTCTTTCATATACTGTAAATCATCTCTAAATTACTTATAATACCTCATACAATGTAAATACTATGTACATAGCTGTTATACTGTAGTTTACTATTGGTATTTTTTAATTTTTAAAAATTATCATGTTTGATCCGTGGTTAGTTGGATCTGTAGGTTCTGCATCCTAGGTACAGAGGGCTGATGATAGCTATGAAAGCAGGAGACTGTTTGGTGTGTTCCCCAGGTGAAGACATGGGTCTCCCAAAGTTCATACAAAAGACACTTTGGATTCTCCTGGCTGAATTCTCACTCACAGAAATAGATTCAGCAGCAGCAGAGTCACTTCTGTGGGTGAGAATTCGACCAGGAGGTAGAAGCTTACCCTTGCATTCTCAGGGGATTTTATAGCCTCCTGGCCACCTGCCTGACTGTTCAGAAGACTCTGGCTCTAGCCCCACCTGGTCACCAGGTTCAAGAAACTATTGCAAAACAGTCTCAGCACATCCCTGATTCTTTAATGGAGACACTGGGTGGTAGAGTGAGGTACCTCAGCAGACTCAGGCTGTAGGTCTCTAAGTCTATTCCTGCAGGGTGCGAGAAAGTTTGTAAGAAGGAAAACACACAATCACAGAGCACAATGCACTGATTGAGGAGGAGGCTGGGAGCAGGGAGATTGCTAAGAATCACTGCCATGGGCCAAGCATGAAGCAGCAGTGTCTTAAGTTGGAAGGTGGTAGAGGACATAGGAAGGCACAGGCAGATGGCAGAAACAGTGTGAGCGCGAAGACCCAGTATTATCTGTAAAGGAGAAACTAGAGGGAGGAGTCAAGGATTATGTCAGGATTTCCCACTTTAATGGGTGGGAGAATGAAAACATTACTATACAGTAATGGAAAATTGAGGGCAGTTGGACACACAGAAGTAAAAGTCGTAGGGTATGCAGAATTAGGGAGATAGGAAACAGATTTGCAAGGTTTCCATTTAGAAGCCATAAGAAAAGTCTTGGTGGTAGGAAGTTCTTCACGTTATACTACAGTGAAATAAACATTTTACTTTCATGGAAAAGTTTATTTAAATGATCCAAGATACAATCTGTGAGAGGAACTTCAGCAACCTGTGCTGGCTCAGCCAGTTCCCTTTCCTTCCTGTAGTCCCAAGGCAAGGATACATCAGAGCACTCAACAATACTCGTTGAATGAGTCAGTGGAGCTGCCCTGGCTGGCAGACCTGGAAAGTAGCAATTCGCATTAGGTGGAACTCATCAATTTTGAGTAGTCACTTAGCCACCATCTATACCAGTGGTGCTCAACTTTGCTGCATGTTAAGAATCACCTAAAGCTGGGCGCGGTGGCTCACGCCTGTAATCCCGGCACTTTGGGACGCCGAGGTGGGTGGATCACGAGGTCAGGAGATCGAGACCATCCTGGCTAACACGGTGAAACCCTGTCTCTACTAAAAAAATACAAAAAAATTAGCCAGGCATGGTGGCGGGCGCCTGTAGTCCCAGCTACTCAGGAGGCGGAGGCAGGAGAATGGCGTGAACCTGGGAGGCGGAGCTTGCGGTGAGCTGAGATCCGGCCACTGCACTCCAGGTCACCTGAGGGGCTTTTAAATAATCCTGAGGCTAGGATATAGCTCAGACCAATTAAAACCCAATCCTCTTCCCAGATGATTTTATTGCGCATCCAAGGATCAGAAACACTGCCACATCTCTTCCTTTGCATGCAAAGTACTGTTGGTGCTTATCTTAAACAACATTGTCCTCTGAAAAGGCGCCCCGTGGAGTTCGTTTTCCAGGCCTTCTCTCCAAATGAACCTCCCACACGTGTGGCTGACTGCATCACCAAGGTCATGTAGAAGGGTGCAGGAAGTAAAGAGGAGGAAGAGGAACTGGTGAAGGAATAGTCAACGAGGGAAGAAGAGAAACAGGAAAACACCATGTCATGGAAACCAAGAGAGGGGACTTCTAGGAGTGTCAGTCACTGATGTGAAATGCTATGGCAATTTGGGGATGGTAAGGACTGAGAAGGGGCCAGAGAGGGTTGCAGTGAGTTTCAGCATGGTGGTGTGACTGGAAGCTGGACGGCAAAGCAAGTAAGGAGTAGGACTCTGAGGACACGGAGGTAGCAAGGGTAGGCAGAGGCAACAGACTGGGTGACCACGGGGCTCACAGATGTGCTTTGACTGAGGTCCACAGAGTGTTCAAAGATTTTTAAAAAATTAGTTATCAACATTTACAAATTGGGAGGTTTTATATAAACCACAACTTCCGATTTCTCTTGAAAAACTGGGAGATCTGATAACACTAGGACTTTGTTCCCTCTTGGCACCAAAAGGAATTGGTTGTCCACCTTAGGAATGACATCCTTTCTCCCCACTCATCACACAATCTCCATGCCTGGAAGTTATCCTTTAAACCTGGTTCACTTATCTCACTTGCATGACCTCCCTGGCTTCGGTAAGCAAGTGAATTTGGGACTTGGACTTGATCCAAATAGCTGTTAGGTGGTTTGTCAGAAAGGAAAAGAGAAGTCCTGATCACCTTTGTAGGATGGGGGAATAGGCAGAGGGGAAGATGGAATAAAGGAAAAGCTTCTCAAGGTTAGTCTGGAACAGGAAGGACCCACAACTGGGGAAGAAGTAGAGAATGCATGAAGACATAAAGAGATTTTGGGGAGGAGAGAATGGAAATGAAAGCCTGTTAGAGGCAGAAAAATGAGTGAATCACTGCAAGTTAGGTGGGAGACAGCACTGAGGTCTGAGCAATATGAAAAATATTTGGAACAATCAGAATAGGAACTGATGAAAAGAAAAACTTGGGGGCACTTGGTGGGGTGGAAGGAACTGAATACTGAAGAGAACTGAGTACATAAGGATTTCAGATGACTTATTTAGAAGTAGATTTTTCTTATTTATTTGGAGAAATAATTTTAAAGTAGAAAATTTTCTAGCTTTTGGAGTTATGTTATTTTAAAACCAATCTTTTCAAATATATAATTTCAAGGGCACTAAGGAATAAATCCCATATAAATCAATCATAGTATAATGAAGCTTAATTATCACTCAATTGTATGTTGCAAAGTTTTCTGTTTCATTATTTTTCCAATGGTAGTACAATTTTTATTAAATCATGGAAAGGAATGGTTTAAAAACACTTGTGCCAAAGTGTTCAAGTGCTGTGGTTCAGTGCCAGTATTTAGGTTTGACTGACCCCTTTCAGATAACAGAAAAGCAATTTGTTTTATTGAATGGAACAAATGTTTGTTTGTTTCTTAGAGAATTTTTTTTTGTTATTATTCAGGTCTGCTTATTTTTAGAGATGGAAGGCATTGTATATAGCTGAAATGGTGTTGCATCAAAATTATCCTTCATCAATTTGTTTTATATCACTTATTTTTAATTGATGCTGGCAGCACCTGGGTTGCTCCTGGGTAAATTTGTTTTGCTGATTTAAGTATTTGGAGATTGTTACATGGAGTCTAGAGAGCATTACAAATGCTAAGTCTGTAGTCAAGGAGGCTATCGTTTATAGAAAACAGGATGGTCAAAATTATATTGTTTTATCGAAGACTTTATAAGTTAGGGAGAAAACTGACTTTCATAGTACAAGTTTACATATCTACTTTTTTCTTCCCCTCAGAATGGTGTTACAAAGTGTACCATTTAACTTGCTTCATAAGGAGAGAGATTTTTCTATGATTTACAAGGCAGTCTTATAAATAGTTAACTAAATTACATAATTTAAGGGATGTTGGGTTTGGGGATTTTGGGGGGCCAATTAGTCCATTCCATCTTTCCTCTGAGTTCTGAACCAGTTGACACAGGAAATAGACGTGGGAAATAGACACTGAGACTAGAACACAGAAATAGACATAGGAATTTTATGGTGACTAAAACTGAAGAATGTGGCTTTGATATGGGGCCAAAATGGGCTTCCTATTCCCCTTCCCCATAAGTTTAGTTGGTGGGATCCTCATGGGAGATGGGTTGGGTCTGCAGAGTGATATTCCTCTAGCCGTCTTCTTGAAGGACTATGGCCTGACTCACACCCATTGTGCTCAGAGAACCTAAGTGAGAGGCCATTCATGGATAACCATCATGAGCCCCCAATTCACCCAACAGAGAAAAGTGGAACAATGGATGTCAGATTCTCAGCACAACACAGAAAAATTGCTCCTCCTGTGAGGAGGACCCAGGTAGTCGCAGTGTCCATGTAATCTTTCTGTTAGAGCAGAAGTTCTTAGCTTCTGAGCCAGCAGCAATGTGAGGACGTGAAAGGAAGTTTCACCTTACATTCTAGGAAACTCAACTACTTACCTCCAAACTAAGTGCCACACTGCACAAAGTTTTCCATTTAGACATGAATACCTTTGAGCTAAATATTCCCATTTTTATTCCTGTGGTTCATTTAACATGAATTAATGGAGAGAAGGGCAGTCACAGTTAAGAGTGAGAATCACCATACTGTGTGTTTGGTAGCTTTTTCACATGTTGGTAGAAGATAATGTAGCCGGAGATATGGATTGTTTGCTCTTTTCTTTCCTTCCTATTTCCCACTCTTCTACTGCTCTTCTGGCTGTATTGCTGAGGCAGGTGCAAATCCACTACCTTCTGGGTCCCCTAGCCCTAATTCAAAGCTCATTTCTGTGACCTGGTTATTGGGTCTTGTTACGGTGAGGCTTTTGATTCTTGCCCTGATTGAATAGTTGCCCATGATTTTAAAAAACAAAGAGGTGGAGACACTGGAAAAAACAAACAAAATGAAACTGTGATGAAAAGGTCATTTTATCTACTTATCTGTTGCCAACATTTTATTTAATGAAACATGATCTGGTGGCTACACAAAGCACTTATTAATGATAATCAGCCAAACTCAGACTTATCCTGTGTTTCCTAGCTGGTCCCCTGGCCCCCTTCAAATCTTCTTCCACAATCCACCAGGAAAAGCTACCAAATGATATGGAAAAGCAATCATAAAGTTCAGAATAGTGGTTACTTTGGGGTAGGTGAGTGAGTGTGGGCATTTGTAGAATTTGGGGAAGTCTTATGGGGACATCAGAGGCACTGGTAGATTTTTTAAAAAATTGGGTGGTGTATTAGGCTGTTCTTGGGCTGCTATAAAGAAATACATGAGACTGGGTAATTTATAAAGAAAAGACGCTTAATTGACTCATGGTTCTGCAGGCTGTCTAGGAAACATGGCTTCTGGTGAGGCTTCAGGAAGCTTTTACTTGTGGCAGAAGGTGAGGTGGGAGCTTCTATGTCACATGGCAAAATCAAGAGCAATAGAGGATGGGAGGGGAGGTGCCACACACCTTTAAATGACCAGATCTTGTGTGAACTCAGAGGAAGAACTTTACTTGCACTAAGGAGATGGCCCAAACCATTCATTAGGAATCTGTTCCCATGATCCAAATCCCTCCCACCAGGGCCCACCTCCAACATTGGAGATTAAAATTCAGTATGAGATCTGGAGGGGACTAACGTCCAAACTATATTAGTTAGTTAAGTATATACATTCATTCTACTGGCACTTTTCTACATTTCACAAGTATTATTTATATCTTTTATACATATTTTAAAGTAAAAAAAATGTATAATTTAAAATTATGAAAATGATTTTAGAAATAATCCAGATTGTTTTCTTCTTGGCTCTCTGAAGCCTCTGTTCACCAGCCTCTGGAAGTATGAATTTAAAACTTCCTTATTAATCCACATATGCCTAGCATATGAGGCTGTACCAGTCAGTACTCTGGTTGCAAGTGACAGAAATCCAACTCAAATTATTTAAGCTCTCCGCCAACTCAAATAGAAAAAGAAAAAAAGGAGAAATTGTTGACTTACGTAACAAAGAAGGACAGGTGTGCGGTTAATTTTGGGTCTTGTCATACTCAGGAGCTCAACAACAATGTTAGTTCTCTCTTTCTTTCTCTCAGCTATGTTTCTCTTTGCATGTTGGCTTTGATTTCTCTTACTATAGATGACTTAATCCATCTGGCCGGGCAAGATAGTCACATGCAACTCCAGCTCACATTGTCCTTATAACTCGGGGTCCTAGAAGTAAATAAAGGATCTTTCCTGACAGCCAGAGCCTTAGCAACATAAGTTGTGGGGTCCCATGTTCAAAAAGCAGGAAAAAAGTGTGCTAAATATACTAAACTGGAAAGTTTTTTCTTTTGTTCTGTATTCTTTTAGTTGGTCACGGTGTTTTAAAAATTTCCCATTGAATGTCTATGTAAAGAAAATTAAAATTTAAATTATGAACATGAATCTTACCATTTATATTGTGCAGTGCCAGTTTCCAATGCAAATATAAGAGCCTTTAATTCATATATGGAATAACTGAAATTACACAATGTATATTTGGCATATGCATTTTGTTCTTACTAGAACAGTGGAAATGATTGCAAAACTAACTTAACTGTTTATATTTCAGTTCCCGATGCACTTACATCTACCTGTTCTCTTCAGCTTACTGATGAGTAAGGAAGGACTGAAAGGGAAAGGAACTATGGGTGGCCCTATCTTTCTCTCTTCTTCTATGCCATCATTTTCAGTGAGCTTGTCTAATAAAGAGAACTAACACAAGTGAGAAAAGGATATGATAAAGTTACTTGTAGTTGTTTCTTAAAACACCATTGCTTGTCTTCTGCATTGGAAGCAAGTTCTGGTTTGAATGGAAGACATGACCCTCTTGGGGCTGTCTGCACCACCATTTATTCAGTTTTAAATATAACATACTTATTTGCACTCACTTAGCGTCTTGTGGTACTTCCATGCAAAGCGAGTCTACTGCTCTGCTGTGCTCACAGGGTGTCCTAAATGCTATATTGCAAGTGAAGTGTGTATTTCCTTGCTCATGTGCATTCCCTATTGTCCCATTGGACATCAGTTACAAAACATAAGATCAAAGCTGAAATTATTGAGAATTTCAAAATGGCAACTGCAGATCAGTAAACCAAGCGGAAGACTCTTCTAAGCATGGGGGCTTTGCAAGTAACAGGTCACATGCATGAAGCTGGACCTGCTGATAACACTGATGGGGATTGTGATTGTCCCAGTTTGGGTCATGAGTCTATATGTGGTCCTATTACTTGATCTAAGTGTATATGGAGCACTCAGATTGGGCAGGCCTGGCTCACTTGCCCACAGCTGGAGCTGAAAGCAGGGTGTTATCAGCCTCCTCAACTAGGAGGAGTAGGGGAGTGCTTCCTCAAAAAAGTTAACAATGGGCAGACAACATATGTTTACTGTAAGGGGCCTTACATCTACCCCTTCCTGCCCTTCACTTTCATTTCCTGCCAGTATTTTAATCCTCAAACATTTCACATGATTGTTTCAGGGACTCTTTCTTGATTGTTCCTAAGACAACAGGGTTCTTGTATGACTGTGCTGTTGTACATGCTGTTCCTTCTTGGAGTGTATTTCCTCATCTCCTGGAAGACTAACAATTCTCTGGCACTCACTTCAAATTCAGTTCCTTTCTGGGGTCTTCTCTGACTTCCTCAGGCATAATAGTTACTCAGACCTTAAATACTTACAGTTAAAAAAATTTTTTTTTGAGTTACAGCATTTATTGCTTCTATTTCAAAGTATCTGTTTTCTTGTCTACACCCCAGACCACCCCCCACTCCCACCACCACTGGTCTCTGGGCTCCTTGAGAGCAGGAACTGCGTCTTATCCTTTTTTAAAATCAGTGCCCAGGGTAAAGCAAATGCCTGTTGCATGACAGGTACATGTCTGTTGAATAAATGAATGAAAGAGTGTCATCAAATAGTGTTTTCAAGTTACCGTCTCTAACATTAATCCCGTACCCTTGGTGAATTGCACATTTATTTTATTTATTTATTTATGTCTTACTCTCTATTTATTATATTGAGACGGGTCTGAGCATCATGTCGCCCAGAGCTGGGTGCAAGAGTGCGCGTCTATTTTGTCTCGCTCTCTGCAAGCTCGCCTCCCGGTTTTCTCCCATTCTCTGCCTCAGCTCCCGAGCTAGCTGCGGACTACAGGCCGGCGCCATCTCGGCCCGCCTAATATTTTTTGTATTTTTAGTAGAGGTGAGCGAGAATTTCACGTGTTAGCAGGATTGGTCTCGATCTCCTACTGCGCTTTCCGGCCCGTCTCAGGATACCTCCAAAGTGCTGGGAATTACAGGCTTGAGCCACGGCGCCCGGCTGTGAATTGCACATTTAGAATATCACTGGGAGCATCAGAGAATTTTCAGATTCTTCTTTCTCAAACACCACACTGTCTTCTGATTAAACGGAAGTATTTCTTGGTTAAAACACTGAAAGGAAACCAATTAAATGTACAACTCAGAGAAGTAGTATTTTGAATTAAAATAAATCTCCAAGAGTGTATTTCCTAAGATGAAGCACACTGACTAAGGGTTGGTCCTTGGTTACTGGATGAGACGTCAGGATGTGTACTCTCTGCAAGACGGGCGGAGGAGGTTGTTTCCCACCTTGCCCACTAAGCAGATCAGCCTGGGCTTTCGGGAACTCAGCAGCTACACTGTCATGAATATGAGACCTGCCATATATCATTTTTTGTCTTGATGTTCATTCTCACATAATATGCTTTTTTTTTTTGTATCAGTGCCATCTAGGGGGTGTGAGAAAACACACATGAACCTGTGTTTACCTTGAGACCCTCTCTCCAGACACTGTATAGTTAGAAGCTCCAGTCCAGCACATGCCAACATGAAAGAACTACTCCTCAAAATTCTGCCTTTGGAAAATGTTCTTTAGGGAAGGAGCAGCCATTGGAACTATGGGAGCAATTTTCTTATGTGAGAAATGGGGTTAAGGTGGGAGTCTGGAAGATCTTCTGAAACCGACTGTATAATTCCTGGGTTCTAATAGAAAGGATTAAAACATGGATCTAAGGTGTGCAAGAAGAAAGAGGCAAAAAACAGAATGACATAATAAAAATGAATTGATTAGCCATAAGATAATGGCATATGTGTGAATTAGGCTAAAGAGTGAAAACAACAAAAAGAAATATGACAATTCAGAATTGTGGAAAGGAAGAAAAAATTTTTATTTTCACAGTATCTGTTCTGCTTAGCAAAATCTTGATCTATTTCTTTCTATTGTATTTTAGGTTTAATCTTTAAATCTTGACTGTTTTCTGAGGAAATGAAACATACAGATCATTTTATACAGTTCTACTTAAAATATTGTTTTCTCTGGATAAATCACACTACTAGCTATTGTTTGCAGTTTGACATCACATTAAAGTGCAGAAAAAGCTCCACATTTTGAACTTATTTTCAGTGTATAATAATGGTAAAACAAGCTGATAAAAGAAACCCTTAAATATAAACTAAACCATGGAGTTTATAATTAAAAGATTGCCGGAATTTTAAAAACTAAAAAATCAAGCTGCTCTTGTCTCTGCTCCCATATCTCTAGTCCTAAATACTTTTTTTTTTTTTTGCCAGTTTATTGATTCATAAATGGTTCACTATCCATCATACCTATAAGAAAACTGTAAACCATGATTAATGCATCCTGTAAACATTCTATTTGATTGGTCAGGATACTGTACCCTCATAGAAAAATTAATCACTTAAATCAATATCGAATTGAGATATATGGTTAGGATATTTTAAAAACCGCTGCCTCTAATCATTATTTGGTGATTTTTCTAGTCCTGAAAGAAGATGAATGTTGTATCAGCTAATGACATCTGATTCAGGGCATCTTGTAAATAACAGCCCCAAGGAGAGAAAGTCCACTAAAGGATGTAGTTTTAAAGGGAAAGGAATGAATATGACAAAAAAAATTTAGAGGTGCCAAAAAAAAAAAATAGGCTGTAAATTGATAGTAATGAATGTAAAGTTTTCCTCTTACTTGGCAACAATAATCTATCACCTCCCAGACCCTTCTCAGATGAAAAGTCTAATTGGCCTTGGAGGTAACTTCCACTAAATGTAGTGTCAGAATAACAGGTGGTTAGAAATGTGTTAAATAGCACACTACTTCAATTGGTGCCCATTCATTTTCAAAAATTTAAAACTTACTATGAAATGAATGATTGCATACATTTGAAGAAATGCGTGGCTTTTTTTTTTTTTTTTTTTTTTTTTTTTGAGAGGGGGTTTTTCTTTGTCGCCCCGGGTGCAGGTGGTGTGATCTCGGTTCACTGTAACCTCTGCCTCTTGGGTTCAAGCAATTCTCCTGCCTCAGTCTCCTAAGCAGCTGGGACTACAGGCATGTGCTACCATGCCCGACTAATTTTGATATAGTAGAGATGGGGCTTCTCCATATTGGTTAGGCTGGTATTGAACTCCTGACCTCAAGTGGTCTGCCTTCCTCAGCCTTCCAAATTGTTGGGATTACAGGCATGAGCCACTGTGCCTGGCTTTTTTTTTTTTTCTTTTTTGTAAAATGGAGACACCCTAAACTCAAATACAATAAAAAATTCTCCATTCCTGACTTTATGCTGTTCAGAATACCTGTCTGTATTCTTAAGTTGGTAATTAAAGTAAAACTCACTTTTTAACCTTTTGATACTTTATGACAATAAAAAGAATTCTTAGGTGAAAAAAAGTTGAGTTGAATCACTGAACACTCAAAAGGCTTTGTGTATCCATGTGAATGTTGAGTACATACAATCAAGTAAATATTACGACATTGTCCTACTATGATTAAATTTAGCATATACATGAACACCAGGCATGAGTAAACATTTTTTACTTTCAAGTTTGGCTATCATTTAGCCTGGTCTTTATGTTTTGGAATTCTATATTTCAAGTAATTCCTTCATTAATACAATAAAACGTGAGTCCCTGCTGTGTATAAGACTATTCTTTTTCTAGAAAATACGTTTCAGAGGAGGATGAATTACCTAATTCCACTTGATTCTGAATGTAGAATTCTGGTTCCCAGGTATACTGATATTAACAGGAAAAAGGGTTCTGTGCTGTACTGATTTTGCAAAATACCTGGTAAAACTAAGGTGAGATAACATGTTTCTCTAACATATCACTTCTTAGAGCCTACAGTATGACTGGGGCACGTTTTGACTCTCTGAGAAGGAGATATGGTACTTAGCATTGCCCTAAGTGTTTTGAATATGAAACTCTGCACAGTGGAATTCTTGACTGCAGGATGGAGGAACGTATTACCCAAAACCAATTTTCCTATTTGTGAAGGTCATTGTCTCCCTCAGAGGAGGGTAAAACCTGAATT
This sequence comes from Rhinopithecus bieti, assembly GCF_001698545.2. NCBI lineage: Eukaryota > Metazoa > Chordata > Mammalia > Primates > Cercopithecidae > Rhinopithecus > Rhinopithecus bieti. The sequence goes on along the minus strand of NW_016806893.1, from coordinate 245,395 downwards.
GTGAGTGAGGAAAGGGACACCTGCCTATTAAGCCAGCACCCCTAGGCTGGACTCCGAAGTGTTTTCCTTACACATAGGATGATACACATGGATGATACAGATGGGTATTCCGAACAGCGCGAAGTCAGGAATAGAAGAGGCTGGGTGAGGTGGAAGGAGACCCTTCCTCCATGTTACAGTTTGAGCTGTCCTTTCAGTTTCATATAATTTATTCTGTAGTATTTACATTGTATCAATTCTTTGTATTAACCTATTAACTGATGATTAATGCATAAAAGAAAGAATGGTGAGCACAAACCAGGGCCTGATCCTAATGGACAAGCTGATGGCCGATTCTTCAGTCTGAGGAAGTTGAAGAGCTTCCCCCAGAACAGTCTTCTCTTCATTCTGTGGGACTTCCATGCACCACCTACTCAGGGCTCCCTCGGCCAGCCATATCACTCAGAAATACTTTGAACTGCTTTTCATTCATTGCTACCCATTTTTGTATCCCTTGTTAAGATCTCAAATGTTTTCCTGTGTTTCTCCAGTATTATTTCTACCTCCAGTGACACTATTTGTGGCAGTGATTTGTGTCATAGGATTATTTCTTAGTACATCTCCCACATTGGCCCCTAAAAGTGGCCCACCAAGGGCAGTGGTGGGAGCTGTTGGCCTCTGGTATAGTCAGTTAGCAGGTGCATTGTCTGCAGAAAATTTAAAAGCAATAATAAAACCAGGTTGGTCTGCTTTTTATTGTCATAATGCTCCAGTGATTCTAAACAATGCCAGTATAAAAATATTCCTATCTGCAGGGGCAGATGCCCCCTCCCCACAAATGGCTCTCTATTAGAAACTTGTGTTGGAGAAATTAAGCATACTTTATATTTTATGCTTTCCCTTTACCTATGTCAAGGACAATTTAGTTTCTCTTACTTGGTAAAATGGAATTATTTAAAATTAGGAATCTTAGCCACGCAAATCTAAACCCAATTCGTCATTATGTTGTGTCTCTCCTTGATTACTTTTCTGAAGGAAAAAGAAATGATGTAAAAAAAAAACACTAGGGTTGAAATTCATTAAATCCTTGGTTTTTTTTTTTTTTTTTTTTTTTCTTTCAAAGAGGCAGGGCTGGCACAGTGGCTTAGCTCTGTAATCCCAACACTTTGGGAGGCTGAGGTAGGAGGATTGCTTGAGCCAGGAGTTCGAGACCAGCCTGAGTACCATGGCAATACTCTCTCTACAAAAAGTTAAAAAATTAAAAATAAAAAAAATTAGCTGGGTGTGGTGGTGTGAACCTGTAGTCCCAGCTGCTTGGGAGGCTGAAGTGGAAGGATCATTTGAGCCTGGGAGTTCGAGGCTGCAGGGAGTTGTGATTGTGCCATTGCACTCCAGCTGGTTGACAGAGTGAAACCCTATCTCATATGAATTAAATAGATAAATAAAATAAAAGAGGCAGCATTATATAGTAGGATTTACTCTTGAATACAAAGACCTTACTGATCCAGGGGATGGCATTAGATCTCTGGGTCTTAGTTTCCCTCTTTCAAAGTTAGGCTGATGTACTTAAAGGTCATTAGTGAAGGAAATAGCCAGATTCTTTAACAACATGGTCAATCCAACTGATTATGCCAAATTAAGGTAATTTTTAAATATCTGGATTGAAGGAATAATTGATTATATAGCCATTACAGCCTTGTCCATTTTCAGACATATAAATATGTAAGGCCTACCAATTCTCAAATACTAAACTCTTGGCATTTGAAGATGGTCTGTCAGATTTCTTAAACTCTTAAATGGGAAGTGATATGGTTTGGCTGTGTCTTCACCCAAATCTCATTTTGAATTGTATTTCCCATAATCCTCACCTGTTATGGGAGGGACCTGGTGGGAGGTAATTTAATCATGGGGGCAGTTACTCTCATGCTGTTCTCATGATAGCGAGTGAATTCTCATGAGATCTGATAGTGTTATAAGTGGCTTTCCCCCTTTTGCTCAGCACTTCACCTTCCTGTGGACATGCAAAGAAGTACGTGTTGGCTTCCCCTTCTGCCATGATTGTAAGTTTCCTGAGGCCTCCCCAGCCATGCTAAACTGCGAGTCAATTAAACCTCTTTCTTTTATAAATTACCCAGTCTCGGGCATGTCTTTATTAGCAGTATGAGAAGGGACTAATACAGGGAGAGAAGGAATTCCTTTATGACCCAGAAATTCTCTTGTAGACTTTAGGAGGTAAAAGCCCTCAGAAAGGCTTGTTGTTGGCAGGTGGCAGATGCATTATAATCAAGCTGAAATTGGGCCACCATAAAGATTTTGCTACTCTTGCTGCCTCTGTATTTTGCCGCGTTGTTTTCTTTAAAGTTTCTCCCAGATCACTTCTCTATTTTGGAACCCTCCAGAGTATACAAAAGTATTCAGAATCCATGGTGGACATCACTGAATCTTTCTAGTTTTCACCTGGGGAATGGAAGCTTTAGACATGGTTCCCAAGGATCCGTGAATGGTGGCTGCTTTTTTTTCAGTGATTGAAAAGACTGATGTTTATTCACTCATTAAAAAGAAAATTGCTTGCTTAGTTTGTGCCAACACCACTGTAGGGGCTGCAATACAACAGGGAGCAAGTTCTCTGCCTTTGAGGAACTTGCCTTCTCCTTATGGGATGGGTATAGCAAAAAACAGATGGAGCCAAGATGTGCAAAGGTAGTTTTTAGATTCATTTAGAGTCCTTACACAATAAACCATACCCGCCTCCCCACCCAAACATTGAGCATAGCAATGTAAAAGTAATGTAGTTTTAGGGGTCAAAGTCCCTACAAACAGTTCCAGATGTCAGTTGTACCTTATAGTTTTGACTTAAACTGAGCAGCCTTCCTGCCTACCTTTCAGATCAGGCCAGTACAAATTCCCTAGGTCTGGCCTTCATCACTTTCCCTAAGTCAGTCAATATGGTCAGAAGCTTTGTTTCTTGTTCTGTATCAGTGCTTCCCAAACTTGGCTATGCCTCAGAATTACATATAAAGTCACTTAAGGTACCAGTTTTAAAAATATGTATTATAAATATATATGTGTTATATATTTAAATAATATGCATATTATTAATTTTTTAGGCATGTGAATTGGAATTTCCAGAAAAGAGGGACCTGGGATCTGTATTAGCCACAGTGCTCCAGGTGATTCTGATTAATCCAGCTGGCTTTCTTTTTTCTTTTTTTTTTTGAGATGGAGTCTTGCTCTGTTGCCAGGCTGGAGTACAGTGGCACAATCTTGGCTCACTGAAACCTCCCTCTCCCAGGTTCAAGCAGTTCTCCTGCCTCAGCCTCCCGAGTAGCTGGGACTATAGGCACGCACTACTATGCCCAGCTAATTTTTTTTTTGTATTTTTAGTAGAGACGGAGTTTCACCATGTTAGCCAGGATGGTCTCAATCTCCTGACCTCGTGATTTGCCCACCTCAGCCTCCCAAAGGGCTGGAATTACAAGTGTGAGCCACCATGCCTGGCCGGCTTTATTTTTCAAACCAGATTTTAGGAGCCAGTCACTACCAGATTAGTTTTTTTTAATGCAACATTCCTCCAATATTCTCTTCTGAATGCTTAGGACTTTACTATGCTATAAGGGATGGGGTATTTGAGGAGTTCTGCCTAGCCTTCTAATGCCATCTCTCGTTGCTTCATTACTGGTGCCCTCTGCTTCAGGGAAATCCACTTGTTGACTTTTTTTGGATGCCATCTGCCCTCCTGCTTTCAGAAAATCTTCTTCATGCCTTTCCTCACATCCTCAACATCCTCTTCCCTCTTCTCTAGTCTCATCCATTTTTCAAGACCCACTCAAGTCCGACCTCTGAAATGATAACCTTGCCACCCTGCCAACCTGCATATCATTATTTTTGGATTTCCCTAACCTTTATCCTTTGGGTCACTCACTTGTCGTTATATTGTAGAAATTCACGATCATGAGTTTTACTTAAACCTTGGGAAGGTTTCTAAGTGACGTACACACAGCATATCGTTTCTAGCATATCATTAATTATAAAGGAGTAAAGATCATTTATCAATACTCTTTAGAAATGAGCGATTCTATTTTGTATTTCAAAAAGCATTTTATAAATTCAGCAAAGGCATGCACTATCCCTGTCTTATTCACTAGAACAGTCTATAATTATTTGTTGAACTAAGTTAGGAAAAAGCCTGTATTATTGTTTCAAAATCTTTGGGGTTGCTTTTTGTTAATTTTGTGGTGCCTGCCATAATGAGAGTTTGAAGCTTTTCTTTCCACTCTTGTGTTGTTATTTCCTTTTTAGCACCTGGCAGGAGTTTAAGCTGCCCACTTGACTCTATGCCTGGTTTCTGTCTTCAGAAAGCTGTTTATCATGACTTCAGAAGGTACAGAGAGTAACCTAAATTATCCTGTTATTAAAGTAATAGATAAACCTAGAGGCTACTCCACAATGAACATTCCATTAGCTCAAAAAACCCACTGTGCTCCATAAAACTGATCTTGTTGGCTATCTGGGCTTGTTTATTGTTATGGGATTTAAGGCAACTTTGAAGATCTGACTTTGATTCACCAGAGAAATTTCTGTTTTATATTCTTTCCAAGTACACTAACTTAAATTCTTCTGATTTTAATTTTGTTCATGCCTTGTACTCTATCTTCATTGGATTTGATCTTTCTGATAACTATCAGAAATAGCCCTGGGTATATTTGAAAGCAGACATTCCATCAATTCTCACAGTAAATTGCATAAGAAAAAAAAAAAAAAAAACCACTTGGGAAAGCAGTAGCCTACACATACCTGGGTTTAGAGGGCATCTTTTGCTGTCAACTTTGTAGTTCTAAGTATTCTTCTGTTATACACATACCTCCTGTGAATGGCAGCCAGACTTTCCTTACTTTGGTGTGCATATTTACTGGAAGCAGAAAAGCGGTTTCTTGACATATGTTGCCTGTTTGCTAAACTACACAATGACCACAGTTTGATTCTACATGGACCCTTGAGATTCAGGCTGGTTTATGCAGAGTTGAAAGCATATACCCTGATACTTTACCTGACAGCAACTGAAGGTATCATTCATTAATTTATTCAATATTTATTTATAGGGTGTCTTTTCTAGGTCAGATACCATGGGAGGACCTATGATGCAAAGATGAACTAGACAGGTACATCTTTGTCCCAAGGAGGTTATAGTTTATCCACATAGACATGAAGCAGGGGATTATACTAGTAATAGTTTAGTTACTCTTGTGATAGTGGTATGAAGTTAAAAATCTAGTGCATAATGAGAAAATATAATAAGAAGCCCCAACCTCATTGGAGATGGTGAGTTGCAGGGAGGAGTGAGAGTGGGAAGTGTTCAGGATAGCTTCCCAGAATGGGTATTATTTACTCTAGGGGTTGAAAAATAAGTAGGAAACAGCAAGGCGGAGAGAGGAGTTAGCAGCTCTACAAATGTGAGAATAACGAATGCTTAGAAAACCTACATTGTTATGATAAAATCTCAGTTATGCTTATCTAATCCTATATTTGTTCTGTCACTGATACTAAGTTAGAAGGACTGTATGATCTGTAAAATCTGTTTAACCTGGTTAGAATAAATTATGAAGAACAAGAGTGATGTTAAGGAAACTTTGAAGGTCAGGAGATGAGGCAGAGATTATAAAAGTTTGTAAGAAAAAACTTCCTGTTATAGATATCCCGTGAGGGTTCTAACCCATTCCAAACAGAATTATTTACACTAAACAAATGAAATTTTTTGGATATATTTGTTGACATATGTGGATTATAATATAATTTAGCACTATAGATCAAATTGAACCTAATATATTATCCAACTATAACAGAATACGTAGCATTTTGGGTGTTTAATAATGTAACTATTGCATTCTCTATATGTCTAAAATAATATAAGAAAGAAAAACAGAAAGAAGGAAAGTCAGACAGAAGGAAAGACATAAGCAAGATGGGTAGATTGAACATTTTATGAAAAATGTGTTTTAAATCAAGTAACATCATTTTTAATTCTACCACTGAAAGTTAAGTACTCATTAAGAACTGGAATCATTTTACATTGACAAGAACAATAAACATATGTTAACTGGAAAATAATGTATAATTTTCTCCATCCCTCACTTTGTAGCTACTAACCCTTTAGGTGAATCCAAAATACGGTTCCTACGTAAAGTTTACTTGTGTTGCCTCTTAATTATGGATGCTTTACCCGGTTTAAGGGCCAGGAGAGAGAAAAGGAAAATAGTATTGTAGTTGCAGTCAAATGTCGGCTAGAGCTGCAGTCATCTGAGCTAACTACTTTACTTATGTTATTGAACTTAATTATAATGGCAACTTCTTTGTTTTACATGTGGGAAAACCAAAGGTCAGAGAGATTAACTAATTTGCTGAACATTTGAGCTAGAATTCAAATGCAGTCCAAAGCCCATTTTGTATCTTCTAAATTAAAGAAAAAATGTTTTTCCCCCTGGAGAAAGACTGCCTGATTTTCTTTATTATTTGGGGATTAGTGGCTGTCTATAAAATTCTGGAAGGTCTCATAAAGGTAAGCTTACATCTGGTGTGTGGTTCAGAGAGAATTTTCTTAACTAGACGGTAATATGTTCCTTCAAAGGGCTGAGCATAGAAACATTGCTAATGACTTTTTGTTCATATTTCCTCTTAAATTTTTATTTTCATTACAATTATAAATATGTTTATTCTAGAAAATTAGAAATACATAAGTGCACAAAGAAAACCTCAACATGTCAAAGATAACCATTAAAAAAATTGATAACATTTTATCCTATCCTATTTCCTTTGAATACATATTTCTAAAGATGTATTAGATGCTAAACGTAAAATTTTGTATTATCTTTCACTTAATACCATAAGACTTTCTATCTATTGCCAAAAACTGCTTATAACTTTTAATTTGTGCATATTGTTTCATTGTATAACTTAGAAATATGGGAAATACTTTATAAATCAATTCTTATGACTTATGTTTAGAACTATTAAGGGAAATATAAAGTATAATTAGATTTAATATTTTCTTTGAGTGAAACCCTTCTAAAAATAATTAACTTGTTTCAGATTAGGTCATTTGCCAAATGGGCTGAATTTGCAGCAAACCTCCTCAGTCAGGCTGTGTATCTTTCATCCATGTTTTTGGAGAAAATTTTGACTTTCAATTCTTTTTTTTTTTTGGAACGGAGTCTCGCTTTGTCACCCAGGCTGCAGTGCAGGGGCTTGGTCTTGGCTCACTGCATGCTCTGCCTTCCGGGTTCACGCCATTCTCCTGCCTCAGCCTCCCGAGTAGCTGGGACTACAGGTGACCGCCACCATGCCCTGCTAATTTTTTTTTGTATTTTTTAGTAGAGACGGGGTTTCATCGTGTTAGCCAGGATGGTCTTGATCTCCTGACCTTGTGATCCAACCGCCTCAGCCTCCCAAAGTGCTGGGATTACAGGTATGAGCCACTGCGCCTGGCCATGACTTTCAATTCTTTAAACTTTACTGTGATTTGGGACAAGGCATTGCTCGTTTTTTCTGCTTCTTAAGATATATTGGGAAGCAATGCTTTTATTTTTTGCTTTTGCTTACATAAAGCAAATAATTCAGTGATTATATTAACAGAAAATAAGAAGCATATCATTTTCTTGATCTATAATCAGCAAATATTTTATCCAGGAATACCTGAAGCATTAAGATCCATTTCATATATATAGTTCTACCTATAGTCTGATATTTCCTTAACTGGCTACTGAGTAAAAGCATGGATTCTAGAATAAGACAGCCTGGTTCTACCACCTAGGCATTGTGTGAATTTGAGCAAGTTACTCAAACTCTGACCTTATCTCCTTCCCTGTAATGTAAGTATAACAACCATTAGCTACCTCTGAGGGATCCTGTGAGGATTAAATAGGTTAATACATGGAAAGGATTTCAAATAGCACCTGGTATTCCATAAGTGCACAATAAATATCAACTATTATTATTGTATGATGCCCTTATCTTTTGTTTAGTAATGAAAATTTTGTTATGCTGATCTTTGGTTAAAACACACCATTTTCAGATTAAAGCCTGAGCCAGTCTGTAATGCCTTTGAGGGCACAGAATTTATATTCCTCAGATGGGCTATTCGTTGTTTAGCTCAGTACCTGGTGTTGGGTGTCTATTTCTAGATGTTTCTTTCTGAGATTACTCTTAGGCTGAGTTGCTAATTTGATTATCTACAATATGATTTTAGCTTCTGGGACTCACTGTAATGGTGCAGAGACATCCCTTGAGTAATGGAGCTGATTCTGTAGCAGAACTGATTCTCCAGCAAAACTTCTGCCTGGCCCTATCTCCACCTGGGGGGAAAGGGGAAAGCATGAACTAAGGACAATGATTATGCTAGTCTGGTTGGGGTAACGGCTTTGTTATGGGGAAGGTAGGATATGGATTGCGACTAGATGATAGAGGACCCTGACACTGCATTGGCAAAGCCATTGGATTCTGTTCTTTACAGTATGGAGAAAAATAAGGGAAAAGAGGGGCATCTTTCCGTAGGACCCAAAGTCTAAGTCCAATCTGTTTATACTCACAAGTCTCCTGATTCTTGTATTTTTAAATTTGATTCATTTCTTTCTCAGTCGCAGTATGTCGGAGGGCATTGTTTTCACATTTCCGCTAATAACCAAGTGGCCTGGTCATTGAGGAAAAAATGTGGGGGGCAGATAATTCTTCCACAGTCCTGAAGTCATCATATACAGATGGCGGCCTCTTTTGTTCCTGTAGTGTTGGCCTTGGCCCCCAATGATTTTTTGTAAAATTTATGTTCTTTAGGAGCCCCCAAAATTGAGATTTGACTGTTACAGATGCATGATTATGTAGATGATCATTATTCAATCCTTTAACAATAGAAAATGTTATTTTTATGAGTAGTTATTTGCTAGGCTATACATACTACATACACATGCAAAACAGATGCTCTGTATTTTCTAAGCACTGTCGTCAGAATCCCTGAGAGTTGTGCCTAGCAGTAAGTGGCCATAGTAGTCTAAAAGGTTAATTATTTTATCAGCTAAAGAAGTTCTCAAGCATCTTCCAGAACAGACATGTCCATATGACAATCTTGCTGGATAATGACGGGAAACATTTCCATTAATAATATAGTGTGGGAACTGGGAGGCAACTGAAATGAGGTTAAAGGATAAGGACAAAATGCCAGAAGGACATAATTAATCGAAAGGCTATCTAATTTTTATTGTGTTTGCAACAAATTCTGTGGAGATTTTATAAACCACCTCAGACAGAAAATGCCAGAAATTAATTATATCCAGCTCTGTATTTTCACAATTTGTTCATGCCCTCTTTTTAGCCCTTCCACATCATGTTATAATTTCATATCATGTCAATCAAGTTATATCTGTCTTCCCCACTAGATTGCTGATCCTTTACCTTGGAGATGGACCACTTATTTTGTGGTCCCCAGCACCTGACATAAAAATGGCACATAGTAAGTGCTAAAATGCCTGATTCTTGCTGATCGAGAATCTGTGCTTATGCAAGTTGATATAAAATAATAGATGTTTGCCACCAGTCAGTAGTGGCAGCAGCTTAAAAGAAAACAATCCTCGTTACAGAGAGTCTGCTTTAGAAACTGAGTATTCCACAGGGGCATGGTCAGCAGTGACGGGGGCTGAAACTGACATGTGATCTATTCTCTGTGACTAAGGAGTAGATCTACTAGGTTACATCCACAAATTGTGTCATGCGGCATTTTGGTGAAAAGTATATATAAATGACATAAGAGGCTGACACAGGCTTAGGAGTGGATCAGGACTGCTCTTCCCATGGAGACTGACTGAGTTCCTTCATGAGACAGCAAAAAGGCAGCAGTTGGAGTAGAAATCGGCTGCCGCTTTGTCCCATGTCCAGAATTCCTGGGGTCCCTAGAACTACTAAATACAGGGTAGTGCTCTGCTGTCGCTGGACTGGAGTTGGTCTGGGAAGCCCATGTGAAAAAGCTCCCCCAGGAGTTCTTGCCTCAGCTCGTTCCTGTCATTCCACACATACTCTCTGACTCAGACAGTCTTTGGGTCCTGCCCTGCTCCATGGCGTGAGAATACATGTCCTGCCTACAGTTGTGCCCTGGGGTTAGGTATAGAAAACCTGTTGCAGGCAATGATAGGCAAAGGAAAGGGAACTAATCATTATAGCATGCTCTAACAGACTCAAACTGAGATTCACTCAAATTCTGTCCACCATTTCCATCTTCACCACCAGCTCTAGTCTCATCCACCATCACCCATACGTTAATGGTGCTTGCTATGTGCTTAGGTGCTGTGTGATGTTCTTGATGGAGATTACTGCATTGAATCCCGACAGGGACCTTGTGGAGGAGAAGGACCCCATCCATACCTTTAGGATCATGGCAAAATTGGTCATTTTGAGTCCAGAGAGCAAGTGTTCTATCAAAGAATAAAAAATTAGGCTGGGCATGGTGGCTCATGCCTGTAATCCCAGCACTTTGGGAGGCTGAGGCGGGTGGATCACTTGAGGCTAGGAGTTTGAGACCAGCTGGCCATCAAGGTGAAACCCTGTCTCTACTAAAAATACAAAAATTAGCATGGTGTAGTAGCACATACCTGTAATCCCAGCTACTTGGGAGGCTGAAGGACGAGAATCACTTGAACCCGGAGGCAGAGGTTGCAGTGAGCCATAATTGCACCACTGCACTCCAGCCTGGGCCACAGAGTGAGACTTTGTCTCAAAAAAACAAAAACAAAAACAAAACAACAACAACAACAAAAAAACCCAAAACCCAAAATTAATTAATTAAAAAACAATCTAGAATGGCCCACTCTTTGTACAGCTGGATGCTGATGGCAGAATGCACTCTCGAAGCTCACTTGAGGTTATAGAAAGCAATGTAGCAGTAAGGGACATTTAAGCAGGAGAAAATCTTATGATTTATGTGTTTTCCTCTTTTCATTTAAAAAGTGCAGATGCTGATCAGGATAAAAACCACACAAGCAAACTCTGGTCCGAAATGTCATTTTACTTCAGTCTCTTTAGTGTTGTACAGTGTGGTTGCAAGATATGCTGAAATGGAAATTTAATGCTACTGTATCCTGAGATGTATTTACATGGTATTTTTGTAGTCTGTGCATGTACCTTCTGCTTATTACCAAATAAGCTGTATATTCATCATTGTTGGTTCAATCTAAGACTGATATTGACATTGAAAAGATGAAGCAAGATTGTATCTCAGAGTAAAAACATGCAGGGAAGAAAATGGAAACTCAGAAGTAAATACTGATATCTGTGAATAAAGAAGCAATTTTTAGTTTGCTTTACATGATTCTTAAGGATCGTATCATGTTTATATCTGTGTATGTCATTTATCACTACAAAACTCGTGAATGCTTGTTTAATACCTTCAGATAAAGGTGCGGTTTTAGTGAGGACTTGATTCTTCCAGAAAAGCAAAGAATAATAAGAAAAAAACTCAAACAAACAAATGCATCAAATGACTGCCTGTATTGATTGCAAATAGGTTTTTTCCTCAAAAGAAGGTTTCTGGTTGTTGCAAACCTAGTATCAAAGGAGTGATTTGTTCAGAGCTGTCATTTGTGGAATTTGCCTCTAAATTATAGGCTAAAGATATGTCAGGACATGAATAGAAATATTCTCTTCCTGAGAAACACATATTCATGTTCCATGTGTGATTTGAACCATGCCTATTTGCCCCATAGGTTCTTAATTTTCCTCCATTAACCTCTTCAACTTTTTGTTCAGATTTACAAAGAAATGAAATAGAACTGAATTTTATATGAAAATGGTGGGAATTTCTTTCTTTCTTTTTCAGACGTGAAATATTTTTTTTTTCTTCCCCAGAGAGATTTGCTGCCATCTGTATCTTTGGGCTTCACCTAGCTGATAAACAGCTCATGGATTATACAAACGTAACTGCATTTCCATTACCTACCCTCAACAAATTACAGCCTGCCAATAGAACTGCCATAGCGGAGAGCAGGCATTTGGTTTTAAACTGTCTTCTTTTTCTTAAATCCTTAAAACAAGACCATGATTCTTCATATTCAGTGGAAATAGAAAATGCTCAGGCTCAATGCACACAAGGAAATTGCAACCTCGCTCGCTCCCTCCCTGCCCCCTTTCGTTTGAAAGCGACTCTTTACTGCATTGCAGTCCTGCAGAGCTCTCAGGGAGCCGGAACCACAGGCTGTGGGTAGAACTGCACAACGAGCCCAGCCGCCTCTTTTATAGGCAAACCCAGATTCTCGCTGGAGGTCATCTTTTGCATTGTATTTCGATTTTATAGAGCCGTTTTCGATAAAGAGAATACAGACACATTGCTGAGATGTGTGCAGCATGACAGTTTTATAAAAAGAAAAGAAAAACCCAAAGGTTATTCAGTTACCTACCAGTCTCATTCAGTGCTGCATTTTGGAAGAGGTAGTGGGACAAAGAAAAGTTCTCATTTCAATGTGTGATGGTAGATACGAGAAGCTGTTTTGGCCTGATTGATTTGGTAATTTTTCTTGAAGAAAATATTTAGTAAAAGAATGTGTTAGCTATTCTGCTCCCTTTCTTCCTCTCAAAATTTAATTTTTATTTTTTACCTGGTCTGTTTTTGACAATGTGCGTTAGTAAGATATTCTTCCATTCTGCTTGGGTTTTCAGGATTGTGGGGTGGGCTGTTTCTCCATCTGGACCCCAGAGGGAAGCCTAATCTCACATTTTCCAGGCTATTGAAGGAGAGACTTATCCTGGTTATGGGGAAGTTTCCCTGGATTGGCCTCTCCTGCACCCATGTCACCTAGGCAGCCCAGCAAACCCTTGTCACCTGGGTGAGGGTGTATGACTGCATTGGGCCCCCTTCAGTGGGGCTGTGCAAAGAGGGATGAATTGCCTAGGTGCTGGGACCTTAGTTAAGTCCCTTTACTCTCTGAGCCTTAGTTTCCTTGACTAAATAATTTGGATATTAAATATTAACCCACTTATCACCCAAAGGTTATTGTGAAAATTAAAAGCATGTGGGGCAATGCACATGAAATATCTTCTGTCACAGAATGATCTCATCAAATAGCATTTTTTGAGTTATTTTTGCTGTTATTTGAGGAAGTGAATGTTCTTCTCCTTAATTACCCCCCTGAATATATGTGAACCTCTTGTGTAGGCTGGCTCTGCACTCTGAAATTCTTCTTTCTAGCAGGTATCAGGAGGATAAGTAAAATATGTGGTTTATCGCCTGTCCCACCAGCTAGGTGTTAACTACAGGAGGTGAAGCACTACATCATTTTGTTTAGCAGAACTGTTTTCTTGCATCCCAATGCCAGCACATGCTAGGCATTCAGCAAGTATTTGTGGAGTGACCTCAGAACGTTTGTGAATCTACCTGCTGCGTGTCAGGATGCCTTCTGTTTTGTTCCTCCACTTTCCCTTTCCTGTAAAGGCTGCCTTACCTTTACTACGGTAAGGGACTGGGAAGATGTACAGATATTTTGGGCAAGTTTGAGATATTGTCTGAAATAGCCTAATGATTTTACATTTCACCAAAATATTCCCCAGTTCCACTATGGTTTGATTTTCTTAGCACCTACTTTCCTTTCAGGAAAAGCAGGCCAAATGTCTGTAGTAAATCACGTGATTTTTAAAAATGCTTCAAGGAATTAAATAATTGAATGTTTTTATACTTGTTCATTGAAACTAGACCTCTGGCTAAAAACGCTTGTTTCCTTGCTGACTTCTCATCTGAATCTAGTTCAAGTGAAGCCTAGATTGTTTTTGAAGGTTACAATTAACCTCAAGTCATGAATGTGAGAAGAAAATGATACAAATGTTCATTTAATTTCTGTGCAAGCTTAGAACTTCTGGGGACCTGTTTAATAGACTGTGGTCTAAAAGTGTAGGACATTTATGATTTGATGGATTTAAAAAGTAATTGTTTTCACTAATATGCGATTATGTTGAAATCTTAATAAAGTATACAACTCTTATGAACTGTGGAACTGCTGTAATGTTTTGAAAGTTGTTCCTTATTCTGTGTTTCACTGACTGTGTGATACTGCAGAGAGCCTTGTGAGTTTTATATTTGGATATATAAAACTCAGATAATATGTAACACTTTTTATCTGCCTGTTTGGAGGGCTATAGAGCGAAAAAGGCATGATACTTTGCCACTTCATTGCAAATGTTAAATGTAGCCAAATGAATGACATCTCCTCTGTAGCACCCAGAAACAAGGCTTGGTAGGGTAACATTCTGCCTTGAAGTATGGTTAATGGGTTGGCTATTAACCTGGGCCCCTCCAGGCACAGGGTGAAGCCCACTGTTAGTGTGGTCACTCCATCCAGAGACCAGGAAGGATTTGAAGACCAGGAGAGTTTCTTTAACTCAGGTTTAAGCCAATAAAGGCATTGAGAATGGTTGAATGTATAATGTGGAATACGAGTTGCATAGACTTTATTTTACTGTTGGCTTACATGCAATCATATTAAACAAAAATAACAAATGGTATACCAGTGCACTTAGCTATTCATTCCTGGTTCTTCCTGATAAGAAATTGATGCCTCATAATTTTGTATCTCTAATGATGATGCGAATTGTTTCTGTTCTGGTCTGGTTCCAGTTTCTCCTGTTTGGTAGTTCAGCTTCTCTGCATTCTCTTCTCTCTGTGGCATTCTGTTCTTTTTCCATTCATTTGTGCTGGAATCAGAGTTGTCTTGTTATTAGAACTCTTTTCACTAATTGCAAAGAATTTTCATCATCTGTATCAGCAGTTACCCTAAGTCTAGATTTGATCTCTTGTGACTTCGTCATCTGTATTGCTTCCATGGGTTACTTCCTCTAACATACTACAAAGTGGTTGTACCCATTATTATTTGAATATAACTTTTCTAACTATTTTCCCAATTCTTCATTTTCTCCACTTCCATTTGAGTCATTCCCATGTTTACCTTTGTGCTAAAGTGGAGAGGGGTTTATGAATTCTTAGACTTTTTGGTAGGAAGAGTAATTTCTACACTGGGTTTGAGCTGACAAGGGGTTTCTTCATTGGGCAGACAAATAGATACCATTACACTTTGGCATAATTAGGTTTCACTGTTTATTAAGGGATTATATAACATGTCTGCCAGTCACAAAAGCTTCAAAAATCTCATGAGTCAAGATACATATATTCATTCTGTATATAATATTTCCATGGAAATAATGAACATAGGTAAGTTAAATATTTTGCTTTGTCCATGAATATAGATTTTTCACAATGTGTGGTTTTTAAAATGCTTTACTATTTTGGAGAATTTTATTCAAGAAATAACTGCTTTCGCTGCCTTTCTGTGATCAAGAATAGATGTTGATATACAGAGATTTTGAAAGGCCGTGGTCTAAATGAGAATACAAATACATTGTGCTCGTGTTAGAATCCTGACTCTTTTGCTTTAATGTGGTCTCTGGAACTATAAAATAGGCTTAATGTCAGAAGTCAATTGAGAACACATGTTCTGTTAATTGCATGTTTATGAATAGACTCTAAATTAAATGTTAGGTTTTTTCTCCAATTGCCCATCTTAAATTGAAATTCAAAGAGTAGTTTTTTAAAAAAACCTTTATTTTGAAATAATTTTAGATGTACAGAAGCCTTGCAAATACAGTACAAAATTTTTGTATTCCCTTCACCCAGCTTCACCCAATGGTAACATCTTACATAATGATGGTATATTTATCAAACAAAGAAATTAACATTGGTACAATACTGTTAATTAAATGACAGACTTTATTTGGATTTTACAAGTTTTTCCTTCTGTAAAGGACAGGCTTTAAAATCGTTTTTACTGATAGAATATAGAAAGAATAATTTTATTAAAAAATTCAATAAAATTATACCTTTAAGAGATTTGGCAGTCTAATGTACATAAATTTTGAGGAGCTTCTCAGATAATGTTAATGATGCATTTAAATAATTTTATAAGATGAAATATTTAAAAACATTGACATCTTAATTTTGATGTACAGAACTGATTATTCTGACAAACCAGTGTAATGAATACAGTATCATTTATATGAATATTTTTTCGAATGAATGCAGTTTTGCTTTTCTTAAAAATTTGGCAGTGAGGATACAAGGAAATTTCTATAGCAGTTTCTCCTTTCATTCTGCAGTCTTTAAATTCAGTGACTCTCACAAGCTTTTTCTTGTAAACTTAATAAATTTTGCACATTGTGGAAAATACTGCCAGTTTTGAGAAAAGCTGAAATAATTTTTATTTTTAAGAGTACATAAAAGGAACAACCAACAATCTGATGAATAAAAAAAGATAAATTCAATAGTTGGGAGGGCCAAGCATGGTGGCTCACACTTGTAATCCCAGCACTTTGGAGGCTGAGGTGGGCAGATCACCTGAGGTCAGGAGTTCGAGACCAGCCTGGCCAACATGGCGAACCCCCTCATCTGTACTAAAAATACAAAAAAAAATTAGCCAGGCATGGTGGGCCCCTGTAATCCCAGCTACTTGGGAGGCTAGGAATCGCTTGAACCTAGGAAGCAGAGGTTGCAGTGAACCAAGATTGCACCACTGCACTCCAGCCTGGGCAACAAGAGCAAAACTCTGTCTCAAACAAAACAAAACAAAACAAAACAACCTTCCAAAAAACCAAAGGTGTGGGAGAAAATAATGTATTGTTTAATTTCATTTTCTTCATAAAAACTCATTATATGAACCCCAGAACCCATCTTTTTAAAAATTGTATTTGATTGCTTAGTAGCATTAATACATATAAAAAGATGACCGTCTCTGCCTCACTTTGCACTTTGGTGCTCCTTTGTGCTTGGTACAGGCATGATACCTTGAGATCATTGACTTTTCAAATGTTCTGTTTTCATAAATACCTGAGCACTAGGCTCAGTAGAACATAAAGCAACTATGTGAAGCTTTAAAAAAAAAAGAAAATGAATTTCTAACTTTAAAATCTCCTAATGACTCGATATATGAGAGAGTTGGAGGGTTAGTCTTTGGGGCTTCTGGTAAAATTTGAGGCTTTGCTCTCACCTTTTAACTACAAAGCAAATGCTATATAGCAATGTTGATATTAAAGTGAAATTTATATATATATGTATGTGTATATATATATATTTAAAATACTTCCCAAACTTTAATCCTAGGAGAAACATGGTGATTTTCAATAAGAGAGAGATTTAAAATGTAAATGCTGAAAAGGATTCTCAGCAAGGTAAAAGTGAGGGTTATCAGTGCAAATCTAATGGGCATAGATTAAAAAGTAAATGCCTGAACTTTTATTGAATCTGGCAAAGGAAACTTTAAAATTGAAATTAGATTTCTTCTTTTGTAGATGAAATATATCAAGGAGAGGTTTATAGGAAAAGCATGTTTTTCCATTGCTTCCCACAAAGTTTCATTTGTGAAGGTAAATTTTAAACGATGGCAAGGATGATCGATGTTGTTAGAGCCAAATTCTAATTTAGGTATTCTTACTTGGCATTCAGTGATTTCACAGCAGAGAGTTTGGCCTTAAATCTATAGCTGTTCCCGGAATGGAAGCCTATTTACAAGAACTGTTGATTATGAAAGGTTGGCTTATATATTGATTTTTATGTAGGCCAGTGTTGTGGAAAGATTTAAACAAAGAGCTGGAAGCAGGGGAGTTCTCCAAGGCTTCTCTCCTTTGGATTGGCTCTGTTGGACTGGTTCCCCTCACAGTGAGGCCACAGGGCAAGGGAGGAATGCTTTCCAAGGTCTTTTAAATGTACTTTTTGTTTTTATATTTGGAAGTTCTCCATAGTACAGAACTGCCTGTTTGAATTTACAAAGGCTGATATCACTGGTGTTGCTGTGGTCAAGAAGACCTACTGTGTAATGCCTTGTTGCTGATAGCCAGTGACAGGTGCTATATAGGGGCTGTCTCTTTTGATTAGTATTGTATTTATTTTGGGATGATAGGAGCCACCTTGTACAGGTGCTGGAGAAATTCCTTAGCTTTTCAACAATAAGCAAGGTGGGTTGTCTTAGTCCATTTTCTGTTGCTTATAATAGAATACCTGAAACAGGGTAATTTATAAAGAGAAGGAATGTATTTCTTGCAGATATGGTGGCTAAGTGCAAGATCGAGGGGGGTACGTGTGGTGAGGGCCTTCTTGCTGGTGGGGACTCTCTGCGGAGTCCTGAGCCAGTGCAGGGCATCACATGGAGAGGGGGCTGAGTGTGCTCTTCATGTCTCTCTTCCTGTTCTTATAAAGCCACGAGTCCCACTCCCACGATAACCATTAATCCATTAATGCATTAACCCATGAATGGACTAATCCATTCTTGAGGGCTCTATTCACCTCTTAAAGGCCCACCTCTCAACCTGTCAATACTGCCACACTGGGGATTAAGTTTCAAGGTGGATTTTAGAGGAGGCATTCAAACCATAGCAAGCGTGTTATTCATTTACATGCTCATAAGAATAGCTCCTTTTTGGTTCACCTGAACTTAAATTTATATTACAAACATGATGGTGTTTAATCCAAAAGTAATTCAGTTTGGATTACAAACTCTTAATGATAGTAATTGATTTAATTCTCTTTCCTGGTATTAGTTGGGAGCTTATGATATTTTATTTGCTTCTATGAGTGGTAAAGTCAAGTTGGGAACTTCAGGGGACCACCAAGAAAGAGCTGCTGCTGGAGAGATTGGCTATAATACTCTGGGGCAGTGGCAGGATGGGGATTTCCTTCTCTTCTTTAGGTGGAGAGGGTGTGGTATCCCTTGGTTGCTTGAGCTTAGTGATGCCCAAACTAACCCCAGAAAAGAAGATCATCAAGATCTGACTGGTTAAGCAAATAATTAAAATTATAGACAATAGTCAGTTTGCTAGGGTTTTACCATGTGATATTGTTATAGGATTATATTAGGAATGAAATATAATTTAATGACCAACTATTGTTATTATTCTGTAACTTGCCACCTTTGTTCCCAGTCCCACCTTGGTCCCAACCTTCAGCAGATCCTCAAGGAAGCATGGGAGAGACAGAATTTTACCCTATCAATCAGCAGAACCTGGGGGAAAGCATAAAACACCAAAAAGATGAAACCACAACTTGAAAGTACTTTCAAGTATATATTAGTTTTCTGTTGCACTGTAACATGTTACTCCAAAACTTAGCAGCTTAAAGCAACAAACATCTGTTATCTCACTGTATGGATCAGGAATCCAGATGTGGCTTAGTGAGGTACACCTGCCTCAGTTTCTCTCATGAGGCTGCTATCAAAGTACTGACTGGAAATGCAGTGCTGTCTAAAGTTAAACTGGGAGAAGATCCACTTCCAAACTCACTTAAGTGGTTGTTTAATGGGATTCAGTCTGATGTGCTTTGGCTGTGTTCCCACCCATATCTCACCTTGAATTGTAATAATCCCTGTGTGTCAAGGGCGGGGCCAGGTGGAGATAATTGAATCATGGGGGCAGTTTCCCTCATACTATTCTTGTGATAGTGAATAAATCTCACGAGGTCTGATGGTTTTACAGATGGGAGTTCCCTTGCACAAGCTCTCTTGCCTCCCGCCATGTAAGATATGTCTTTGCTTCTCCTTTGCCTTTCACCATGACTGTGAGACCTCCCCAGCCATGTGGAACTGTGAGTCTGTTCAACCTCTTTCCTTTATAAATTACCCAGTCTTGGGTATGTCTTTATTAGCAGCATGAGAACAGACTAATACACAGTCATTCCTCAATTTCTTGCCACATGGGCCTCTCTGGAAGGCAGCTCATAGCATGGCATCTGACTTCTCTGAGAGAAGCCACATTTTCTGTCTTTTATTTATTGAATCTGTCTCTAGGTCTAACCCACACTTAGGAAAGACAATTACATAAGGGAATACCAGGAGGAGGGGACCACTGGGGGTCATCTTAGGCTGACCACTGCAGTAATCTACAGCTTGTTCTATTTCAAAAGAAAATGGAACTACTAGTTTACATAAGTTATCTATGTAAAAGTCACTAATTAAGAAAGTTGTCATGTCTGAAGTCAGGTTATTGGGGGAAAATATGGCTAAATCTAGTGGAGTATGTGCTTATAATTGTGCTTGAAATATTTCTATCCCTTTCAGTAAGCAATTTTCCCTGTTTTCTCCTTCACCAAGGTCTAGGGTCTGCTCTTTAGTCTGAATTCTGGGTTTCCAACCCATTGTATTCTTCCTTCCCCCTTATAATCTATTTTCTCTTCTTTTTCTTTGTTTTACACAGTTCTATAAGGTATTGGGAAAAAAATCTGAGAAATTAATTTGGAATGAGATTTTAGCAAATTATAATTTTTAAAAATGCCTTTACTCCCCAGGTCATAATTATAATTTGGGATGGACTTTCCGTATGAGTACCTGATTGTTCAAGTTTTAATTACTTCAGTGTCACCTCCTCAGAGTGGTCTTTTTTAACCATCCTCCTCAAATAGTTCCCCTATCCCTCTCCTGTTTCTCTCCACATCATTCAGTTTATTAACTTCCTAGTGCTTCCTATTATTTGAGATTTTCTAGTTCATTTCTGTTTATTTATTGTCTATCTCTGCTCAGTATAATTTAAGCTCCACAAAGGTAGGGATATAGTCTCTTTTGTTTGTATTATATCATCAATGCTTAGAACAGTGCCAAGCCCATAGTAGAGAGTCAAGAAATATTTGTTATGTGAATAAATATGGAATTTCAGGAACTGAAGCAGGAATAGGGAGAACCATTTTTGGCTAGGAAAGCCTTTAGGTACTCTTACCACATCTGTCTCTTTCAACCTTGTACTGGGTTTGTTTGACTCAAATAGTTCTAGAGTGGACTATAATGTGGTTGGCTGATATCACTGGACCCTTGGGTCTGGCAAGGTCATGTGCAACATGGTGCTAATGATAGCTACTCTCTTTGTAGTCAGGAGGCTCATGAAGGTATACTTATAACGCCTTTCAGTTTTAAAAGCTATGAATCTATGATTTTTTTTTTTACCACCACCACCACAACCACCGCTGCCACTACTGCCACCACCACCACCACCACCACCACCACCACCACC
>NW_016806893.1:206731-219834 GCF_001698545.2 Rhinopithecus bieti | reverse complement strand
AAAGGACAATCAAAAAGAAAATAAAAGGAAAAAAGGCAATGTATAGCTTTGGCAGAAGGAGCCACTTAACCTTTGCAATCTAAGTGTCTTCTGTTTGTACGGTGATGGCTCTGGCTCTCAGGTGTGATGACAGTATTCTGGGGACCCTTGAATAATTGTGAGACAACATGGAAAATGACAGAGAATACAAGCAAATCATAAAAAAACACATTTCAATAAATCTGTGGAAGACAATTGCTTAAGATTGAGATTAAAAAAAAAAATCAGTGAGGATGATCCTGCCCTGAACAGAATGGCAATTAAAAAAAAAAAAAAACTTATTATTTTCTTGCTTTGGTTTCATTTTCACCCAATGTGGAGCGTGACTTGATTGTTGTGTATTGTGGTTTAATACAGCTCATCGTCATGCTTCTTTTCCATAGCAGCAAAGTGGGCTGAAAGCTTGAGGGATTTCTTCTGCATTAATTCCCCAGATCTCATTCCTGGTCAGCACCGTACAGCTCATTTCCATTAAGCAGATAGTCCTCCTTTCTCTTCTTTGCTTCCAGACTCATAATTCTGTGCTTATCTGCACTGAACTTCATTTGCATTTATTAGCTGGGTAGGTACTTGAAATATCTAAAACCCTTTTATCTGCCTGCTTTGTTTCTCATTATTTGCTGTCTCTTCCAATTTAGTATTAACTGCAAACTTGAAATGTTTCTTCTGAAACTGTTGTTCAAATTCTTTGCATACCAATGTAGCGCCTGGAACTGATGTCTGCAGGGATCCCAGTCAATAACCTGGTTCTGTCTTGAAAAGCTGTAACTTCTCACATTTTACTTTTCTCACTTGACTGACTGAGTGAACTGTTTATGTAGATTCGTGTAGTTCTCTGTTGAACATTTGAACTCTTGAGCTTCCCTACTGTGGTAGACAGTGTGCTAAGGCACACAACAATGAACAAGAGAGGGGCTTCTTGCCCTCATGGAGTGCACAGCCTCTTCAGTGTGGAGAACTGTGTATGTTGTCCATATTATTTTGTTCTCCACTCAATTCCCCCAGTTTTCTTGAATTGCACTTTGTTAATGCTTTGGGACTTCACTGAAGAATATTATACAGAATGACATTATGCAACTCGGGATTATTTAAAAGATACTTTTGATTTCATTTTTTTCTTCACAAAGACTTATGGGAGAAATTTCTTTCAGATTTCAGCCTCAGGAATGTTTCTCCTGAACCACTCATTTGTTTTAATATTACACCGTAATTCAAGAATAGATTATACCTGTTTTCTGTGAGTTTAAAAGCAAATTTGTAACCTACTCCTAGAAAGCACATCAGAACTCGTTACGGAGCTTATAATATTAACTTCACAGGGGTTTTGGCCTGTCTCTTTTTGACCTTCCTATTTTTGCCCCACTTCACAATCTCCATCTTCCAACATTGTATGATTCCTTTATTGGCTTTACGAAAACTAATGTCTTATTTTAAGTATTTATTCAAACTGTCCTAAACCCTTTCTGTAACAAAATAGGGTATAAGTAAATAGATGACTTATATGAACTTGGAGTGGGATGTGTTCAAGTTTGAGACCTGGGTTCACATTACTTACCCTTCCCAAACTGCTGTTCTGGGATGGGCCTAGACTGCATGAATAACTGTATAAAGTTGAACTGTATAAAGTTGAACTGTATAAAGTTGACCTCCCTAAGTATTAGGGGTTTCGTGTGCAAATGGAAAGTATTTGTTTGATTAGACTTGTAGTATTGTCCTCAGCATTAACATGTTGTGTTTGCACAACAGATTTGTAATTGTGCCATTAACATGCCTACTTTTCATCTTAGAACCTAGTTGCCTTCTTAGTGGAGTTTTAGTTGTTGGGTGCCTGATGCTAGGTTGCAGAGTTAAGAGACTCAAATCAGGAATTTGAGCCTACTAAGACTGAGCAGCAAATCAGCAGTGAGGCCTCTCAGTGATAAGGACTAAAGCAAGGGCAGGCTTCAAGGGCTACCCAAAGGAGGGACCAAACTCAGACTTTAGGAGTTAGGGAAGACATGGGAAGATGGAGATATGAGTAGCATTTAGAGGGGCAGGAAGGAGTTAGGAAGGCATTTTTGGCTCCTGGAAACCGCATTTTCCAGTATGCTGAGATATGAACAACTAGTTTATATTGATGGCAGAAGTAGAAATTTTGTTCCTTTAGAGATTGGAGATGGTGGGAGGTAAGACTGTAGAGTCAGTAGAGACTGGATATTGAAGGGTTGTCTCTGCTGAGATATTTGGATCTCACTCTAAAGATTATGGTGATCCGCCGGAGAATTTTATATGAGGTGAGGAGAGGTGGGCAGATTTGAAATTTAGCAAGACACCCTCTTATATGAGTATAGATGATAGATTCTAGAGGTTTGAAGGGCTATAAGGTTACTGATGTTGGGCTAACCCAGGTAGTTTGAAAAATAACAACAACAACAATAATAATTATAGTAGCTAATATTTATTGAATATATATTAAGTGCCAGTTGCCTTATAGGTATGGTCTCATTTAATCCTTGCATTAGCTTTATTATTCCATTTACAGATAAGAAAACTGAAGCTGGAAAGTTTAAGTACCTTGTCCAAGGCCATATAGCTGGCAAAGGGTAGAGCCAGCATAATCATCTCTATATCTTCCTTTTAACTACAACCATGTACTGATTTGAGTTTAGGAGAGAGGTCTGGGATGGACATGTGCATTTGGCCTATTATATTGGTTGATGACATGAATGAAAATGGAAGCCTGGTGATATGGTTTGACTCTGTGTCCTCACCCAAATCTCATCTCGAATTGCAATCCCCACATGTTGAGGGAGAGACCTCGTGGGAGTGATTGGATCATTGGGGTGGTTTTCCCCATGCTGTTCTCATGATAGTGAGGAAATTCTCACAAGATCTGATGGTTTTAAAATAGCAGTTTCCTGTGGACTTTCTCTCTCTCCTGCTGTCACGTGAGATGTGCCTTGCTTCCTCTTTGCCTTTCTGCATGATTGTACGTTTCCTGAGGCCTCCCAGCCATGTGGAATAATGAGTCAATTAAACCTCCTTTCTTTATAAATTACCCAGTCTCAGGTAGTATTTTTTTTTTTTTTTGAGATGGAGTCTCATTCTGTCTTCCAGGCTGGAGTGCAGTGGCACAATCTTGGCTCATTGCAACCTCCACCTCCTGGGTTCAAGTGATTCTTGTGTCTCAGCCTCCTGAGTAGCTGGTACTACAGATGCACACCACCATGCCTGGCTAATTTTTGGTATTTTTAGTATAGACGGGGTTTCGCCGTGTTGGCCAGGATGGTCTCGAATTCCCGACCTCAGTTGATCTGCCCGCCTCAGCCTCCCAAAATGCCGGGATTACAAGCATGAGCCACTGCACCCAGCCAGGTAGTATCTTTATAGCAGTGTGAGAATGGACTAATACACCCAGGAATCACCAACATATTGGAACCCACTGGAGTAAGAGGGGGCTGTGAATGAGATTAAGAAATAGAGGAGATATAGGAAGAAAAAAAACCAAGAGAGACAGTATCATGTAGTGCTCAGGGACACTGTTGCCACCAGGTACTAGCTATGTCATTGATGGCAATCTGTTTATTGTGTCTGAGCCTTCTGTGTTTTTCCTTGTAAAATGGGGATAATATTACTTTTTTCCTTTTTTAAATAGTGAGTGTATATTTTATGGGATACATGAGATGTTTTGATACAGGCATGTAATGTGTAATAATCACATCATGAAAAATTGGGTATCCATCCTCTCAACCATTTATTCTTTGCATTACCAACAATCCAATTGTACTCATTTAGTTATTTTAAAATGTGCAATTAAATTATTATTGACACATGTTGTGCTATCAAATGTTAGGTCTTATTCTTTCTAACTATATTTTTTGTACCAATTAACCATCCTTACTTCCCTCTACCTCCCCATTACTCTTCCCAGACTCTGGCAACTGGGGATAATATTATTTTAAAAACTTCTCTGAAGTATTAATACAGATATCATTTATCAATCTGTTCTATATCTCACAGGAAGTGTTCAGTAAATGGTGGCTGCTGTTATTACTTCAAAGCAGAAAACAACAAAAGACAGAGTTTTAAGAAGAAGAGAGTAGCCACCACTTTCAAATGCTGCAAGAAAGTAGGTGAGCACGGGGGACAGTATAGCATATGTGTTAGAAACAAAAAGAACAGAGTCCAGAAGTTTTAATAACTATGAAAACAGCAGGAAAATGTTTCCCTCAGTCAAGCATCTGCTATTAATTTTACATTACAGAGAACAAATATCCCTGGTATCAGTTTTCTTCAAAATCAATCACAGTGAATTCTATGAATTATGAATGCCAATACAAATGAAATGAAATGTCGATCATTTATAATTACTTGAAAATAACATTGCATTGAAAAAGTTTTAAGACACCTTATCATTTAGAACATGAAAACATACCGTACACTGATGACAAATGAGGGGCTTTGGCAAATGACAAAAGAGAGTGTAGTTTAAGATTTAAACTTTCCTATCCTCCAATCCGCACTTCCTGGTGTCATTTTACAGAAGCAAGAGAGGCTCAGGAACCCCAAAATCAGAGAGGCCTTTAGATTTGAGTGGCTATTTTTCCCTTGATTGAGTCCTTGATGTTGGACAATTTCCTTTACCTCCTTGACACAAATTTTCTTGTCTGTGAAATCTGAAGGATGCATTTTGGATTTGATATAAAATCTCTCAGTATTAAAATCATGGCAAGTACTAAAAAGTCACCATGGGCTAAACAAATCATGCTGTGGGCAGAATTTGGTTTCCAGACCACCAATTTGAAACCACTGACACACATAGATTTTCAATATAAATCTGAAATTTTAGTTAGAAAGGATTGGGAGCACTCACTCTATGCTTGGCCCACAAAACTGCCAGGCTGACCAGAGGTTAGAGGAAGTTTTGATCAAAGGTTTTGACCTTAATGGAGTTAAAATATTCTTGGAATGATAAAATTTACCATTGGGAAACTCAGAATTCAGTGTTCTGGAAGAGTGGAATTATAAGGGGGTTGGAGATTAGTTAACCCAAATACCTCTTCTTATAGCTAAGAAATCTAAATCCGAGAAAGACCCAAATGCACAAGGCTAGTGAGTAGCAGAGCTCATTCTTGAACAAGGCTTTCTGAGTCCTAGTAAAGGTCTCTTTCTGGTCCTCCAGGTTGCAGTCCACTCCCAGAGCTAGGCGCGATAAGGCCAGCTCTGGGAGTCTGGGGAAAAAAAGCAAACGAGAACGACTACTGCAATTAGAACCAACGAAGTGCCCCTTCCAGGTTGAAGTACTCTTCTGAATGCTGGCAGAAATAGGGAGCAAATTGGAAAGAACAAGCAAGATTCTTTTTCTCTCCCAGTCCTTCCCTTCATTCCCTTTATTGGTAGAGCCCACCTGGCAAGGCGGGCATATGATTTGCAGAGCTCAATTCTGGTGCTACAAAGCCAAGTTGAGAAGAATGAAGGTGAGGCTTAGAGACAAGGTTTTCAATAATCAGCCCAATCAGCATAGTGGGCAGCAGTGAGGAGCTTGCCTGGGGTGGGAGCCTCGTGTGCAGCCATGGTGGGAGATAGGGCTGTAGAGCTTGGCTGGGACAGGTGTGGACAATTTAGAATGTTGGGAAGAGCCGTTTAGACTTGGATTTCATGAGAGACTTATAGACTAGTAAGAAAGGTGGCATTCTGAGTCGTGATTGTATTTTACTCATTCACTTGGGTTCTCTTGACAAAGCCATTTTTCTGTTTAAGTGACTAGGGGGATAAATAGATGTTAGTTTTAAGAGAATAGATCTTTCTCAGGAATCAATTGAAGGAAGCAGTAACAAGTCAAGTCTTGAAGCATGCAAGGAAGGCTTTACATAGCAGAAAGGCATAGCCAGAATTTACAAGGCAGAATTTAGCTACAATCTCCTATTATTCTACACATTGACATGTACACTTTCTCCACTAGTCTGTCGGCTTCCAAAGGGAAGAATTATCTCACATTTTACTTTTGTATCTGCTTGGCGCAGAAGATTGTCTGAAACACAAAAAGTCCTAAATAAGTGTTAAGTAGTTCGACTTACATAATGTTTTGTGAAACATAAGATCTCTCTGACAGAGACCATGCTCTGTATCTATCCAGATAAGAATCAGTCTCACTTTAGCTAATGTGAATTTATCATTGGCAGCATAAATAGATTGGATGCAATGCCATATACCAATCAAAATGTGGCAGGCTTCACAAAAGTGTCTTGAATTAATTAGCTTTTGCTGGAAATCTTTCTGTGTATCAAACACTCCTCAAAACTCAATGGTTTTGGGAATAAATAAGGGTTTATTTTTCCTCATGTTACATGTCAGTGGCTGTATGTCAATGTCTTAGCTCTGTGCTTCAGCTCTGATCCAGGTTGGTGGTCAGATTTTGATTGATCTGCTCCACACACTATATTAATTTTAGGACCAAGATAAAGGAGAAGCCCCTGTCTGGAATAAGAACCCATTCTCATAACAGTGGAGAACAGCCAGACTGAGCCAAATCAAACCACAAGGGGACACTGACAAAATTGTCTCAGAAGTAGCACATGTCCCGTTTGTCAAAGCAAGTCATGTTGTCAAATCACAGAGCAGGAAAGTTTATTTATCTTACTGGGTGTAGGAAGGAATGAATGTTTGCACTCAATAATACCATCTTCCAGACTGGCTAGGCTGTGCTGCCCAGTTGTTTGGTTAAACATTAGTATAGGTGTTGCTGCGAAGGTATTTTGTAGGTATGATTCATATTGACAATCATTTGACTTTAAGTAAAGGAGATTGCTCTGGTTAATGTGGGTGGGTCTTATCCAATCAACTGAAGGTCTTAGAGCAAAAGTTGAGGTTTCTTGGAGAAGAATTCTGCCTCAAAATTGTGATATAGAAATCCTGCCTGAATTTCTAGCTTGCCAACCTGCCTACAGATTTTAGACTGGCCAGCTCCCTCCACCCCCCGCCCCTCTCTCTCTCTCGGGTTCTATTTCTCTGGAGAACCCTGATGGTTACTCTCTTAAGTTTAGGTGTGCTTTTTTTTTTGTTTGTTTGCCCAGTTTAAAGCAGAAGCCAAGTATAATCAATAATATTTGTCTTGTACTAGGATCACTTACCTTTAGAGAGTGAAATTTTAGTATTAACAGAATCAAGGATAGAGAAAATAGGCTAGATCCTGACCTAGGCTTAGGTATCAAAGCAGAGCAGAGAACAAGGTAGTTAGTAAATGTGTAAGCTCGGTGAAAAAGTCACCAGTTCTGAGCTGCAATCCGCTAGTAGGAACATGCTACAAACCTAAAACGCAAATACCTGAACTGTGAATGACTATTCTGTTAAGACTATTACAATACTATTAGTCCCATCAACCAAATCGATTAATAAGTAATATTAGGTACCTTCGATAATGACAGTCAGTCGAGATCTGCCCTGTTCATCTCCGTCTTGGTACCTGACACTGCTGTGAATGGCTCTTTTGTTATATATTCATAATTTATTGTTAAATCAATAAATTCATTGAGCTAGTTAGGCTGCACAGGCCACTGTCCTAAGGCTGGAGATAGTACATAGAAGTGGCACAGTCCTTCCTTCATGAGCAATTCTAGGGAGAGTTAGATCATGTGACAATGCACACATGTATTATATCTGCTGCCCAAAAAAGTGGAGATTGGCTGGGCCCAGAGATGGTTTCGGCAGAAGGGAAATATATGAAAGCACAGAGACAGAGCATGATAACTTTCCTGAGGCACAGAAGCGGCAGTGCAGCTGAGTTCATAGAACCAGAATGGAGGGGTGGAGGGAGTGAGATGCAGGGGCTGGCAGAGCTTTGTTAGGCTCGTGGACCGAGTAAGGGACTGTTTGTCTGTATCCTAGTGGCCAACAAGGAAAGCCATTGGCAAGGATGTTAAGGCAGGGTGAAGTGTTTGTTAAGGAGTTCGTAATAATAGTGAGTAGTGGTTGTTGATTTACAGATATGTCAATTGCGTACTTGAAGCAACACCAGCGGAGGACTGCAACTTTTGGATCCTATACATTGTCTAAATTTTGAGATTTTTTCCTGGTAGATATAACTGTGGTATACATAGCATAGTGGAGTATATGTTTATTCTATATCTATATAGATAGCCCGCCCCATTGTTGTTTTTGGCCTACTCCATAACAGAAGGTCTATATGAGCAAAAAACAGAGATCAAATTTATGAATTTATGCGAACAAGAAGAATAGACCACTATAGTAAATCATAGGACCATTATTAAGAAACACAAGTTTAAATTTTTCAGGAAGTTTGGACTAACAAGAGGAAGAGTTCTTTCCCAAAGCAATGATACCAGATTAAGATTGTTGCAATAAATAAATACAAGTAGGATCTTCTCACAGCTATCTGAGAACTAACCTGACCAATAAGACCCAATGGTCACTCCACGCCCTCCATTCCGAGTCTATGAACTGCCAGCTGCACCTGCCTGCTTTCTGGCCGCAAAGAAACGTATATCAGGCTCTGTCTCTGTGCTTTCCAGATACACTGGGCCTGAAACCACATCTCTGGCCAGCATCTCCACTTTTCTGCAGCATAATAATGTGTGGCACTTTGTCACATGTCTAGACTCTTTCACAGAATATCTCCCATGAAGAGGAACTGTGCACCTTCTATGTACATCTCCCAGCCTTAGGACAGTGGGCCTGCACATAACTATGCTTCAACTGAATATTAAGTTGATTCAACAAAATTAATTGAATATATAAACAAAGAGACCCCCATTCACAGACAGTGTCAGGTACCAAGGAGATGAACAGCGGGGCAGTATCTTCTGACCTGTCATTATCCAAGTGTACCCTAATACTTATCCTTTATTAAGACGAATTTGGTTTGATGGAACTAATAGAGAATAGTATAATTAGAATAGTAGTCACAAGTCAAGTATTTAAGGTATACAACGAGATTTTGGGGTATGCATATACATTGTAAAATGATTACCACAATGAAACCAATTAGCATATCCATCGTCATGCAAGGATTCTTAAAAATCTTCTTCAAGGCTGTCAATTTTATTATAAATATTATAAGTCAACGTAATGTCTGTATACCGTTCATAATGGATGGTTGAATCACATACAGTTATAGCTAATCAAAAACCATTACAAATGTATTTACTCTCCTTAAACACTTTCATAGTTCATTACAAATGGCCGATTGAACACTTCCACATCCATTACAGTATTATATTTCCATTCAATTTACTATTAAGATTTCTTGAACAGCTACCGTGTAATAGTAGCTATTGTGCAGTATAAATATTTCATCGCCTCTCTATGGTAATCCATTTCTCATTTGCTTGCCAAAAGTTATAAAGTGCTTATTAAACATTGATAAATAATATTACAGCACATCATATGAAATATTGTCTTGCAAATCAGCTTATTGGTAAACCTTGAAGTTGGTGATACTTTAATCTGTATTATTCAGTCCTCATAATTCATTATAAACAATGATTATTGCTATGTCATTTGATTGTGGAGAAATGGATCATTCTCAGAGACAGTGTCACCAACTTAAGCAATTTTCTTATTATACAGAGTTAATTAGGTGTGTGCCTGTTAGCCTCCGAGGGAGGGCAAGGAGGGCAGTGTTCTTTTCCATCTAGTCCTTTATTAGAATCATAGGGAATCTTCAGGCTTACTCTGGCCAGCTTTCACTATATATTTTCTTTATTTTGAGTCTCTTCTTTTGCCATGTTGGGCATCATCCTGTTCAGTATTGCCAAAGCTGGTGGCTTAGACATTCTGCTCTGATTTGAGAGAGACATTTAACCGTTTGTGGTAGGTCAAAATCCTGGACAAGAAAAAAAAAAAAACCTGTTGTATGTTATAGTTAATAGAATCACAGAATGTTACAGTGAAAGATAACTTTAAGAATCATTTAATGTGGTGATAAATTTGTGTGGCAATGTTCCCACATTCCCCTTCCATGGCAGACGTTGCTAATTGAACACAGCACTCTTTCTGGCTGCATCTGGATTCAATTTGAAATTGAAATACAGTCCTCCAGGCTCCCATTATTAGTTTACTGTCAGTGGGAAGTCAGGTGAAGTCTCTTTTCTGTCCTGGACCATGTCCAGCATCTCACTTTACAGGAAAGGAAGTGGACGTTCATAGAAGTGAAATGACTTGGCCAAAGTCACTCTTCTGGTTAGAGACGTAGCTGGGGTCCAAGCCCTTGTCTCCCAACTCCAAGACTAGCATTCAGCCTATCATCGTTGACAAAGCTTTTCTTTCCTTCTACTTTTCCCTTCCTTAGGCCTTTCCAAATGACAATCTTTGTTTTCTTATGCAATTTCAATGGTGGAAATCATTCTTAGTTTCCTGAATTGCTTGAATTGTGTTGTCACTTTTGCTCCCATTTTTTTTTACTCCCAAACTTGGTGTTTTTTAGAGGAGGCTGTAGATGAATTATGGATGTTTAGCAATACCTATGGTAGGAGAAATATTTCTTCGTGTATTAAATGCATACATACCTGATATAAAAGTATGTAAGACGTCAATTTTATGTTACTACTTTTAACACTAGAGCCACTTAATTCCAAATTCAAATTCATTTTCTAATGAACAATTGAATGAAGGTTTTGCTTTAATTAGTGAAAATATTTTAGGAAAGACAAGTGTGATAATTGTCTTGTTTATTTACAAGAAAAAGGACGACAGGTAATATATAATTCCCTGAGAAAAATATGAGACTTTAGGGAGAAAGATGCTACCTTATCTTTAGTGGAGGATAATGAAGAAACCACTCTGATTTATTTCAATAGATGCCCAGTGTGGTACCAACATTATGGGT
The DNA here is from genome assembly GCF_001698545.2 of Rhinopithecus bieti. Taxonomy (NCBI): domain Eukaryota; kingdom Metazoa; phylum Chordata; class Mammalia; order Primates; family Cercopithecidae; genus Rhinopithecus; species Rhinopithecus bieti. Next base: position 208,973 of record NW_016806893.1, on the reverse strand, counting down.
CCTGAGAATTGTAATGGGCCTCTTATTAAAAATTACATTAACCCTCTATTGACTTTAATGACTTTTGTCTTTTGTAAGTTGGTATTCTTTCTTTATTCCATATGGGACTCATTACCCGGAGGGAAAGTTAATAAGTTCTTTTCCAGACCTTCTTTGCCATGAAGCCTTGTTAAATTCCAAGACTAATAGGAAATGAATTGAGCCAATAAAAAGATACCTTAACACTTAAAAAACTGAAAAAAACAAAAAGGCAATTGGCAATAGCATTAAAGAATAACCTTAAACATTAGCTTCAGAGTTCATAATGATCTAGTTTCTTAAATATATAATCTGCTTGTCTTGATGATGTATGCATACTTCCACCTTATCTGTATTAACTCCATGATTAACTATTTGGAATAACATGCATGGTGACTGGGAGCTAAGAGGTTGCTTGTCAGTTAGCACAAAGTGCTGGTAATTAGCTTCCTAAAGCACCTCTACTGTTGGGTAAAAAATAGGCTCGATAAATTTATACCATGTCATATGGTATGACAGAAGCTCATCCATCCTCTGATTTCAAACAAGGTATTAGAAACAGGTTGAGTTTCTTGAGAAATATAACCCCAAATTGACATTTATATAAGACCAATTCATTTTATAACAGTGATGACTCACTTTGAAAAGGATGTATAGTAGCAAACTTAGCAGGTATTTTGAGCTGACTAGAAGTGCAAATTCTTGTAATTTGACATTGTTTCCAGGAACTCTTGGGAAAGTGAAATCTAAGTCACAGGAGGCCTAGGGACTTTCAGTTGCTATTTGTGGATGCCTGGGGAGCTCAGATGAAGGGGGAATGTCATTTCTGTAATTTGTAATGGGTTGGTTGGCACAAACAGCATGATAGGAATCAGAGGAAAATCAGAAAAAAGAGTTTCCTATCTTTTGAACTAAAAATAAATAATTTGATGCTACAATGATTTTTTTAAGGAAAGTTAACAAAAGTAAACATAGAAACATTTCACCTATATCTCCTGTAAGAATGATATAGTCTATAAACACAAACAAGTAAAAATTAATGTTCTTTAAGAAGCATACTTTACTGGTCCATTTCTATGGATACTAAGACTGTTTCTTGAATCATTGTATTTTCCTCTGAATAGAGGTGGCAGAAGTTTTAACTTGCTAAGTGTTCAGCATTGATATTGGTTTGGACATGTGACATAACCTTCCTAATTATCAGTTTTTCTCATCTTTTAACTGGAGTCGATAATACCTGCCCTTCTTGTTCCACAAGGCTAGTGTACCACATGAATCAAGATCTATAAAAATAAGTGGTGATCAAGGAAGAAGGAGACAATTTTAACAAGAAAGAGAGTTCCAGCTGAATCTTATTTTTAGTTGAGGAAGTGCAGTGAGTTTCTCTATACATTTTTTTTCTAACCCATGTTTGTGAGATTCACTGTTCTCATTAAAATATGGCCTTGGAGAAGGGCTTAGCAGTTGTAAGATCTGAGACTCTAAATGATCCCATTGTCTATTTCAGATGGATTTCACATATTCCTCCTTGGTTTTCTGCTATCTCTTTGTTATTTATGCTTCATTATAAACCATGTTTTAGATGAACCCACAAACACAGAAGAATCAATAATTCAATATCTTTGGGGAAGTGGGTAGGTTCATTTGTAGCAATGAAAAATGTAGTAGGTATATTCCAGTTGTAAGGTCAGTTATATATTTCAAGTTTGTAGTTACTATAAATAGAAGCCAGAAGGAAAACGAAAACCCCATCTCCAAATCTCAGCATTCCAAAATGCAATCTTGGTGACAACAGGGTTATTGTGGTAGAGGAAAGGGACCTGACTGATATTTTATACTCCTTCCTTTACTTATTGTTGAGTAGACATTGAGGACAGTGATAGAAACAGCAAGTAGCCCCATAGCAATGTCTCATGCCCCTCGTCAAGGGCATCCTAAGTGCCAGGCGCAGTGCTGGGTGTTTACAAGCATTTCACATTTGCTTTCCTAACATCCCTGTCAGACATTCCTACTCTATTTTACAGACTGGGCAATGAGCTCGGAGAGGTGAAATACCTTACCAAAAGACACACATCAGGCAAGTAGAGATGGCAGGATATGAAGCCAGATCAATTTGATTGCAAAATCCAAACAGTTTGAAGCTCTACATTGCACTGTCACCCTTCACCCCCCCGAAACTGTGGCTGCCTTTTTAATTTGTATTTCAAAATACTAAATTCTTGTG
>NW_016806893.1:201274-204063 GCF_001698545.2 Rhinopithecus bieti | reverse complement strand
TTTTTTTTTTTTTTTTTTTTTTTTTTTTTTTTTTTCACAAAAAGAAAGGAAAACAGGAAGGAGGGTAGGGAGAAAGAAAAGCTCACTTAGGTCAAATCAGTTTTTGAGGGTTTTAGTTCTTATTTCTCAACAGGATGATATACTTCTGTTTTAAAAAATTATCTGTTCTCCTTCTGTAACCAATTTGTTAATCATGTTTTGGTGACTGACTTTTGGGCACATTTCCCAGAAACTTTAAGGCAACCCTTTATAAACACTAATAAGTCTGCATGCAGAAGCAGCCTATTATTATTCATGGACAGTATTACGTAGAATTAAACTTTTGGAAACTGCACCAAACACATTCAGCTAGACATGAAAGTAAGCTGAATTTCCATTTGGTTTGCTTCTTGCTGAGCCTTCAAATTATAAAGTGAAGCAAAGCCAAAAGATTAATACAATGAAAACAAAGATTGGGAAATTAAATGACACGATGCAATTTTCTGCCTCATCGGGCTGGCACCAATAATATGCGAAGGAAAGTCTGCTTAGTGTCGGTTAGCTGCTGTATAAATGCAGGACAATCAGTCTCCTTCTCGAGGGAGACTATTTTCTTGAATCATATAGCCATTGACTCTTCCAATTACCAGAGCCCCCACGCACAGTTCGGCTTTATCTATTTTTTTAACTTGCTGCTGTACTCTGCCAAGGTATTATCATTATTAGCGTTTACACAGGTACATGCTTTTACCTTATCTGAAATATTTTAGCGATAGCTTCAGAGTGTATATAAAAACCTGGAGCCTACCGCCACAATTATAATTCAATAATAACAATATTTTGGAAAATGGGTCTTTATGGGCAGTTGGAGGCCATAATGGAGTATCTTTAAATCACAGCTATCAGAGGAACATTAGCTCATGGTTGATGTCTCACATTTGGGCCTCTGTTGACATGCTACTCATAATGTATCATTGCTGATCATTGTCAAGATTTGTTTTAAAGTGATCTGGGTAATAAGAAATGGCTCTAAGCCACCCCTAATGTTATTTGAAATTACTTTTATCACAGTTGTATTCAAAGGCTATCATGTTTATACTACCAAAATTCTCCAGACCATTCAGAAGTCCTCTGGAGACTTAAATTGTGCATTAACTTTCAAATCTCCCTTTAACTCTGCCAGACAATATAAACCAGTCAACACTAATCCATCTTCTGCAAAGTGTGGTGCACCATATTTTATCTGAGGAAGGAAAATAAAGAACAGATTGCTGCAGGCCCCCAGCACCTTGGAGAGAGATTGTCCTCTCTGATATCACTTCTGGGTTATCTGCAGACAACAAACTTGAGTTTAGAGGACTTGCCCCATGATCCAAGGCCTTCAATAGGCTTCTTGCCCATTTTTTCCAAAAGCAAATTCTTTCTAAAGGGAAACGTGTGTGTGTGTGTGTGCACATATTTGTTTTTATTCATTGCAGTAACAGAGGGAAGAATATGCAAAGGAAGTAATATTTACCACAGTTGATAATCAACTCTCTACTTGTTTCATAGACTCTACTTAGTTATTCCACTCTGGAATTTTCTATAAAACTCATTTTAGAAATCAGTTTTAGACTTTTTTTTCCCCTTTGGATTTCTCAAGTGTCTCTGGAGATACTGATTTCAAATTTTCTATTTAAACAATCAAAATGCTTAAAAGATGTGTAAAGTTCTTTCAAATAATGACAAATGGAAACTAAAGCTGCCCTGTGGTCAAACATCCAGAAATGGAAAGGAAACAATTGGAATGAATCATATGTACTGGAGCAGAGTGAAGAGAAAGGACCCTTATAGTTGCCAGATTTTTTTTCCTGTTTCCTTTTACTTTTTGCTGCTTTTTTTTAAAAAAATAAAAAGGTAGATGTTAGAATTTTAGAATTATTAGCTTAACATTCACCCCATTTTTGTAAAACAATGTGCCTTGTTTTTTTCTGGCTGCCGTCTAATTTGTATCTTGCTTACCTCCCAAATATGGTTGGGATGAAGATAGTCAAAACCATCTGTATTTGAGACTCTCTGATGTGGTAATTTTGAAACGTGATAGTCAGCCTTGAAAATAATGAAGCTGAAATATTGCATTTCTCATCCCGGCTCTTCTCATTATTATTATTTTTTCTTCTTAATGAAAATAAACCACCTTTACCCTAGAAAAAGAATACTTCACGTTTTGTACAAAATTCTGAAATGAATTTAGGAGCGACATTATTTCACTTGAGAGAAATGCACTGAAATGTGTAATCTCACCTTTTGGGGACTTAATTGAGTGCACAGAGACTGAAGAATTTCTTTTTGGTTTATTATTAAAATGAAAGCTTCAGGTTTTCCTCACTGCCTTTCTTGAGACAGTTTGGCATGGGTAAGTGCATGGGTTCTGGAGTATGATGGCCCTGATTTGTATCTGGCTTCCACCACTTAGAGCTATTGGCCTTGGGTGAGTTACTACATCTCTCTGTGCCTTGGTTTCTTCAGCTCTCAGATGGGGATAATAACAGAACCTTTATCACAAAGCCGTTGTGAGTACAAATTGAGTTAATACACTTAAAGTGCTTAGAACAGTGTCTGTCTCTTTTCTCAGATATTTTTCGTGGTCTGAATCTTCCTAAATAATAAAATAGTTCAAGAAAAATAAACGTTAATAAAATGATGACGACAAGCCCCTAATGATTAGTAACAGTTTTCTGGGCTGTAAATGTTCTTTTCGATTTTTCTTTATACAATATTTCAGGGGCTCTTGATGCTTTCATTACCTTGGTGGAAGAAAAGAAGGAATG
>NW_016806893.1:179292-200927 GCF_001698545.2 Rhinopithecus bieti | reverse complement strand
ATAAAATGCGTTTTGACTTCATCTACTTTTTTTGTTCATTTGAAGAGAAACATGATCCTTGGTGCACCATCAAGAAAAAAAGTTTTATAAAATTTCAAGGGACTAAAATGCTTCTACAGTGGTACAAATTTGTTATAAAAAGAATATAATCCCGAGAAGGGAAATAAAATATGGAAAGATTTTGAGATGTTTCTTCACTTTCTGGAGAATATCTAACTATGTCCTCTAGTTATTACTAAAAAGCTTTTGTATAGGACCAATGGTAGAAATTGCTATAATTTATTTGATTCCAGCTGAGTTTTTGCTAAATCAATTATCTCTAATGTGTGTAACTTGATATGGATGTCCTTATTCTCAGCCCTCGTGAAACGTTTTTCTGTAATGTGTTGATTTTTCTGTTTCTATGACAATGATGAAATTATAAGGATTTTTTTTCCCCTTGAAAATGTAAAACTATTGGCAGAACCTAAAAGCCGCTAGGATTAATTTTTATTTAAATTAAAATATGTTTTGATGATGACTGTAAATGACACTGGTAAAATCATCACTTGACTTTTGGCTCATGAAAGCATACTTTGAACTACAATTTCAGGATGCTGATGGTGGTTCAAAAAAGAGAATGCTTTCATTTTCACTTCATTCACACTCCATTGAGCTATAGAAACAGGAGTTAATCCTGCAAGAGTAGTAATTTTCAAGTAAATAACTCCAAGAACCCCGGTCAGACTACCCTAAGGTTTTTTAGTCATAGTTTATGAAGTTTAGACTTTTGCTTCAATCAGTCCATCCATTACTGAAGGGTTAAAGATGAGCTTTGGAAAAGGAAGAGAGGGAGTTTTGGTGGCCATTTCCTCAAGCTTTTAGCATTCCTGCATGGCAGGTTGAGTCACACCCGTCTTTATTAAATGATGCATAATTCAGTGATAAATTGGCTTAGCTCTGCCTGTTACAAGTTGGTCTTGAGGTGTTACAGGGGTCAGCATAGAGGCACCGTGGCTGTTTCATGTCATTAGTTTTCTTTGAGTTGCAATGTGTAACTACTCTAACACATGTCTTTCATTAGTGGCTACAATGCATGCTTTGTGTGTGAACATCCTTAGATGGTAAAAGCCAATTTAGAGTGTTCTCACCTTCCTTTTATGCCAGTGAATTCCATCAGCCTCACATGTGTGTGAAGCTAAAGGCTTTTGTGGTGGGGTCAGGTTCATTTCCCATTTGCATTGCATCCTGCCTGGCTGATCCTGGCTAGAAGCTCTCTCTGAAGTTAATGGGTGTTGAGCACTGAATAAGACCATAGTGTCAACTTGCCAAACTTCCTCTTCTGTGGAGTTCAGAAAGCTCTTATAATCCCACTTCCGTTATAAAGCTTTCTTTTGCTAAGTGGAAGACAGTGAATTATTTTCTTCCATTAACTCAGATATAAAACCCAGACTTTTGTTTTCTATCAACACATATACCCCTTGCCCGCCCCCCTACTGGTCCAGATACTACTAACAATGCAATTAGCTTTTGTTAAGGTCTCTGTGTGTGCAAGTAGTTACCTACATGTTAGTATGTTCCTTTTGGACAGATAGATCCTCAGTTACTACAAAGCTAGAACTTGTAAACTCATCTTGTAGAGTGTCTACAGTAATAGTGAACACATGTACATTTTATAAAATGATGAAGATCATGATTTCTCTGTCACTCAATCTCCACCTCTTCCTTAGACTTGTTTTCCTAGTTTAGATTAGATTTGTTTGGAAAAAAAGAAGTTTAGCTGAAATAGGGGAGTCTCTGTGAGAATATGGCTTTGAGTCGGACCAATAGGGGTTCGCACCCGGGCCCTATTCCTTCTTACCTATGTGGTAATCTCATGTCATTATCTGAGTCTCTGTTTTCTCAGTTGCAAAATGGATATTATTCCTCTCCTGGAGTTGTTGTAACTATTAAATGAGATATTATACAAAAATGTTCCCAGGGAGGTTCCTGACACACAGTCAGCACTCATTCATTCATTCATTTATCAAGTATTTTGAAGACCATGTTCCAGGCACTGCTCTAAGCAGGGAGGATAAAGGAGACAAAAAGAAAATTATCATAGTGAGAAGAGAAAGATAATAAACATAGTAAATAAGTGTACTATATTATATATTAGACAGTAAGTGGTATGCAGAAAAACAACATAGATTATGGGGTATGGCAGTTCTAATGCCATAGGAGATTCAGGAAAGGCTTCTTTGGGGAAACAGCATTTGAGTACAGACTGAGAGGTTGGTAAACTGTGTGGATATGTGGGGGAAGAGCATTCAAGAAAGAGGGAACAGCTAATGGAAGAAGTGTCCATTGAGGTTGGGGCAAGAGTGCAGGAGATGAGACAAAAGGGGTGGCTTCACTTAGGACCTTTAGGACACTGTGAGGACATGAGCTTTTATTTGAAATGGAGAGTCATTGGAGAGTTTTGACCAGAGAAATAACATGATTTGATTTCAGTGTGTTCAGTTGAGTTCTCCTAGAAACAGACTCTGAGATGTATAGTTGCAGGCAGTAGATTTATTTTGGGAATGTTCTTAGGAGCAATACCTCTGAGGGAGTGAGAACACAGGATGGAGCACAGAGAGAAGCTGAAATGGAATGCTGCTGCAACAGAGACTTCCACCGATCCACAGGGAATCCTGTGGCAGAGTCCAGAGTTGTCCCAAATAGAGACAAAGGGATGGAGCTTTTGTATCATCACATTGACCAGTCATTGTTTACACCTCAGAAAAAGGCATTAACTTCAGGAGGCAGCTCCCTTTGAGTGAGGACAATTCCCAGAAGGGGATTCAAATGTAAGCCATTGGCAGCCAATGCTTTTGGCTGCTGGGGTAGTGAGTGCCTCAGTCCTGAAAGGAGGAATCTGAGTGAGGCCCCACAGCACGAGGTTTTATCAAGACTAGGCTCGCTGCTACCACAGGGGGAAAGGGTGAAAGGAAGATGACCAGTTCATAGGCTATTGCAGAACTCCAGAAGAGAAGTGATAGTGGTTTGGACCAGTGTGGTGGTGTGGTGGAGATGAGATACAGGATTCTGGATACATTTTGAGTGGAGTGCTGACAGGATTTGCTGATGGATTAGATGAAGGGTATGAAAGCAAGAAGGGAGTCAAGGATAATTCCAAGGTTTTTGGTCTGAACAATTGTAAAGATAGTGTTTCCATTAAGGGGTGTGGGGAAGACTGAGAGAAGTAGGCTTGGGAGAGGGGGAATCGGGAGCTCAATTTTAGACAGGTTGAGTCAGACTTGCCTATTAGATATCCAAGTGGGTGTATTCAGTAGGCGTCTGGATAGATGAGTTTGATCTGGAGAGGTATTTTTGGAATCCTTGGCATACACATGGTATTTAAGACTATGAAACTGGATGAGATCACCAAATGCAGTGAATACATAAGACACATTCTAGGAATGCTCCCTGAGATCTAGATTCCTTTGGCTACCTTTATGATTAATAAGTTACCACCTTAGGAAAAGAAGATCCTTCCCCAGCAAGCTATGGGGATCCACTTATAGAAAGATAGTGGTAGATGGAATAATGGTCCCCCCACCCTGCAAAATATTAATGTCCTAATCCCCAGAACTGCTGATTTTTTTTTTGTTTTTGGTTTTGAGACAGGGTCTCACTTTGTCACCCAGGCTGGAGTGTAGTGGTATGATCTTTGCTCACTGCTGCCTTGACCTCCTGGGCTCAAGTAATCCAACTGCTTCAGCCCACCAAGTAGCTGGGCCTACAGGTGCACACCACAATGCCTGGCTAACCTTTTTTTTTTTTGTATTTTTTGTAAAGATGGGGTTTCGCCATGTTGTCAAGGCTAGCCTCGAGCTCCTGAGCTCAAGTGATCCTCCCACCTTGGCCTCTCAAAGTGCTAGGACTACAGGTGTAAGCCACCACACCTGGCTTTGAATATATTATTTTACATGGCAAAAGGGGCTTTGCAGATGTGGTTCAGTTAAGGATCTTGAGATAGGAAGATTATCCTGGATCATCAGTGCAATCATAATGTTTCTTGAAGGAGGGCAAGAGGATCAGAGCCAGAGAAGGAAATGTGATGGAAGCAGAGGTTAAAGTGATGTGCTTTGAAGATGGAAGAAAAAGCCACAAAACAAGGAATGCAGGCAGTTTCTCTAGGCTGGAAAAGGCTAGAGCTTCCAGAAGGTGGGTAGCTCTTTGAATACCTTGATTTTAGATTATAAAACTAATTTCAGACTTCCAGTCTCCCGAACTATAAGATAATAAATTTGTATCGTTTTAATGCAGTAAGTTGTTACAGCACAAATTGAGCTAAATACAATTGGCTTTGCCCTGTCTTGCCACAAAATTTAGGAGCAAAATTTTGTGTTGGGGAATTAGGAATAGGTAACTGTTAGGGATCTAAAATACTGATATTTGCTTGTAAATTAAAATTCCTTTCAAATGTTATATCTCTGGATCTATGTATCTATGTATCTATGTATCTATCTATCTATCTATCTATCTATCTATCTATCTATCTATCTATCTATCTATTGACCTACCTGCCTACATACCTGTCTATCCTACTATCTATTATCTATCATCATCCATCCATCCATCCATCCATCCATCCATCCATCCATCCAGCTATATGTCTGATAAATTAAAAAAAAAAAAAACTTAAATAATTGTTACAAATTGCCTAGTTCTCTAGGATAGTAATACCACTTGGTGAATGTAAGACTTACACCATATTGGCTAAAGATCACTACTTCCCTTTTAAATATATCAGATAGATAATACATAAGATCTACAAACAGAGAGAAAATTTAATAACTTACTTTGTGTTTCCTTAGGTGTGCTTTATGATTTACTTACAAAATCTTCATTTGTGTGGGGGTCTTCTCTGAAAGGTATCTAGTCAATTTGTGCTTGCCAACATTAATGATGCTAAAAGTATAATGTAAAATTGGCAGACATTATTTTGCTTTGCATTTTAGTTTAAATTAGTGAGATTTAGTTCTATCGTTGGATTTTGGAAAAGTTTTTAAAAAAATTGTATTGGCTACTGCATTTCTTTGCTTTCTAAGAGACTTAGAATTTTTACCTTCCAATTATTCCGAATATGAGACTCAGTGGAGCAAGTGCTTAAGGGCATAAGTTTTGGAATCAAGTAGTACTAATTTTAGTGCATGATTTTGGCCACACACTGGCATGGGCAAGTTATTTTACTGCTCTGAGGCTCAGTTTCCATGTCCATAAAATGGGAATCATAATTTCTTCCATATAGGTGTGTTCCTTATGGGTCAAGTAAGGGAATGTATGTAAGCTCAGTGCTTGGAACATAGTAAATACTTAAGAATGGTGGCTCTAATGATAGTTATTATTATTCTTCCATAGTAGCTGAATTAGGAACAGAAGCCTCAAAATCTATGTGAGAATTTATGCCCCCTGTGCCCTTTAATTTTAATAATCCATATATCTGGCCATTGGTATTCTGCCCACCAAATTTATAGGCTGGTTAACCCTGGTTGCTGGGCACTTCCAGCAGCATAACATTGTCATACATGTCACAGACAGTGCAGGGAAAGAAGAGTTCACCGCCTCCAGAGGCACATTCTTCACCTGATCCTCTACCATAAAATTTGCTTCATCTCTGAAGGATCCCTTGGTTATATTTTTATTTTATAGCACCCTGCATTGACCATTTTGCAAAATAATGATGCTCTTCTTATCAGCTCATCTTCTGCCAGTGGGTAATTTATCTGAATGGGTTCTTTCAGCATCAATATATACAGTACAGGTGTAGGTGAGGCATTGGCTGTAATAACAGTGGGCCGTGGTGCAGCGGGCAGGATTTAAAGTACCCATTGCTTACACCAGTGAAATGGATGCTAAGCAGAGTTTGCTATTTTCTAGAAGGGAAAACATCTGGAACTAGGTACAAATTGTTCCCAGAAGAAAACACCTTTGAATGCTGGTGCTCATTTGGAAGTCTGGCTGGTATCCATATTTAAGCCTGTGCTCTGTTTATATCCTTTATGCTTCATAGAAAGGCAGCTTGGTATAATATAATCAGTTGTGTTTAGTAATTTTAAGGGGGAAAATACCCTAGACTATAACTCTTTTCTACCATTATCTTTTTTTCCCCCCATACTGAGAGAAGATACTACTATCAAGACTGCTTCAAGGAAAGGTTTAACTTTTATCCTACCCCCACATTTCCATCCCCTTTTCAAGTTAAAATGATTTTAAAAGTCCTTTAGGAAGATGCTTAAAGATCATCCTTGTGTCCATTTTCCAGTAGTTAGTATAAAGTGAGTATTTTTAAAAGCTCTACTTTCCACTGTCTTTGGGTGGGAGGGCAATGCAAGTTGTAAGGAGAGAAGGAAAGCATGTTGTTGAGGTTGGGGGAAGACTGTCACTTCCCCAAATTTCTGCATTTCCTCTCTTCTATGGAGAGTTGGAAAACCTCTGTTGTAGATGATAAATTGAACTTTATTTTCTGCCTTTACATTTCTCCCCTACCTTTTATGTCTGCTTACTGTTAGCATGGAAAAAGTGAATGCATTTTAAGCTTAAAAAAATGTGAATTTTAAGTGAAAAAAAGTGAATTTGAAGCTTCCATCTAAGCCTAAAATATTTGAACTCCTTGTGTCAACTTTGGTGTCACTGGAGGCCATGCTGATCACCATCATAGCTAATGAAAGTCATTTGGTTTCCAAATATTTCTACATAGGAACATTTTAGTGAAGCTTTATGCATAACATTTAAATTATCCTTTAACCAATTCCGATGATTAATTTTATCCTTCCAGTATTCTCAGTCCCCATCCCCCTTCCCACCCCCATTCCTGCCCTTCTGCCAGGTTTCCTAACATAGATACTCAGGAACAGCCAATCAAATATATTACTTGGATCTTGGTTTTTCTTAAGGAATTGATCTGCTCTTCTGTCTCACACCCTCTGTGGCTACCTTTTGTTCTTCTTTGGCTCTGTAATCATGTTGAATAGAGCAGTAGATTCACAGCTTATGATTGTGAGAGTTAAAGAACAGTGTCTCACTGTTAAGGCGAGGGATAATGACTTAAAGCATTTGCCAGTGTTTGTTATGAATTACACAACAGCACTTGTACATGTGGAGGGTTGCAGTGCAACTGCAGAGAGTAATCAAGCTGAGTTTCCCATGGGACAAGACATCATGGGTGTATTTACTAATGAATGGATAGTTTCCTGTACTCCAAGGAGACTGTGACTTCCTTCCAAAGACCTATATGTGTGATCCTCATGGTGAAAAGGAATTTCTCAGAAATGGGAGTCTAGGGAAATAATAATCATTTCTTTATGCTGCAGAGACTTGGGTGAATATTCATTAAGCTTGTTAAAAATTCATAACTTGTGAGAAGAAGTTTTAAGGCAGTTTTTGTTCGGTTGTGAATATAATTATGCCTTCAACTAGCAATTGAGGTATAAATAATTCACTTTTGAGCATTTTGTCATTAGTTGAGACATAAATACTGGATCAAGGATTTCAATGATAGAGTTTCCATTAGACTTCATGCTTTGTATTGCTATTTTTCCTCTGATGCAATTAAAACACTCCTAAATATACTCAAACATATGTGTGGGTATAAACACAAATGCTCACATAAGTAGGACTATCATGCACTATGTCCAACTTCAAAAAGGCTAAACATTTAATAAACAGGGCAACTCTGTCATGAATTCTGTTTCCTGATGAGATAAACAATGTCTCTTAATTAGAAGCTAAAATTTTTAATTAAGATGATTCTGCAGTAATTATCCCAGTTGTCTGCTTCACTGGATTTTAATGAAAAAGATTGATTAGGTATAAAACTAGTAGCGTAATTAAACATTCAGGGTTGCGCTGGCCACTGAGGTGAGAGTAATGTGATTAAACCCTAGCGTACATTCCTTAACAAAGTATTTTAGACAGTCAAATCTGGTGTAGTGTCTGAAAGCTTCATTTTATGTGTAGCTTCAACATCTTAAGGTAAAACAGATTCAGCCACAACTGATTTATTTATGCAAAAATATTTATTGAGCACTTACTATGCGCTGAAGCCATGCAGTGGTGTAAGGCATGATCTTTGGAATTAAATACATTTGTCCAACGTCTCGGTTCTTTTGTTTAGAAGACTTGGGATATTGGAAAGGCCCTATAACCTCTGGGCACAATAGTTGTACTATCTACAAAAGGAGATAATTAATACTTTATGTGGCCATTGAGTTTGTAAATGAGTCAGTACATGTTCCTACCACAGTTCTGGTACTGGGTAGATGCCTATAAATAGGGGCTATTATTACTCTTTCCCTTATTTTAAAAAATGTTCTATAATTTCTTTCAATCAGTCACAGTAAATATGGTGTGCAGATTCCTACTGGTTTATAGAAAACTTAAGCAGAGGCAAAAATGATGTTGATAGGTGATGCTGAGGACTTAAAACATGATGATATTATCTTTGCAACAGTAATAAACAGATGTTAGAAGTTCAACAAGTTAATAATTTCAAAATTTGAAGGAAATTATTTCTCTCTTTTTTGCCTTAGTAAGTCACTTCCTGGAAATGCAGGAAAACTGGCTTCTGGAATTGCTTCATTTTCTTATTTGCTTTAGACTGCAGGGTTTAATGAACAAATTTCTGCATTTGTAAGGATCAATTCACATTATCTCAATTAGTCTCTGTTGGCTGGGGATACTTTATTTGCCAGGAAGTAGGAATGAGTGAAGAATGTGTGTACAGTATTGGACAGATTAATCCAGTCTAGCTTTGTAGACATATCCTAACTTTACAATCCTGGTCTCCTTGACCCTGTGCTATAACTATCTGAGTTAGCCACCTACAGACAGAACAAACACTGTGTGACTAGGCATGAGTGAAGTGGAAATTCAGAATAATTGAGGTAGTTAGAGGTTAATCACCAAGTACTTCATAGAGTACAGAGGGAGTTGCAGGCAATTTGGACCATGAAGTGGTACAATTTCTGTGCCAGTGAGGTTCTAAGACATCCTTAAATATTAAGATTATGAGCACTGCATTTATAGCCAGACCGTCAAATCCAGCCTAGACCTAGATTTGAAACTCAGATCCTTGATTTACAAATAGTATAAACTTGTGCAAGATAGTTTTCCTTTCTAAGACGTTTTTATCAAATGTAATAATCTATGTAAAAAATAACAAATCATGCAAAACATGATTTATTCATTCGTATATTTGTCAGTTTATTGACTACTATGTATATGGTAGCCAATATATACAATATATACAATTTATATATATATAAAAACAGTGACCAGCAGTGAAAATTCAAACATAAATGAGACACACCCATACCTTCAAGGAGCTTTCGACTAACTAGTATATAATTCAACAGAAAATTACCATGTAGAGTGGTAACAACTTGGTTTAGCAAGTAGTTAGATGCACTATGGATGGCTTTGGGAGAGAGTGAAGAGCTGTCATTGGCAAGACTTGTTTATAAATGGACAATTAATTCTAAATCTGATGAGTTGTATGAATCTAGACCAGAGGATGGGGAATATTTTCCTTCTGGGCCTCCTGGGTCACCTAGTTCATGGTGCACAGTAAGCTCCACCAGAATTTCATAAGGATTCCACTAAACTTGAACTCGAGGCTACCACCTGCATATCTGGGGGTTCCTTATGCCACTAGGGGAATATATAAAAATGAGGAGTGTGTGTTTGGCTGGTTTGTTAATCTTACCAAGGAGAAATAGTACTTCCTGCTTTTTGTAAAAATAAACAAGTACCAGATCTTAAATAAATATTTTCTAATAGATGTTGCTGCGGCCAGCTCATTAATATTCTTTCACAATTGTATTTTCAGCGTGGTGATAGTGGTTAGGTGACCGTTTGGTCTAAAGGTTACAGAATGACAAAAAACAGGCGTGGATGATTTCATAAGAAACTTAGCGAAGAAATGGATATCACCTAGAGACAGGTTTTTAAGACTGGCAGTCAGCTTCTGAGGAAGCCTGGCCAATTTATCATTGCTAAACTTGACATTAAGTTGCTATCTTCTTGGGGAACATTTGAGATTGTATATATGGTGATTGAATTATATTAAGGGTGGGACTCTTTTAACCTTCAGAAACAAGGTGAAGGTTGCTTGTGTCAAGCACATTGCATGTGCAACACAAAGGAAATCAGGCCATGAGCTAGGAGAGTCCACAAGGAGGTTCTCTTATGAGGTGGGCAATTCAGTTGCCATGACCTCTGTTACTGAGACAGCAAAGACAAGGAAGCTCAGCTCAGCCTTTTTCTTGTGTGGGCATCTGGACACAGGATGCTGGTGCCTTTTCCATTCTTCTCTCCCATTTTCTGGTATTTCGTTTTCAGAAAAGACCATACTATATACTCATTCTACTTATAAGGTTGCTGCCTGCAAAGCAGAATAGTGGAGGTCAGTAATGTTACTATCCTTTTAAAAAATATTTTATTTTTATATTTAAGAGACAGAGCCTTGCTCTGTCACCGAGGCTGGAGTGCAATGGTGCAATCATAGCTTGTTACAATCTTGAACTCCTGGGCTTAAGGAATCCTCCCGCCTCAGCCTCAGCTAGGACCACTGGCATGCACCACCACATCCAGCTATTTTTTTTTTTTTTTTTTTTTGGAGATGCAGTGTCTCACTATATTGCGTAAGCTCGAGTGATCCTCCCACCTTGGCCTGCCAAAGTGCTAAGATTTCCTGTGGGAGTCACCATGCCCAACTGTTACTATTTTATATGAACTTTTTTGGAGTAGGTGTTGGTTCATTATTTCAATTTCTGAAATATAGGAAAAGTAATTTAGGAAACCTACTTGAGATGGAAGGATCCCAACATTAGAAGATTCTCAGTAATTCATCAGTTTTGAACTCAAAAGCCACTTACTTTTTGTTATGTTAATATGGAAAAAAAGATAGTTCATAACCTGGTCATTTCTGCTCACAAAATTTTTTAAAATAAATATTCGTATCACTTATTTTGCAAAACAGAATATTCCAGCTTGTGGCACTCAACAGTTAATTACTGATACTCCTCTCGGAGGTATCAGCAAATGGGATAACAGATGGGAAGTGAGTGACTGTTTTATATTAGTGCCTAATTAGAATGGAGTTTTTATTTATTAATATAAAAGATTACTAATGTGTATTTATAAATTACAGACACATGGATATTTTATTAAAGCGCAGAATTGAGGTGTTATTTATAAAAATGTATCTACCGTTAATATAACTCTCGTAATAACGTTACTGAATTGCAACTGGTTGGAATGTGTCTTTATTTCCTAGGAGTCTGTGAGCTCCCTGAGGCAAGAATAGACATAGTAGACATTCAGTAAATTGTGTAGAAATGAATTGCTTTAAGTTATAATGATGTGCTTGTCATCACAGAATCACACTTAGAAACCTAAGAATTTATATTTAAATTCCTCACATAATTTGTAGCCAGTCTGTTGTTACCTGGGTGGTTGATTAATATGGCATATGAATTTATGTTCTTTTCCTATCTGACTGACTTTTTTCTTTTGCTTCAAAATTTTAGCATTAAATATACTTTAATTGATAATATGCTTAACTTAAACATGCTTTATTTCTAATAGTCTCTCAATCTAAATTTATAGGTTTCAAGAAATTTGAATGTTTCATGATCCCTGGTTGCAGTGAACACTATTGATATTGTCAGTATACCTTTAAAAATGTGATTATACTGAATACATGAACTTTAATGACCTGCTATGTACAACTGCTTAAAGGAGTGGCTTTTGAGTGAAGTTAATGTGTATTTACCTTCTTTCCCTGATTATAGTTTTCTCCCATCAATCTAGTCTATAACCCAGTGAGGGCTGTGACTGGATTTATTATAAAAATAAGTAAAATTGTAAAAAATTCAGCTATAACTTGGAGCCACAGGATGCACACACACACACACACACATACACACACACACACACACACACACATACACACAGGCTTGAGGAA
Organism: Rhinopithecus bieti; assembly: GCF_001698545.2. Taxonomy (NCBI): domain Eukaryota; kingdom Metazoa; phylum Chordata; class Mammalia; order Primates; family Cercopithecidae; genus Rhinopithecus; species Rhinopithecus bieti. Next base: position 188,953 of record NW_016806893.1, on the reverse strand, counting down.
AATTAAAGGCTTCAGGCAAATTAAAGTTTGAAAACATAAATTATATGCTAAGCTGGTCTCTACATGCAGTGGAGAAAGTTCTGTAAGGAAGGCTATAATATTTGGAAGAAACCATTGCTGTGATCTTTCTATGCATAATTAAAAGACCAGAAATATGATACATTTAGGTAAATAAATACCACAGAGACAAAAAATCTATATTTTCCTTACTGTATAAACAAAAGCAGAAATAAGGTGAAATTTTTTCAGTATGATGTTAGATGCATATAGATTTTATGACTCATTAGTGGGTAGTGTTTATATGTCTGTTCTAAAGGTTTTTAAAAATTTAACTGATGGCTATTGTCTTTACTAAGCAAGCATGTTGGATAAAAATCAAGTTCTTGGGTTGGGTGTGTTAGCTCATGCCTGTAGTCCTAGCACTTTGGAAGGTTAAGGTGGGAGGATTGCTTGAGGCCAGAAGTTTGAGATAAGTCTGGGCAACATAGGGAGACCTGGTCTCTACAAAAAGTAAAAAAGTCAGCTGGGCATGGTAAAAGTCAGCTACCGATCTGCAGTACCAGCTACTACGGAGGCAGAGGTGGGAGCATAGCTTGAGGCTGGGAAGTGAAGGTTGCGGTGAGGTGTGACTGTGCTAGTGCACTCATGCCTGGGTGACGGCACAAGACCTGTCTTGAAAAAAAAAAAATTCAAGCTGTCTTTAAAAGCAATCTTAGTATATATGTTGGGATAAAAATTACTGTTAAACCTGACAGAAAACCAAACCAAACCAAACCGACTTTCTTATTGGTGAAAAGAGAACATGTATATGTTTTATTTCTTATACTAGTAATTACTGGAGGTCTTGAAAATAACACAATAAATATGTAAATAAAATTGTGATACTTTGCAAACATCAAGAGACATTGTTCTACGTTTTCACAAATCATTTCAATATGATCTTCAGTAAGCTATAGAGGTGCATTGAAATGACATGCTTCTCAACAGCCACTTGTGAGGTTTAAATGATTCTAGGGTTGTCAGGGAGGATTGACAGGAAGTGAGTATACAGAAGGCACTTCCAAGCTCAGGAATGACTTGGACCTAATTTTAGTTGGTTTCTGTCCAGAAATAAATGAAAAAGATCTTTGTGTAGGATGAAACCCCTTATCTTTGGGATTCAAAGAGGAAATTATAATAATTAGGATTAGACTTAATCTACAATCATCATAGTAATTACACCAATGAAACAAAATGCAGAGTGCAAGATATCATCCCCTTTATCCTGCCAGGCTTCTCAGCTGCTAGCCCTTCAGATCCACCCATTGTGAAAATAACTCAGAGAGAAAGAAGTAATGATTGAACTAGAAGTCAAGTGCTTACTAAATCACTATTCACAAGCAAGCAACTACCTAGGAAAATCATCACTTTTTGAGTTCCAAAACTAACCACATGGATCATGAGAAAATGGTACAATGGCAATACCATCAGACACATTAACCAGGGATGAAAACATTTGATTATTTCTGTCAGCAACTATTTAATGAGTGTACTTTATTCTACTCATTACTCTTGGGGCTGGGTTATTTAACAGTGTGAACCAGATAGCTCAGGTCCTGGCCCTCATGGAGCAGACAGTCTTGCTGGGGGAGAAATCAATAATAAAAAGCAATTATATTATAATATCTTCAGAAGAGTACTGAAGTGGCACCTAATCTAGAACACAAAAGGGATTCTAAAAGAAGTGTACTATGTATGAATATCACACGCGGCAGTCACCATCATTAGAAGAACTGATTCTGTGTTGGCTGGGTGGAGGCAATTCACTAGACATACAGAAATAGGTGTGGAAGGAAGAAGGGGAAATAAAATTTTAAAAATCTTGCATAAAAATTAGCCGATGAACAGAAACTATAAAACTCATTTAAAAAATCTGATGTTAAGGAAGGAAGCCAAAATAAAGATGAACATAAACCAAACAATCAGAACTCATTCTGATTAGTTAATTTGAGAGAAGTCTGAGAAAGAATTTGAAATAATTGTTTAAAACATATAAAGTGTGAGACAAAACCAGAGAGGAATAAAATAATGTGCTGGTAGATAAAAATGATCCAACCAAATATGATGGAAATAAAAATTTAGTCAATGAAACAAAAATGCAATGTATGGGACATACTCTAGAATGAACATAGTCAAAAAGAATATTAAACTTGAAGAGGAATAAAGGACATCCACTATTCAGCACAAATAAAATATATAGGAGAGGAATTAAGAAACATGAAAGATGAGTTGAGTTGCTCCCATATTCAATGAATGTGAGATTCTGAGAGGGAGGGGATATTAGAGAATCAATAAGTGAGAGATAATTGTTAATACAATTTCTAGAATTTAAGATTATCATTCACATATCAGAAGAATACTCTTGAGTATGAAACTATATAAATAAAAATAAATTCACTTTTAGACATAAGGAACTACATTATTAAGAATAAAGGACACTCTTCAAAGCCATCAGAGAAAATATACAAATCATCTAAAAGTTAACAACAATTAGACAAACAGCAGCCTTTTATTCTGAGAAAATTGATGCCAGAGAAAATGCAATATCTTACAAGTGCTGAGGAAAGATATAAGTATATTTAGAGTTCTATACACAAAAATCATGCAAGAATAAGGACAAGGTAAAGAGAATCTGAGATGCATAGAAGGCAAGAGAAGTTTGTCATTCATAGTTCCTAAAAATTTTTTCTTTGGCAAGAAAAAAGGTGAATGCAGAGGGACAATGTCAAGCATGAGAAACAACAGTGAATGCAGAAATTAATAAAATATGTTGACCAATGTAATCAACTATCGATTACAAAAAATGCTATCTTTGTTTAAAAGATAAGTGAAGCTCTATATAAAAATAACCAGATGTGGAGCTGTTCCAGGGTTCAAAATGTGTTATACTCAATGTTTTAATTATAAATAGAATTGACGTACTAAATAATTCTAGATAGTGTTAGGAAACTTTTTGGTTAAGTTTCAATCTTAATATGCTAGAGGGAATCACCAAAATAATACCAATATAATTTACAGCTTTTAAAATTAACAGAAGGAAAACTAAAGGTATAAAAATAATCAGTCCAACAATAGTCAGGACAGTGAGGAAAGGACCGGGAAATAAATAAAAAGAAAGCACAAAATCAGATGGTGGAAATAAGTCCAGATGTACCAGCAATGCCATAATCTTAATAAACGTACATTGGCTAAACTCTCACTTGTTAGAGTGCGGTGGCTCACGCCTGTAATCCCAGCACTTTGGGAGGCTGAGGTGGGTGGATCACAAAGTAAAGAGATCAAAACCATCCTCGCCAACATGGTGAGACCCCGTCTCTACTAAAAATACAAAAAATTAGCTCGGCATGGTGGCGGGCGCCTGTAGTCCCAGCTACTTGGGAGGCTGAGGCAGGAGAAACGCTTGAATCTGGGAGGCAGAGGTTGCAGTGAGCTGAGATTGCGTCACTGCACTCCAACCTGGCGACAGATCGAGACTCTGTCTAAAAAAAAAAGCTTGTATTATCAACTTGGCACAAAATTCATTCAGCTTTACCTTGCATCCAAGAGAAATTCCAAAACCAAATGACTCTGAAAGGCTGAAATTCTAGGGATGCCAAAAGATCTAATGTGCAAATATGAATTACAGAAAGTTGGGGTCCTCAAATGAAACAGAACTTAAAGTTTAAAAAAGGATAAAGGGATACTCTAAAATAATTTTTAAAAGAAATTATCTTCCAAGATGTCACAACAATCAATAAATGTGTATATATAACAGAGCGCTCTCAAAAATACATAAAGCAAGAACTAAAAGGAATAACCAACAAACCCTCATTCATAACAAAACTGATAGATTAAGAATATAAAAACAAGATCAAGAAATAAGAAACATCGAAAAGCAAAATTAATTCCATCTCTAACTCTCTATATGCATACACTATATGTGTATATATATCTCTATATGTCCATCCATATATCTATATATCATCTCCAATAATAGAGAATATATATTTTTCTTTTTTTTTGACCACAAGTCAGTTAAAAAAAAAGCTAGTTGAAAAATTTCCATGTATTTGGAAATATTAAAATGTATTTCCAAATAACTTATGGGTTAAGAAAGAAAACACAATTTAAAAGCTGTACAAAAGTAAAAGTACTATATATCAAAACTTGTAGGAGGCAACTAAGGCAGTATTTGAGGTAACTATTAAAAAGAAAATTGTGAAAATAAATGAGTCATGTTCCATTTTGGAAACTAGAAGAATAAAAACAGAATAAATTAAGATGAAAATGATTAAAAGGAATATTAAAAATGAGATCAAATATTACTGAAGTTAAAAAAACCCCAAAACATAGATCAACATAATCCAAAACCAGTAATTTGAAAGAACAAATTCAATGCACAAACTTTTAGCAGGACTAATCAAGAAAAAAAAAATATACAAATGAATATTCATGATGTTCATGATGCTTGCTGTCCTGTGGGTAAAAAGTCCTTTAATTCTGACCCTGGAGTCTCACATCTTTTGCTGGCACCCATGAAATTGTGGCAGGCTAAGCTGTTAACTTGTAAGTAGGTTAAAATACACCATGGAAAACTATGCAGCCATAAAAAGAATGATTTCATGTCCTTAGCAGGGAGATAGATGAAGCTGGAAACCATCATTCTCAGCAAACTAACACAGGAGCAGAAAACTAAATACTACATGTTCTCACTCATAAGTGGGAGTTGAACAATGAGAACACATGGACGCAGATAGGGGAACAACACACACCGGGGCCTGTCAGGGGGTGGGGAGCTAGGGGAGGGATAGCATTAAGAGAAATACCTAATGTAGATGATGGGTTGATGGGTACAGCAAACCACCATGGCAGGTGTATATCTATATAACAAACCTGCACATTCTGCACATGTATCCCAGAACTTAAAGTAATTTAAAAAAAACTCACATCCTTCACTGTTATTGACAAAACATAGGACTTTCATTGATAGCTGCGGATTTGGCAAGATCCAAAATTTATTCATGATAAATGTTTTTATAGCAAACTGTGAATCAAAAGGAACTACCTTAACCTACTAAAGCATATATAGAAAAAACCTACAGTAAACATATGTAATGATAAGATTTTAGAATTATTTCTACTTAGATGGGGATCAAGACAAAGAATTCTGCTATCATTACTTCTATTCAGGCTTATATTGGGTGTCTTAGACAACGAAATAAGACAAGACAAAGCAATTAGAGGTATAAGAATGAAAAAGAAATAGAGAAAACTGAGATTAAAGAGAAAAAACTCAAGATAGTCTACAGGCAGACTAATAAAATCAGTAAGAAGTTTCAGCAAGTGACCTAGCTTTATGAGCAACTTAGGGGAGAGAGAAAGATAGAAATCACCTTTCCCCTGGGAATATTGTTTCCCCTGACCCACACTTTAGCAAAATAGCATTCCAACCTTCCAGCCACTATAACTTCCCTTTTAAAACACATTCCAATTTAGTAGGAAAAGTGAAGATCCTTTATATCATGGAAATGCATTGTACTTACATGGCTTATGTGACATTTTAGAATTTCACTCCAAGTGAAAAATGATGTCAAGAAGATTTAGATTCAAATCCTGTAGACATTAGTTGAATACCTACTGTGCCTTTGATCTGCAAATATAAGCAGTATTTCTTAAAAAGGAAATTCCATCATAAGATTTTGAATAGTCCTTATAATAATAATCAGTTACAGTAAGATATGACCTCTGTTAAGATATATGAGGTATCACTGGAATTGCACTTTTGGGTGACAACCTGTCAAGTTTTCATCCATTCTCTTAGGCAGAAAATTCCTTTGTAAAACAACTTCAGTGAGAAGCTACAATGGTATATAGACACCATAATATCTTCCAATGCCTTTGCCTGTAATAATTATTACATTAAATTATTAACCATTTTGCCTGGTTAATAATTATTTTCAGTTAGATTTTATAGGGAATAAATAGAGAAATATTTTCTTTCTGAAACATTGTGAAATGTTATGGTAATATACAGCTTGAGTTTCTGAAGATCTTTACTGTCCTGGACTGGCTTAGTACCATGTCCAAGGCAACCATCTGTACCATTGCCTCACTCATTTTAAGGGCTGCCAATTCTTCTGGCTGAGGATCCTTTCAACCTTTAAGATAGTTACTAATAAGTCCCAGCACTGGATAGAGGCCAAGACTTGCTTTTTTATTTTTCTTCATTATTAGTTCTTTGGCAGAGATAGGAAGGGCAGGGTAGAATCTCTGGGGGAATGAGTGGTTATGTTCAGTTTATTATTATTTTTCCATTCCATTATTTCTCCCTCTTTTAGTTTGAATTTTTGTTTGCTCTCTGGAAAAGAACCTAAAATAGTATTGGATTGTACCTTCTGTTCTTGTAGATATATTTGCTTGTTCATATGAGATGAAAAATGTACAGTATTTTTGTCTCCTTCATAAAATTCTAGATACTTGATAGTCAATTGAAATTTTAAAATTCAGAAAATTTTATCAGAACTAGAAAGATTGCTTTCTTTTAGCAACTTGTTTCTTTGTCAGACATGAGGTGTAGATGACCATAGCCTTTGTAATGTACTTCCTCTTCTCTTGTCTTTCATGACCATAGCCTTTGTAATCTGCTTCCTCTTCTCTTCTTTCCTCTCCACGGAGCATTGGCCTGTTTTGTGATTGTTCCTCTTGCAGCTTGACACTTGGTGTGTTTCAGGTGTGTACATCTTAACTGAAGCCTCTTTTACCCTCTGTCCCTTCTTTGGTGCCTCCAATCTCTTGGTTTTAGAATTCTTAAAATATGCTCTGAGATCCATTTTTCCCTGTTAATTTTTGTATCACATGGGTACACTGATAAAGATGTCGTTCTTATATAATCAGTTTTGTAGTGATTGAAATGCTAAATGTAATTATTAAGGTTCTGCTATGTATCAAACCGCAGGCCTGGTGTGGAGGACACACAGATGACCCAGGCAGAGGCTCTGCCCAGGTATTCACTAGTCCAATGGGAGAACCACGGAGCTGACAACGTGAAGCTGGGTTTCAGACCCAGTCTGTGAGGATAGGGAAGCTTTTCTGCAGGGGTTAGACCTAAATTTTATCTTAAAGGGTGAGAAGAGATTATTTTAAGCAGGGGAGAGGAGTTGGGTAGAGGGTACTATAGGCAGAGGGGACAGCTTGAGCAAAGTGGTGGGAGGCACTTGCTATTTGAGACATTTGAGGAATGGCGTCTGGCTTAGTCTTCCTGGTTTCGAAAGAGCCTGAGGTGAAACTGCAGAGCCAGAGGGGTACCAGTGGCTTGAATTCTATCTGTATGCCGTGGTTCTCAAACTTTGATATACACCTGGCCTTTTACCACTAATGTACTATTCACAAGAACTCAGCCAGGAAGATCATGTCCCCAAAGGAGAGCAGGCCATTCTTGATGAGAAATCACTGTGAGAACTCCCCTTTCTTTGGGACTTACCTTAGGAAATAGTCATGCTTTTTAGAGGAAAAAAAGAATTTTCAGAAAACCAAAATTTAAATGTAGACAAGAAAGGTTTCCCTGGTTTCCCTTGTTGAACACAAGTAGATTGCCAGACATCGTTCTTAGTTAAAACTAAATTTAACTTTCTCTTTAAGAAGCTTCATCCAATGTCATCTATGCAAAATATTCCCACAAAGGGATACTTCCAATATAACTTTAATTAAAAAGTTTTGTTTACACACTTAATGAAATTTTGTCAAAACATAATTTTGTGAACTGTATATTATTTTGACTTTTTTTTTTTTTTTTTTTTTTTTTTTTTTTTTACTATTTTTTAAGACCTCAAAGTTGGGTTTCTAGGATTATGCATACACTGAAATTGGCTTCAACCTGTAGTATTTGGTCAAATCTACTATTCATTTTTCGCTGTGAAATGAGCCTTTAAGGTGGGTGAAGGGTTTGCATGCCTACTTCAATGGTCATTTCTAGTATCTTTACAATTTGGTTAATGATCCAGGTGACTGCAATTGGATAATACATATAATACGAATAAAAAATATCTTTAAATTTGTAGTTATCTTTTATTTTATTTATTTTAATGTTAATTAAAATGTTAATTAACATTAATTAATTCCTAATTCCTAGAAACAAACTTGATTCTTAAAATGTTAAAATTTGTCATAAAATGAACAATACAATTCAAAAAATTTAATTTGATCTTAAGTTTTAGAGACAGTGTGTTGCTCTGTCACATAGGCCGGAATATAGTGGCACTGTCATAGCTCACTGTAATCTCAGATTCCTGGGTTCAAGGGATTCTCCTGCTTCAGCCTACAGAATAGCTGGGACTGCAAGGGAATGCCACCACCCCTGGCTAATTACAGCTTTTTTCTGTAGAGACAGTGTCTCACTATGTTACCTAGGCTGGTCTTGAACTCCTGGCCTCAAGTGACCTTCCTACCTTGGCCTCCCAAAGTGCTGGGATAATAGGCGTGAGCCACCACGCCTGGCCGAGTTAATACCTTAATATTCACTTTACATCAACTAAGCAACCTAAATGTAACTTAGTGAAAGTATTCTTACATACATCATATGTTGAACTCTATCAGTTACTTGAAGTATAAAGTAAAATATAAATCATAGTAGATTGTTATAGCTGTTAACTTTACATAAACAATTAAGATTTTTCTTACGGTTGAATAGAGAGCAAATATATAGATTATGATCATGAGTTTATAGTGTATGATACCCAGATAACTTTAGGAAGAAGACTATATTATTTTGACCCAAGATAACATTTTAAAAAATTAAATAATAAAGTATTAGGAATTATACCATAATTCAAATCATTGTAGAAATCTTATATTTAAGTAATATCTTTAAATAATATAACTTTTAAGAACTGTATTTAGTATTTAGTTACTTAATTGCATTTAGGCCACAAGTCTTTCAATAAAAGTCCTTATTGGCAATTTTCATATCTTATAGGGATAAGTGAAAGCCATAATATGTCACTTTAAATTTCATGAATTAAGTAATTTCCAGAATATGAACAAAATTATCAGTGATAAATTATCTTTGTTCAGATTTAATAAAGAATATAGAGTAGTTGATAATGGGAAGATGACCGAATAGGAACAGCTCCAGTCTCCAACTCCCAGCGCGAGTGACACAGAAGACGGGTGATTTCTGCATTTTCAACTGAGGTACTGGAGTCATCTCACTAGGGAGTGCTGGACAATCGGTGCTGGTCAGCTGCTGCAGCCCGACCAGCGAGAGCTGAAGCAGGGCGAGGCATTGCCTCACCTGGGAAGCACAAGGGGGAAGGGAATCCTTTTTCCTAGCCACGGGAACTGAGACACACAACACCTGGAAAATTGGGTAACTCCCACCCCAATACTGCACTTTAAGCAAACCGGCACACCAGGAGAATATATCCCACACCTGGCCGGGAGGGTCCCACGTCCACGGAGCCTCCCTCATTGCTAACACAGCAGTCTGCGATCTAACCGCAAGGCAGCAGCGAGGCTGGGGGAGGGGCGCCCGCCATTGCTGAGGCTTAAGTAGGTAAACAAAGCCGCTGGGAAGCTCGAACTGGGTGGAGCTCACAGCAGCTCAAGGAAACCTGCCTGTCTCTGTAGACTCCACCTCTGGGGACAG
>NW_016806893.1:159492-175942 GCF_001698545.2 Rhinopithecus bieti | reverse complement strand
AAAAAAAAGAATATAGAGTAGTTGAAAAAAGGAAGAAAGTGTAAGAGAGTAATGAGGTGCTTCAAAAATATCAGGTCAACCTTGATTGAAAGTGAGCATCTTTTTGTTTTTACAGTGTGCTATAATGAATGACCTCTGGGAAAAGTCTAGTAGTTGACACAGTTGAAAAATTATTTTTTATTATTATACTGTAGTACTTAGAAAACTTAATTATATTTTTTCATAAAATTATAGTAATAATTTTTGGATATAAGTTAGGATTTATTTCCATATTCTAGAAGTTCATTTTTTGATGGTGATATTCATCTTTGGCAAAATATTGATTTTAATACTCAGCCACTTGGTATCTGGACAAAATATATATTTGGTGCTCTTTACTTGGAATGTAACTAATTCAATTTATACCTATATAGGTAGAATTTATAGAAGCTCAACTTTCAAATGCTACCCATCAACAGACTGGGTCTTAAGTTGTGGGTTTTCATAATCCATATGAATACCTCTCAAAGGGAATCTGACAGACTTTGAAACTGAGTCTCAGAGACATTAGGTTTTTTACTCAATGACACCCCTTGGTAAATGACAGATTCACATGTAAGTCTATTAAATTTCAAAGATTGCATTCTTTTTCATTATACTGCATTCATCTTCTACATATCTGTATTGTTGCTTATAAGTATTAATTATATTATAAATATAAGTGTTAATATTTACTATATTAACTGTGTTATAACTATTGTTAATATGTCTGCATTTTCTGCTAAACTCAAGATGAGGATCATATCTTACTCATCTAGATATACTCAGTATCTAGCACAGTGTCTGGTATATAGTAGATATTGATTAAATTGTTGAATAAATAATGTATTGGATACCCAATATATGGGAATATGGATCCCTATACTTTCAATTTATAGATGAGGATACTGAGACTCAGAGAGACTGAGTGCTATACTCAACCTTACATAGACTATTATTAGTAGAGAAGATTCAGATATTTGAATCAAATTCCATCCTTTCTATGTATGTATGTATGTACTTACTACTTTTGATGCTAAAGTGACAGCTTTTTTGTAAATTAGAGAGGCTAATAATTATTTCATACGTTCATAGTGCTGATCTGATTTAATAAAACAAAATGAGAACTTTGCTTGAAAGACAATCTTTTGGGACTTTTCTCCTTTCTTTTGTGTCTCCTTTAGATGATATGTTAACAGGCTAATATAGTTTCCTTTTACTTTAATGTTGAAGGCTGTCTTTAACTAGGCACAGTGCCTGGCCATCCATGGAGGGCATGTACTGTGTTGAATGAATTCTGGTATCAGCATATTCTTGCCCGAATCATCCCAAGTAATTAGTTTCATGGAATGTTGCCTGGTCGGCATATTCGCACCCCTATCTTCTCATTGCTAGCATTTCCAGAAATGCTTGTCATACAGGATAGGTACAATCAGGACAGAATAACATTTTAATACAATACTTGCTATGTTCAGTCAAACTCTCCACATTCATGCCTCTGTATTTCCGATCCTGGGAATATCTGACAGTCTGCAAGATGGCCAGAGATAGCAGAAGTTATTCTAGTCAGCCTTCCTGCCCTGTATCACAGGCTCTTCTGCCTGTGGCTTCTGGTTAGGTTGACCCAATGTTCTTTTTCCTCCCACCCTGACCCCAGCAGAAGATTAAGGCAGTCGATGCTCTATGCCTCTGCTGTCCAGTCCAGGAGCCACCACCACTTGTGGCTACTGAGCACTTGAAATGTGGCAAGTCCAAAATGAGATGTGCTGTAAATATAAAATACTCACTCAACTTTGAACACTGGATGTGAAAAACAGACTGTAGAATATCTCATTAATACATTTTCTATCAATTAAATGTTGATGTGACATATTGGATTAAATTAGGTTATGAAAATTAATTTCCCTTGTTTATTTTTAGAAAATGTGGTTTCTAGAAAAGTTTCAATGCCATTTTTGGGTCTCATTATCTTTCTGTGAAACAGCATTGGTCTATAAATTCTTCCCCTGCTGGGCACTTGAAACTTGGCTCTCTCCTCATCCCTTCAGTCCTAGATGTGGTAGCAGCTCTCCTGCTGCTAGTTCTGGGTTCCTGCACTATCCTTAGCAGTTCCCCATAGCCTACCCACCCCTTAATATTGTCATTAGCTATATTGTAAATAATCCTTCCTGGAATTATACCTGATAACTCTGTTTCTGTTGGGATCCTGATTGATACAATGACTATCTGACACAGGCTGGGAGATGATCAAATTAATTACGGCCTCTACCTTTGGCTGCAGAAATTATTAGAAACAAAGCATTATCCATCTATTCTTATCTAATTTAAAATGACTATAAAAGATAAGTATGTGAAAGTATTTTTATTATGTTGTTGTTTACATTATCATATTTATCTTCCTCCCCAGCACTCACTTTGATTAAACCTATACCCTTAATAAGAATGAAAAGATTTGAAACTGATGTTTTGCTGTATAGAAAACCACTAGCTCAAATGTTTTTTAAACATATAAAGCCTCCTTTGGTGTTTGTCTACCCAATCATATCCAAAACATTGATAAGGCCAAGAAAATGGTTTGGGAGGATGATATAATAATACTAATGATAGTACTACCACTACCGATAATACTAACCACACTTTTGCATATACAATATTTCCGATCATTGTAGTTTAGATCAGATTGTGTGTGTCATAGTAAACAGAAATATAAGAGGAAAAATAAGATGGAGGATTGGGATGAAATTAAATTATTTCTTTACTCATCCCTTCAGCAACAATAATACCACACATCCTGTTGTAGCTTTTGTAGAAGTAAGAGCCATTTGTGATCTAGTTCATAGTAGGAGATTAGAAATGGCGATTCTGGTAGCCTCAATATTTACTTCTTAAAATACTTCTCGATTTATTTTTATCACAATAAAATTTGCCAGCGATACTTTTTTATTTCTAGGATCACCAAATGTTTTTGGGGAATGTTTTGTTGTTTTTCCAAGTTGACACAAGATGAAAAATTCTGGATGTGAAAATATCTTGCCTTTGTATAGGCTAGTCACTTTCCAACTCTGTTCCCAGGAATTCCAGGGTTCCCTGGTTTAGGGGAATGCAGACCGTGCAGGAAGGAGGCCACACAGGTTGGGCCCCAGCCCCTTCACCTCACCACCCTCTCCTTTAGCCAGAGTACCTCTGGTTTTACACACTTAAGACCCACATGTTTTAAAAAAGGTTAACTTTGCTCAAAAAATTTTAAATTCCCTGCTATGAGAACATTCCTCTACCTTCTCCTCGTTCTCTTCCTTCTTATTCCAGTAAAACATCACCTGGTATTTGGTAGGGCAGGAGCAATTTTCTCATTATAAATGAGGAAACATAAGTTCAGAAAGTTGAAGTGAGATTGTCCAAGGTCACAGAAAAAGAAAAGTAATTGGATGGACCTAGATCCAGATCTCCTACTCACATTCTTGGCCATGTTCTTGGCCAAGTTCCCCAGTGCCCCCCCTTCTGGAGTGACACTGATCCGTGTGAAACTGAGAAAACCATCAGAAAGGGGATCTAGATGAAGACATTTCTAAATGACACTACCGCAAGTAACTGAACACAAACACAAATCAGGACTTAATTGCTTATGTTGTAAAGTACTGGATAGCTCCTTCAAGGCACCTGCTGTATGAGGCCACATCCTTCCAAAAAGGTCTTATGCCTTGCAGGTCAAAGACTTCTCGTCCTGGAACAGGGTCACCTGCTGACAATTACAGCTGATTGGATTAGAGATGGGGGGTAGTCTGGCAAGGCAACTCTAACCACGTGGAGTTCTTCCTCTTGGTTGGGGAATGGCTGATTCAATCAGGTTCCTTCCCTTCAAGAGTTTGAATAATGAAACATGTGGACAGTGGCAAGAAAACTCACAGAAATAAGGTAGTATGAAGAAACCATAAAGTAGAGAGAAGGAGATAACAGTTAACCCATTGAGCAGGAGAGTTGAGAAGCTGAGTCAGAGTTTTTGAGTCATTTGTAGCGGTACCTATATTGCTGTGTCTCCCCATCTCTGTTCTGTGACAATATGTTTTATCTTGAAATTGGTCATCATGGGGGATTTTTACACAACAGAAACTGGGAAAAACCTCAAATCAGGGATCACCCCTCACAGAATCTGTTGTTAAACCATTTATTAGCACACCACCATGCAAAGCACTTGAGTAGGCAGTGATGGACGCCTCTTAGGAGGGAGGGTTATGGGAGTTCCTGTTGGGTTGCTGGAGCTATCGCTGTGTATGCAGAGGCATCCTAATCTCTGTGAGCAGTATGGAACACGAATCTCTGTGAGCAGTATGCTGGCTGTGTGGACATTATCTTCCTTCCTTTCAAGCTCTAACTCTCCATTTAAGGTAGCTCAAATATCTCTGCTTTTACAGCCTGAAAGAGCTTAACTGTCTTCATGGTGCTGAGCAACTGATTTAGCTGACATTCACACCTCTATTGGTGCTTTGGCATCATTTTTACCTGGGGATTCCAACCTTTTAAAACTCAGTGTGGATATATTGGTGTACTGATCCAGTTAGAAAATTCACAGGATTTCCTTTGTCAAATATAAAAGCCAGCAGGGCTTTGTTTTTGAACGATCAGTGTTAGCAAGGTTCTTGCTGTGTTTATTCGCAACCTCTGAAATAAACTTCAGCATGCCAATGTGTTTCCTGGGTTTGTTTCTGACAATTGTTACAATAGAAAAAATTACTAAGACCGGGTTGGTGGTGTTGGGAATCACATTTTTTATTAAGAAAGTCATGCCTATCAGTCTAAGTCAGGCTGTGAGTCTTCTCCCCCATGAGGGCTCCTTCCTTCTCTCTTTGGTTTGTCTTCCTCACCTTGTTAATATGTCTGACTCAAAAGCTCTCCTGTTCTAGGAAGCCTTCCCCAATATTGCATTAAATGCAGCGATCTCTATTTTTGACTTTTCTCTGTTTCCTTAATGCATTCCCATTCACCTTTCTCAATATATTCATATTTAAGTGGTTCTTAAGTGTTTTTCATGTCTGTAGTGTTTTTTGCTTCAGTTAAATGACAAATTGCTTGGTGACAGAGAAACTACTTTTCCTTTCCTTTTGCTGCTGTCTATAGGTAATGACCAATTTGTGGTTATTAAATAATCATAAAAACATTTATAACTTTTTTAAAGCATTTATTCAGTGCCTCATATAAGCGAGACATGTATTCTATATTAGCTCAATAAATCTTTAGAGCAATTCTTGGAGGCAGATATTACTATCCCCATTTTACAGATGAAGACGTTGAAATTCAGAATAGTTAACTAATTGCTTAAGGTTATACAGCCAATGCAACTGGGAATGTATCACCACTGTTCTAGCTTTGGGAAAAGATTGGTTTTCTTTAATTCTTTTCAAGTACAGATAGTTTTCCCTCCACGAAACCAGCGTCCCATGTGAAAAAGAGACAATTATGATAGGAGACACAGTCTTGGCTATCAAATGATCTCATTCCCTGGTCAAGCCTCCTGTGTTTTTTCCCTTCCTTTAGACTGGATGACACTTTGCTAGTATTTTCCTTTGATTACTGAAAGTAGGGTTTCTGCTCCAGAGTCTGTGCCTCTGGTGGCACACCCTGCTTTGGGTACCTTCCACGAAAGTTTCTAAGTCCTTCTCTGAAGCCTGGGCCTGGCCAGGGCTGGCAATGCCAACTGAGCAGGGCGCCTTGGGGCTAGACTGGAATCTAAGTCGGCCTTGATCCTAGCTCTCTTTTGGGGCACTCTTTGACCCTCTCTGCTGCACAAGGTGTTCAGTCAAGGAGCTCTGGGATTCCTGCCTATGATGTTGCCCCAGGGCACCATGACTGAGCCCAGTCTTAGGACAGCAGCCTGCTGAGAAGATGGCTCCTGCTGCTTGGCATGGTATTTTTTTTTTTTTCATGAAATTGCCAGGATGGTGCTGATGGATTGATTTTGGGTAATTTTCATGTCAAACACAGGATGGAGAATCTTTACATTCATTGATTAGATAATAAACAAATACACAAGTACCTCTTCTCTACCCATTATTGTAAATGTTTATTGATAAGTCACTGTACTCACGTGAGTCCATGAATTTTGTAATATATTTTAAGTCAGATTCTTATATAGGCAGAGCCACTTTACAAAATATTTGCCTGGGGCTCTGCATACTCTAGGCATAGCCTTACCCTTTAGGGAAGAGTAGCCTGGCTCTCCCCTCATTCTAAATAGAAAGCAGATTTCTATCCATCTATTGTGGCTTTAGCTTTTGAATTCCAAAATCTTTGGCTTTTGAAGATTAAAAAAGAAAACTCTGGCTTTTAAGAATATGGTTTCTGGAAGGGGAAGACAGAGTTGGGAAGAAAGTATTGAAAGTCAAAAAACTTACACTGAAGTACATTATATTACAGTATGCTATGGTTTGGATATCCTTGCCAAAACTTATGTTGAAATTGAATTGCCATTGTGGCGGTATTGGGAGGTAGGACCTTTAAGAAGTGATGAGGTCAAGGGAGTGTCATCCTCGTGAATGGGTCAACTGTAGTGGGAGCTTCTTTGTTATAAAAGCAAGGCTTCTTTCACATGGGCTCCCTTGCCTTTGCACCCTTCAGCCATAGGATGACCCTTGCCAGATGTTGGCACCATGCTCAGACATCTCAGCCTCCAGAACCATGAGCCAAGTAAATCTCTGTTCTTTATAAATTACTCAGTTTGTAGCATTCCGTTATAGCAGCAGAAAATGGACTAAGACGCAGTATTACAGTGAAATACATCAGCTCTTACATGCAGTGGAATGTATCAGGTTATTGCATTACAAACCAGGCTGGTGTGATTACGAAGACTGTGCTCCTTATGTCTCATGACACAGATACCAACTTTATTCTAAGACTTGTGATGTAACTTAGAGCAAATCATGGAAGTTTTCTAAACCTCAGTTTCCTCATCCAAAAAGGAGGATAAGAATAGTAGTTTTCTTATAGAGTTAAAAATTAAATCATTTTGTCTTACATTTGTAAAAGGAAGTTTTGATCAACACTGCATTTTTGGTAAGCACAGCTCTAGGCCTCACTTCAGTGCCACAGTAATCTTTGCATCTGGTGCTCAGTGCTGGGGTATGTGCAGTAGATACTCATTGTTGCTTCATAAATGAATAAACAAGTCCATTGTGAAGGATGAGCCAGTGGGAAAGCACAAAGACAGAGAGATGAAATTTCTTAGCAGTCATTGCAGAGTATATGAAAATGACGTGAAATTCCTATTCAGCTACCAATTTGCAGGAAATACAGGGGATGGGAGAACAGGTGAAACAACACTACAAGGAAGCAATCAGCAAGGTCCAGACTGTGAAAAACCCTATGGTTTGTTTAAAAAATGAATTCCAAGAAGGAAAAAAAGAATAGCAACCTGGACTAAAGAGACATGAGACCTATTGGCTAGTCACAATGTATGAAATATGCTGGAACCTTTTTAAACATTTTATTTAATTACTTTTAATTGACAAATAAAAATTGTATATATTGGCTGGGCACAGTGCCTCATGTCTATGATCCCAGCACTTTGAGAATCTGAAGTGGAATGATTGCTTGGGGTCAGGAATTCAGGACCAGCCTGGACAAGATAGTGAGATCCCATCTCTACAAAAAATTTAAAAATTAGCCAGGCATGGTGGTACATGCATGTAGTTTCAGCTGCTCTAGAGGCTGAGGCAGGAGGATTGCTTGAACCCAAGAGTTCGAGGCTACGGTGAGCTATGATGGTACTACTGTACTCCAGCCTGGGTGACAGAGCGAGACCCCATCTCTATTTTTTTAAAACTTATACATTTGTTGTGTACAACATGATGTTTTGAAATATGTATACATTGTAGAATAACTCAGTTGAGCTAATTGACATGTATTAATTTCAAATTTAAAAATTATGAGTCAATTGGGGAAATTTGAACAGTAACTGGATATTTGTGGGTGTTAGGTAATGACTATGAATTCTAATGTAATAATGGTATTGGGTAAAAATTTTTGGAATACTGCAATATTTATGGATGAATTGATGATATGGGATTTACTTCAGTAATCTGGGACTTGGAGTATTGGTGTGTTATAGATAAAACAAGATTGACCAGAATTATTGCAGCAAGGTGGTGCCTACATAGAGATTTATGCTATTCTTTCATCTTTTATGTGTTTGAAACTTTCCATAATAAAAGTAAACATGTAAATTATAAAAGCAAATAAAAAACAAAATAGAAAGTTCTATTAAAAACAATTAAGCGTTCTTTCCATTTAGTGGTAATTATTCTTAAGGACTGTTTGGTCAGAATTTTTGATTAAATCTTATGATTACCAAATTTCTTTTACATCATTCTTTCATATATTTTCAACCTTTTCCTCAGTCTTTTCATCATTCCTTCATATATTTTTTTTCCCAAACTGAATTAGCTGATAAACTGTATAGTTCCTGTACTGATGTCTTAATATGCATCAAAAGAGAAAACTCGGAACTTTTCTACTTACCTTTCATATTGAATATAACATAAAGGAAATAAAAGAACATCAGACATTGCACTTCACAGAGGCAGATGAGTGTAAAGCTCCTGTTGGGGGTGACATTCCTCCCCGCCACCCCACCAGGTTTTCCCCATCACCTACCCACAGAAGGTAGGTATAAACCCTTTACGCCCTGCCTCTCCATTCCTGAAAGACCGTGCCCAATGTCTGCTCTTGACCAGGGAACTTGCTGGTTGCAATGAGAGTTCCAGGTAGGTAAGCTGCTGGCCTTTGATCCCTTCCTCACCTTGTGACCACAGGCTTATGTATGGATCTGAGCTATTCCCTATGACTCTGACTGACCACTTGGGATTCCTATGGTTGGGTTATCTGCAAAATCCCCATTCATTTTTCTTCTTTTTGTGTACGGGTGCTGCCACCTAAGATTTTCTCAGAGTGGACAGGGCCTGTGGCTGAGGCAAGAAATCGAGGGCCCAACTCTACTTGAAAACTTAGTGATTTTGGATGAGTCACCTGACCTCTGTCTTCAACTTCTTGTCTTAAAATCAGGTGTAATATTAACTTGTTCCCATGTTTGCTGTAGGGCCTAGTGGCATAACTGATATATTAATAAAAGCCAAAAAGTGGTAGGATGGAATTTCACACCAAAACAGGCTGTATAAAATGTTCACATGGGAAATGAATTTACTATTGAAAAAAATCTATGAATATTTCCTACAGTTTTAAAGAGAATAAGGCCATCCTTCTAGGTTAATTATCTTGCTGAGAGGAAATAAATTATAGATCCCCAAGGCCCAAATGGTTTTGCCTAGATTAGAAGACTCTACCTACTCTCCCAAAAAAGATAAATTATGTTCTTAATACTTATGAATTATAATTAAAATTGAATTTTGCCAGAGGACTCTGGTGAAATGTTGGTCTTTTAGAAATGAATTTCTTCTTGAAGTCTTAGAAAATTAATAACTCTAACTAGCAGAGGAGTTAGATGTTCTAAATATTTAACTGAAAATATTTATTGTATTTTGTTTGCATTAATGTTATATAAATTTGATAAAAGTGACTATTTTTGGTTGAGCTTAGTTTATTTGCGTATTAAATAGAAGGCAGAATTTTATTCTATTATTGACAAATTTTGACTACAGAATTAAAAAAAAATACCATATCCCTTATTTTATTTTGTACTTGAGAAAATACAAAAGTACGTTACTTTCAAATACTGAGGTTTTCTTATATATGCAGTGAAAACCTCTTCATATAAACTTCTTTACATTAGGTCTGAAAGACTTAAGTTCACATATAACTTAAAAGTTACTTCTTTTTAGTATTGTTGATATTCCTTAAATAGTTCTTGACTTTTTCCACTGAAGTAGCATGCTCTAAATAAACACAAACATGCAATGGTGCCCTTTTTTCAGCCTTTGGTTTTCTTTTGACCTGGATCAAAGCCAAGCAAAAGCAAAGTGTAAAAGTTCTGACCTTTGATGGCAATGGACTATATAAGAATGTCATCTCTGACTGCGTATGAGGCTAGCCTTGGCTGCAAATTGGTGTCCACAAGAGTGGCTGAGGCTTTACTGTTAGTGGTTAGGTTTTAGGCAAAAGAGAAAATGGATTTGCAAGACAAAGAAAAAAAAAAGAAATATTACCAGGTGGCACTGAAATCGCATCACACTGCATATCTTTTACTAGATTTTTGTGGCTATCAAAATTCTGTGGATGAGTATGATGCATTTGGTTAAGGTCTTCTGTAAGATGGCTGAATGTGCTATGAGTCAGTATGATCAGCACATTTAGGATGTTTTGCTTACAGAGTATCTCATGGGCTTTAGGGAAATGATGATGGTCAAAATCACTTTTGTGAGTGTTTTATGGGCACATACAATATTATCACTATCTAAAATCACCTTTTTTTTGTTACTGTTGTTGCTTAAGTGTTTGCCTCTTTTTCTTCCACTATTATGTAAACTTTAAGAGAGCAGGGACTTTTATCTACTGCTGGATGCCTGGTGCCTAAAACACACTGGTTCAGTAAATATTTATTGACTGACTGCCACTAGGGGTAATTACATATTTGGACTGTATACTGGAGTGACGTAGGCATTACCAATAATACAGAGATAAACATAGGGTCAACTTAAAAAACATAGGATAAAACTTAAAATAATTCTTAGTGAACTATGAGACTATACTCAAGAAAGAGAGCAGAAGAGATTCTTTTAATGAACTATGTTTGCAATAGACAAGTTCAGAGCTTGAAAATTTTCATAGTAGATGGATGAAGAGAAGGACGAAGTTTGGAAGGAAGTGGTTTGGCAGATGAATAGAGAACCCATAATCAGATATATAGGGCAAAAAGGAAGTGTCTAAGGAGGAGGGAATGACTGGAGAGTGGAAGAAGAGGGAAGCAGGATAGAAAGCTCAATCTGAGTTAAGGAAACATTGGAAGGCCAATTCCCAGAAACACCATGATGGATGATGTTGACCAACCAGGCCAGAAACTTAATTTTGATTTTGAAGGCAATACAAAATCAAAGGAGAGCTTTAGATATGTAAAATCATTACAGCAGAGGATTACTTTGTAGGCAATATTTGAAACTGATTTTAAAAGTGAGGGAGAAGACTGTGATTATCATCACAGAAAGTATGTTTTTTATATGTAAGGACAGCATTAACCTGTATTGCAAAGTTAGGTTATTATTTCAGTCCTGGTATATCACCAGAAGCTGAAAAAATTGCTTCAACAACAAATGTGAAATGGCTGTGTTGGGCAACCACAGGTATTAAATCCAGGAAACAGAAATTGGCTATCTTTCAATATTTGTAATGAAAAATATAACTATTTTCCTTTACTTTTCCAATCTTAATAAATCTTTACTCTAACTTCTTTTAAGATATTTTTTATACATCTACTTCCTTTGCAAGTTTTCAATTCGTGTGTAAGACCGAAAGTATTTGAATTAAGTTTCTCTGGGGGATGATTTGAAAAAAGGAATCAAATACAACTGTTTTTTGGCAGTATACAGTATACTACTTTGGTCCTCTGATAGTTTTGTATTATCCATTTTTTAGATTGAATTTCTTTTTAGACCAGGGACTGAGTGTAAAATCTAAATGAGGAAAACATTTTAAAGCATGATAGTGTATGCATTGTAAATATAATTATATATTGTGAACCAAGACAATAGGCTTTTGATTATTTAACCTCTTTCAATGTGTAGCAATGAACTAAGAGCTACTATTTAATGGGTTTCTATATATGAGGGTTTTGCATACCTAATTTCCAGTCCTCGCAGCAGTTTACAGAAGTACTCTGGGCCTCAGTGTTTGGACCTGTTTTCTCTTACCACCCTTTCTTAGAATTTGGATAAACTTTGGGTCACATTAATACCTCTTAAAGTATACTTTAGAATGTAAAAACCTAGCATACCATTCAGAGTGTACACTATATACCATACATGTAAAATATTAATAACTATTATCATTTATTTAGATACAAGTACCATGCATTATGCTAAGTGCTTGACATGAATTATCAATTTGAATTCTCCCTAGCACTCTATGAGATGGTCAACATATTATGGGATGATGACAACTGATTCTCTCAAGTTCACGCAGCTGGGTCCTGAAACCTCTCTGACTTCAGATTCATACTCTCAGTCCTAGGATAGATTGCTTTCCACCGCAGCTGTTGTTCCACTTGATTTGTTTTGTAAAGGTTCTTTCTATCTAGAATCTTTTAATGGGAGCTGAGCCATCATCTAGTCTGAGCCTTTCATGTGGTAAATGAGAAAACAGTGATTTGGAGAGGATAGATAGCCACCAAATGTCACCTAGAGACAGCTCTGGGAATGAAACAAAGGTTTTCTCACTTTCTGTCCTGACGTCTTCTGTCTCTATACTGTTTTTCTCCTGTCTTTAAGTTGGTTAGAAATGAAGCATTCTTATGATTATCATTTTTTCTTAAAATAATAAATCAGTGTAAAACTACAAGCAACCAGCATTATTTAAAGACTGTTAAACAAGGTCAACATGTCCAATTTTGCATTCCAATCACAGAGGCATGGATTCAGTATGCAGTCCGAGGCCAGGCATTCAACCTGTACAGCAGCTCCCAAAGGGTGGAAGGTAAAGGGAGACCATCAACATCAGACAATTTGTACAATATTTTCCCTGAATTTTGAGACATGGCAAGAGATTGGTTCTGTAGTTTTTCAGATTCCTGACTGCCCCCCATTAAGGCTTTAGCATTTGCTTCTGAATTAAACAACCACTGAATGATGCTTTATTGACAAAAGTGGCCAATCTGCTGAAACAGAGGAGTGTAAAGGATATTAATAGCTGCATAGATACAAGAGGGACTGTACACATGTGGGCATTCACTGTCCTTACCTTAGGCTGCTTTCACAGCTGCATACTACACATGTACAGAGTTGCAAAATATGACAGTGTAACACGTATTTCAAGTAACGTTTTGTGTAGACTCAGCTAATTTCTTTTTATGTTGAATGGGGTGGTTGGCAAAATGTTATCACTAAAGAATGCTTTAAAAACAGGGTTAATGCAAAAACTCAAGAAAGGTAACTGAGGAGTATATTCATTAGTAATCTTCAGGAAGTGTCACTACTACCATATTCCTGCTGCATAGTGGGCATATTTTTCATTTTGCTTTAACTCTAACTAAGAAAACATTCTTCCAGTAGTTGAGGATATAGAAAATGTAGAACAGAGTCAGAGAGCATGGCATTGTGGACTCTGGGCATTCCTGAGTAAATAAGTGAAACACGCAGCATCTTATAGTTCTTTGCTCTTTAGCAATGCAGTGGCAGAGGTCTGCGCATTTGAGGCAACTTGTAACATATATGGAGAAGAAATCAATGTCAGCTTAGACCAACAAGGGACAAACAGTGTGTGACACACAGAGGAGGCTCAGGTAAGACAAAGAGAAAATATAATTAATACCAAATCTGAACAGATATTTCCTTCAGCTACTCTCAAAGAATGGTTTTTACCAGGTTGTTGTCTAGGAGGATCAGGAAATGGATAGCAGACACTCACTGTAAACACTTTATTCATTTTTTGGTGTTAATTAGTGCTAAGACATAAGTGGGTATAATTCTTATAACTCTCTGGGCTCAATCCTTCTCAGCAAGGCTGTCAGCAGTTTACTGACTCTGTGAAAGGATCCCTGCAGGACAGGTGAGAGGCAGGCTTGTCTTGGTGCCTACTGGATTATTCAGGTCAAGACTCTAATGCCTAAAGTGGCAACCTAACCTATGGTTGGCAATGACCCATATACAATTTGTGTTTATGTGAATGTGCTACACCTTATAAACACAAACATTTTGGATCCAAATAGCTTAAAATTTGTTTCGCAAGTAGAAAGATACAAGGATCTTCTTATTGTCTTCATTATACTGGAGGGATATCCTTTATCGTTCATTATTGCTTCATGTTTTCCCAGTTTTCTTATTTTCATCTGTGCATCTATATTTATATCACTTCTCATTGTGGCTTTTACAGATACAGTCTTGACTCTAAACTATTCTTAAATAGTCTAGGTATTTTAAAATATGTGTCATGTTACTCTTTAAGTACCTTCTTTTTCCTGAGTTTCACGGCAATCAAAAACAAAGAAAATGATGTCTGACCTACTGTATATATCAAAACACAATATTCAATTGGATACAAATTCATTAGTACTTTCATTTGCGTTTGAAACCATGACAGAGGTTTAAGTATAAGGCATTAGTGTATTGTGGCAGATTGCTGTGCCTTCCATAGTCCACCCTGCTCTTCCTGGGCTCACAGCAGCCTAGCTAGAGAAGCTGGCAGTGGTCACTTGACTAAGTTCTCACTGAAATGTGATTGAAAGATGTGTATGACTTCCATCCCACTTGCTTGGAAGGAAGTTGCTTGTCTTGGACACTTTCCCTTTCCCATTCATGCAAGCTGGAATCTCGATGTAACTCTTCTTGATTTCGACTTGCAATGAGGACAATGGATAATGTTTTCAAATTTCCCATGGATATTAATGTTTGGGATTCAGGATGAAGTTACCTCAGGAATTCCCCAAGTCACAAGTTATTCTATATTTTAAAATCACTCTTTGTGTGTTTTAAATTTAATGTGTGATCATAATAATAGCAACCAAAAGTATATATTTTAATGATAAGGTTATGCTAAAAGCTTCAGAGATTTTTTTTTGTTAAGAAGACATAATGATAAATACATGATTTATTATTACCATGAACCAATATGTAGTGACAAAATTATATACTTCTGTAGCTTATAGAAATAACCTGTACCTGATATAGACCCTGATAATGGAAAATGTTAAAAAAGGAATATTAATACAATAATAATTCCAAATCAAAATTATCAAAAGAAAAGATATGATCATAAATATTTGAGATTTAAAAATATTTTAAAACACACAGAGCACCAACTGTCCTGATAGTCTTACTGTTTTTTTGTGATAATGAAGTTACAAAAACTTTTCTTTCCTATTGTGTTGACATTGTTTGAATGATTAAAATTTTGTCCAAAAGCATCTTCAGTTTGATTTTCAGGGTACATGTGGCTTCACATAAGCTCATATGCTTTTTTTTTTTGTTATTATACTTTAAGTTCTGTGACACATGTACAGAACGCGCAGGTTTGTTACATAGGTATACATATGCCATGGTGGTTTGTGGCACCCATCAACCCATCATCTACATTAGGTATTTCTCCTAATGCTATCCCTCCCCTAGCCCTGCCACAATAGGCCCCAGTGTGTGATGTTCCCCTCCTTGTGTCCATGTGTTCTTATTGTTCAACTCCCACTTAGGTCATTTGCTTTTTTAAGTGATTAAAATATTTGGTGGCCTGCCCTGGTTTTAGTTTTGCTTTGAAATGGAGTTGCTTTTTCTAATTCAGACTTTAGAACAGTTTCTGATTTCATGTTGGAGTATTTCTTTTTTCTTTTTTTTCTTTTTGAGATGGAGTCTCTCTCCTTCACCCAGACTGGAGTGCAGTGACGCTCTCTCGGCTCACTGCAAGCTCCGCCTCCCGGGTTCACGCCATTCTCCTGCCTCAGCCTCCGGAGTAGCTGGGACTACAGGTGCCCACCACCACGCCCGGCTAATTTTTTGTATTTTAGTAGAGACGGGGTTTCACCGTGTTAGCCAGGATGGTTTCCATCTCCTGACCTCGTGATCAGCCCGCCTCGGCCTCCCAAAGTGCTGGGATTACAGGCGTGAGCCACCACGCCTGGCCTCATGTTGGAGTATTTCACAACATTCGTATCTTTTTCTCTTTGCATTTCTTCTGTTAACACAATTACGAAGAATTTTAGCCTATAAGGAAGAGTCAAACACTGGCATATGCCAATGAACATTATTTGAGTAGTATTAGAGTAATATAACATTGAGCTCTCCCTGCAAGTTTTAGAACTATACATTAAATCACATGTTGAAAATGCCAAATTAAGGAATTATTTGGCTACTAAAACTTGTTATTTCTTCTAATACCATCCATAAGATTTGTACTATGTATATAAACTGATTATTTTATTTGCAGAAATGACTCATTAGCAGGCAAGGACAGGAATAGACACAACATGACAATGACTATAAAAAAGACTGACCGGGCGCGGTGGCTCACGCCTGTAATCCCAGTACTTTGGGAGGCTGAGGCAGACGGATCACGAGGTCAGGAGATCGAGACCATCCTGGCTAACACGGTGAAACCCTGTCTCTACTAAAAATACAAAAAATTAGCTGGGCATGGTGGTGCATGCCTGTAGTCCCAGCTACAGAGGAGGCTGAGGCAGGGGAATCGCTTGAACCCGTGAGGCGGAGCTTGCAGTGCGCTGAGATTGAGCCACTGCACTCCAGCCTGGGCGACAGAGCAAGACTCCATCTCAAAAAAAAAAAAAAAAAAAAAAAAA
>NW_016806893.1:121367-159334 GCF_001698545.2 Rhinopithecus bieti | reverse complement strand
AAAAAAAAAAAAAAAAAAAAAAAAAAAGACTGACTGATAGCCACCACTTTTCCTTTAGAGTCCTTCCAACCAATGATTACAAATGGTGGTATGTTTTAATTATTATGGGAAAATTATGGCACATTTTCCTGGTTTTCTCACTTCTCAACTGATATTTTTTAAGCATTCACGATTTGGGAAAACACACATATTCCCCAAGGAATGCTAGGCAGGAGTTCCCCTTGGAAACAGCATCCTAGGGGATAATGGAAGAACAAGTAACCAGAGTTCTTAAATGATGTCAGGATCAAGGCTCCCTTGCAAACATACAGTGGCTGGACAGTTACCTGAGAGGCACAAGAACTCAAGTCTTATTTAAACCTTTTATTTTATCTCTTCCAAAAGCTTTGCTTTCTCTTAACTAATTAAGAAATACCCTAAATGTCTTATGCCCAGGACCACATGGATATTTCCCTCATAGCTTGTTCAGAGACTTTGTCTTATTATAATCTGGAATTGAAACACTTAGAGATGATCTAGTTCAACTGCTAAATTTTAGAGATTGAGTCCAAAAGCTAAGAAATGACTCGACCAAGGACACTGAGTCTTTTTTCGGATGATAAAGTGTAGTTACTGTGGACAGCAAGCCAGGTGTGGTGCATGCATGGGAGGCTGAGGCAGAGGATGGCTTCAGCCCAGCAGTTCGAGGCTGCAGTAAGCAATTGTACTACTATACTCCAGCCTAGGCTACACAGCAAGACTGTCTCAAAAAGAAAAAGAACAAAACAAAACCAAACCAAACAAAATTCTGTCAGTTAATGCATAGGAATATGCAAAATGTTTTAAAGTATAAAGGATAAAACTATAATTTTTTTGAAATATTAATACAGGTACAGAGTAAATGTGATAATGTTTGTTCCCCTATATTAGTTCATTGTCTGTTGCTTATAATAGAATACCTTAACCTGGGCAATGTATGAAGGAAGAGAATTTATTTCTTATGGTTACAGAGGCTAAGGAGTTCAAGGTGGAGGGGCCGCATCTGCTGAGGGCCTTCTTGGTGGTGGGAACTCTCTGCAGAGTCCCTTGGTGGCACAGGGCCTCATATGGTGAGGTGACTGAGCTTCCTAGTTCAGGTCTCTCTTCGTGTAAAGCCACCAGTCCCACTTCCATGATAACAATCCATTAATTCATTGATTTATGAATGGATTAATCTGTTCGTGTTGGCAGAGTTCTCATGACCCAATCTCTCAATACTGACTGCCATAGTGGGAATTAAATTTCAACATGTGTTTTGGAGGGGGCAAATATTCGAACCGTAACATTCCCATTACAGTGTTAGAAGTCTTTCTTGCTTAATCTTGGCTCAGTGTCTAGATATATTGGTGTAGAATGGAATGAGTGGCGTAAAAGTAGTCTAAACCATATGTTAAACCTTTTACATGTTATTTCACTTATTTAGTCCTCACAAAAATTGTGTGAAGTGTCATCAGCCCAATTTACAGATGGGAAATTGAGAATCTGAGTGGCTAAGACACTATCCTTAGGTTGCGCAAGACATGGCAGAGCTGGAATTTTTGGATAAATAGCTGAATATGTGCAGATGGGAAACTGAGAAAAAATATAATCAAAAAATTGTCCAGTAATTTTTCCATAATATTTTCTTATTATCATATTGGCTAATATTAGTACACACTGCAATCCCTTTCTCACTGAAAAGATACTGAACACACTAGAAAATGGGGTGGATGTTTCTTGATGTTTTAAATAATTTATTGTTTTCACCTTTGGACTCTGAATTTTAAAGCACACAATAAAGAAATACAAAAATATTTTGGAATAGTTTTGTACAAACAAAGTTCAATGTAGTTTAGATGAAAATGGGAAATAGAACTATGAGAAACTACAACTGACTTTTAAACAAATGTGAGACTATTCTAAAGCAATATTGATGTCTTGAATCCTAAGTTCCATATTAAGGTCAGAGTAATAGCTTAGTGTTTTATGAGCTTATGTGGTGTTAGTGATATCATATCTTTAATCTTAACTTTGCCTCAAGCAAAAATAAATCTTCATGTTATAAACTCTATGATAACATAACTGCTTTTTTCAGTAGGTATCATTTTTTCCTTTAAATATTACTAATACCTTGCTGTGGCTAAAAAAGGAAAAAGAAAAAGAAAAAAGAAATACCTATTCTATTTTGTTGGAGTGGTAAATATTTCTACTATTGTCAAATGACTTGTGGACAGAAACTCTTCTATTTTTGCTCGTGCATTAAATTCTTATGCATTGGTGCATAAATGAGTCAGGCAAAATATGCAAGACCAATTCTGCATATTTAGACCACCTAATTGCTAGATTGCCAGTTAATGTTTAGATTTCACACTTATGCATTTTAAAGAGAAAGCAGTCTCAAGAGATAGACCAGAAAAGGCTCAGCATTTTAGAAGAAACTCAAGGTTGAAGGAAAATGAGGAGCCTCCTGAGGTCATGGTTTACCAGGAGACATTAAGGGGCTGGTTCCTGTGAAGCTGTGCAAGGAAAGGTTTCAAATAGTTATGACCCAGAAAAGTCTCAGGTCGAAAAAACGTAGTAGTCCTTCTCACTATATAAAGAAAAGTAAATGTTAAGCAAGCAGAATTTATTAAAGGGATGGGTTCTTGATTTGTAGTTAGAATTTGATATTTCATTTGGGTCTTGATCTAAATTACGTGTCTTATAATTAGAAATATGTGTGTCACTTTCTTAAGGAATTATATCTTTATAGGAAAAACTCAGCTGTATGAATTATAAATTTTATCCCCACTTTCTTCTGTACGTGCTTGAAGAAACTCTATGCACTAAGTCTAAGCTTTTGTGAACAGATTTAATTAACTGAGTGACAATTACTGAAATTGCAGGCATGGGTAGAATTCTTTTTCCAATTAGGCAGGAGACCTTAGACCTTTTGGTTTTGCCAACAGCCATAATTGTAAAGGAAAGATTTTCTAATCTTGCTGTCTTAATTGTCAGCATTCTTTTTGGCTTTAATCCCCATTAGGAAAAAATTTATTTTGTTGGATTTCTGTTATAATATGGGTTTTTTTTTTTTTAAATCTTTTAAGTTCTTGTTTATATGGGGCAATGGTATCTTTCTCCCTTTAAATTTTAAGATGAAGAAAATAAGATTAACATAATTTTAAACTAGTAAAATCCACAAAAATATGAAAGCAATTAGTTGCTCTGGAGAAAAAACTCCCTCAAACTCAAAGTGCTTTTTCTATTCTCTCACTCAGCAAGAATAATCACCAAAGAACACTTCTGGGATCCCAAAATATGTGGGAATTTCTCCCCACTAGCAAGCAAGCAATCAGTTCTGTAGCAGACACCAGCTGGGCGTTCTCCAATTTAATTCTGACACTATCCACCTGAAGATAGTGTTAGATCCCACAGGTTGAGGGCTCAGTCCCCAAGATGGGCCCCCAATCCAATGCCTGTTTCAATCCCCAGGTTGTTTTTCCTGTTTCTGACCAACCAGCTATGAACTGGAGTTCCCACAACCCTCTCCTTGGATTTGATTAATTTGCTAGAGTGGTTCACAGAACTCAGGGAAACACGTTTACCGGTTTATTATAAAGGAGATTACAAAGGATACAGATGAAGAGATGCATAGGACAAGGAATGGGGGAAGGGGTGTGGAGCTTCCATGCCCTCTTGTGCATGCCACCTTCTAGGAACCTCCATGTGTTCAGCACCCAGAAGCTCTTGGAACCCAGTCCTCTTGGCTATTTGTAGAGGCTTCATTAGGTAGGCATGATTGATTAAACCATTGGCCATTGGTTATCAACTTATCTATCAGCCTCTCTCCCCTTCCTGGAGGCAAGTGAGTGGGGCTGAAAATGCTGACCGCTTTAATCAGGCCTTGGTCTTTCAGGTGACCACTCCATCCTGAAGTTACCGAGGAGCTGTCAGCCATTAATCAATCGTTACACACAAAAAGATACCACTTTGGAGATTCTAAGGATTTTAGAAGTTGTATTCCAGGAAATGGGGTGGAAGACCACATACATATATTTCACAATATCACAGTTGCCTTTGATGATAAACCAAGAGGTTTCAATATTTGACTGAAGAGTTTAGAAACATCTCATATTCTATATAATAACACGTGAAATGTCAGAGAGGCGAGCCTGGGGAAAACTGATTCTAATTCAGCATGAGAAAAGTAATCACCTATATTGTATCCTTTCTGGAGGAAGACACTGTGAAGAAATCCAGATTAGGGGCAGGAAGTCAGCAAAGCTCACAGAAAAAGGAGATCCCAAGAGCCAGAAGTTGGCAGTGCCTGTTCTGTAATATCCCGAAGAGTAACAAGAGACAGAGAGATGCAGAATGGGGTGAGCACACTTACAGGAAAGGAGAGAAGTGCTCTTTTGTGGAGCTGTGATAATTGCTGAGGCCTTACAATGACTTGTGTCTTTTGGGATTAGCCACCTCCTTTTGAGTTGTCTCTCAGTCAGGGTCCCAACAGAATAGAGATGATACGCTCAAATCAGAATAATGCAAGGAGGTGTCTTTCAAAAAGACTAATTATAAAGGTGTGAGTAGAGTATCAGGAAATTCAGGAAATGGCAAAGGATGGTGCAGGTGCCCTGGGTTAGTAATGAAACTTTTACCACCTCTAGGCTTGAAGGATAGAGGGAAGGAAGAGTTTATGAGAATCTGGAAGAATAGAGAGAGTCCTGTGGCTTGGGCTGCTTTGAGAGATACAGTGACTTTGTCAAGAGTCCTAACCAGACAGAGGCAGCCTCAAGGAGAGGGAGTAAGGGAATGAATACCCTAACCTCAGTCTCCTCCTTTTCTTTGATCTCCTGCCAGGGCTCCTCAACCAGAATTCAGAGGGTCTGGGATCTACTGATAAACTCTATAGAGGTGAACCCCTACCAGCAGGGCAAAAGGGGAAAGAAAATAGGACATTATGCATGTTATGAGTGGAGGACATGAACATTCTGGTCAATGGAAAAAATGTCTCTGAATACTTAACAACAGTTGATATAATTTATTTGTGAGTTCGGGAAGCGTGAGTCATCTGGATGAATCCCATCAGTTCTATATCTCTGATAAAGTTAGGTCAGATCACAGTAAATTTGCTAAGGCGCCTGGGCTGTCTTAGGAGATGGGTCATCAGGTCTTCTCTTGGCGACACTCAAATCTTAACATGGGCCCCTTCCAAAATATAATAGGAGCAAGTTGGTAGAACTTACTTGACATTTCTACTCAAGATATCTCATACTGAACCTAGTTCTGTTCTGAAATTTTTAGTATTCTTTGATCTAGGTGCCAATAAAGCAAGTGCATCAAAGTAAAGATAATAAATGATATATCTTTGAACTATAGTTTCCTGAATCCATAAAACATGAAGTTACTTCATAGATTTTCCAATGTGCTTCTAAAATTCAGAATGTGAATTGACTTTTATTACCACACTCTAAATGAGAAATTGAATAAAGAGCCCATTTCTTCGTAAAATGCTTTCATAACCTTGTACTCTGCTTTAATGACATCATTTTATATTAAAAGCCCCGAAGACCCTCAGTGCCCTGCAACAGAAATATTCATTTGAAAATATCATTCTCAATGTTCAATTGGATTCAGGTGGAAGATTTCCCTTGTGAGCAAAATTATTTCTCTACTTTTTAGAATTTATTTGATGATGGGTAGGTTTTCAAAAGAATTTGCCACTCTGATATTCTCTAGCAAATATGAAATAAACTAAAATTTCCAAAATTTGATGTTGTACGTATTACCTAGGAAAGTACAGAAAGGAATCCATACATGCACTTAACATGTATTGATTGCTCATCATGTGCATGGCACCGTGTTGGGAACTGGGAATGCAGAGATGGAAAACATTGTCTAATGAAGAACAAGGTTAAGAGGCAACCACTGCACACAGTGACCAGGGGTGTAAGAAACATGAGCAGAGGGAGCTCGTTCTCTCTCATTCTGGAACTTCAGTGACATGAAAGCTAGATTTTTATTATATTTTCACAGTTTTCTGAGGCTGTTCTCATTTTTTCCCACTATTTTTTCTCTGTTGCTCAGACTGGGTGATTTCCATGGTCCCATCCCCAGATTTATTGATTATTTCTTCTTTCCTCTCCATTCTGCTGTTGAGCCCATGCCTTGAGTGTTTTTTTTTTAAACAATTTCGGTTACTGTATTTTTCAGTTGTAAAATTTCTATTTGGTTCTTTTTTATAACTTAATCATATATGTATTTATGATGTGTAACATGATTTGAAATATGTATACATTGTGGAATGACTAAATCAAGGTAATTAACATATGCATTACCTCACATGCTTATCATTTATTTGAGAATACCTCAAATCTACCCTCTTAGCAATTTTTCAAGTATATACATGGTTATTAGCTGTACTACCATGTTTACAATACATTTCTTGATTTTATTCCTCCTGTCTAACTGAAATTTTGTATTCTTTGACCAACAGCTCCCCAGTATCTCCACCCTCCTGCCTCTGGTAACCACCATTGTACTCTCTGTTTCTATGAGTTCCACATTTTTAGGTCCATATATAAGTGAGATGATATGGTAATTGTCTTTCTATACCTGGTTTATTTCACTTAGCATAATGTATTACAGCGTTATTCATGTTGTTGCAAATGTCAGAATTTCCTTCTTTTTAAAGATTGAATAGTATTCCATTGTGTATATGTACCACATTTTCTTTATCCTTTCATCTATTGGTGGACAGGTAGGTCGATTCCATGCCTCAGCTATTGTGAATACAGCTTCAGTGAACATGGGAGTACGGCTATCTCTCTGACTACTGATTTCATTTCCTTTGGCTATATATCCAGCAGTGGACTTGCTGGATCATATGGTAGTTCTATTTTTAATTTTTTAAGGAATGTCTATTTTTTTATAATTGCTATACTGATATACATTCCCCCCAACAGGGTACAAGTGTTCCTTTTTCTCCACATTCTTGCAAGTACATATCTTTTGTCTTTTTGGTAATAGCCATTCATACAGTTGTGAAGTGATATCTCATTATGGTTTGATTTGCATTTCTCTGATGATTACTTATGCTGAGTAGTTTTTCATATACCAATTGGTCATTTGTATGTTTTCTTTTTTTTTTCCTTTTTTATTTATTTATTTATTTATTTTCATTATACTTTAAGTTCTAGGGTACATGTGCATAACGTGCAGGTTTGTTACATATGTATACTTGTGCCATGTTGGTGTGCTGCACCCATCAACTCGTCAGCACCCATCAATTCATCATTTATATCATGTATAACTCCCCAATGCAATCCCTCCCCCCTCCCCCCTCCCCATGATAGGCCCCAGTGTGTGATGTTCCCCTTCCCGAGTGAGAAATGTCTATTCAAGTCTGTTGCTCATTTTTAAATTGGATTGTTTTCTTGTTATTGAGTTGTTTGAATTCTTTACAGATTTTGGAAATTAAGCCTCTTATCAGATGTGTGGTTTGCAAATATTTTCTCTCATTCCATGGGTTGTCTCTTCACTCTGTTGCTTCTTTCCTTTGCTGTGCAGAAGCTTTTTACTTTGATGCAATTCCATTTGTCAATTTTTGCTTTTGTTGCCTGTGCTTTTAGGTTATATCCAAAAAAATCATTGCTTAGGCTAATTTCACAAAGCTTTCCCCCATGTTCTCTTCTAGTGGTTTTACAGTGTTAGGTCTTACACTTAGGTATTTAATCCATTTGAGTTGATTTTTGTATATAGTATGAGATAAGTGTCTAATTATATTCTTCTTCGTTTGAAAATTCAATTGTTCCCATACGATTACTGAAGATACTGTTCTTTCCCCCTTTGTGTGTTCTTGGCACCTTTGTCAAAAATCAATTGACTGTAAATGAGTGGAGTTATTTCTGGCCTCTTTGTTTGGTCCCATTGGTCTATGTGTTTTTTATGCCAGTAACATGTTAATATATATAGTATACCTAGTTATAGATACTACTAATATACTGTACCTCTTTTTTTTTTTTTTTTTTTTTTTTTTTTTTTGAGAGCGGAGTCCTTGTCTCTCGTGTCTTGTTCTGTCACCCAGGCCAGAGTGCAGTGGATCTTGGCTCACTGAAACCTCCACCTCCTTGGTTTGAGCAATTCTCCTCGAACCTCCTGAATAGCTGAAACTACAGGCGCATGCCACCATGCCCAGCTAAGTTTTGTATTTTTAGTAGAGATGGGGTTTCACCACATTGGTCGGGCTGGTATCGCTGAACTCAGGTGATCCCCTTGCCTCAGACTCCCAGAGTGCCGGGATTACAGATGTTAGCCACTGCGCCCAACCAAGATTACTATAACTTTGTATAGATTTTGAAATCAGGTAGTGTGATGCCTTCAGCTTTGCTCTTTTGCTTCTTTCTTTATTCTATTTCTCTGTTGAGAATTTCTATTTCTTTGCTGAGAGTTTTGGTTTTCTCATTTGTTTTAAGTGTGTTTGTGATTGCTTATTGAAACACTTTCATGCTGGCAACTTTAAAATCCTTGTCCAATAATTCCAACATCTATGCCATGTCAGTGTTGGCATCTGTTGATTAACTTTTCTCATTCAAGTTGAGATTTTCCTGGTTCTTGATTTGATGAGTAATTTTTGATTGTGTCCTGGAGATTTTGGGTATTACATTTTGAGACTTTGGATCTTATTCAAATCTTGTGTTTTAGAAGGTTTTCTCTGATATCAGGCCATAGGAGGAAGGGGTTACTGCCTTATAATTTGCAGGTGAGGTGGAAACCCACTGGGTTTTCCTTGACACCCTGTCAATGGGGGGACAGATTAAGGGGTCCCCATTAATGCCAGGTGGGTATAGTGGTTCAGGCTCCATACTAGGCCACCATTGCCATCACTCTAGCTAGGAGGAGAAGGGGCGCCTCATTACTTCTCTCCACGTGGCCTCCACTGACACAGTGGGGTTGGGCCTCATTACTGTTGGAGGGTCACCTTCCTGTCACCTGGTGGGGGTGGAAGTTCAGGTTCTCCGTGTGGCCTCCTATGAAACCATGGGAGAGGGACCTTGCTACTGCCAAATGAGGATGGAAGTCCTGGCTCCCCATTCAGCCTTCTCTGACACCACCCTGTAGGGATGTTGAGCACCTCACTATAGCCTGGCAAAGGTGGAAGGCTAGGCTCCCCAGTTGATTTTTGCTGACAGGGCTATAAGTGGGGTTGCAGTTTTTTCCATGCTCTTTGGCTGGAGTAGGGCTATTATTGTCTAAAAGTTTCCTGTCTTTCTTGGTTTCTTTTTCCTAGTCTTTTGGCTAGATGTTAGGTTGTATTTTATATATATAATAATGTGGGTCTTGGTTGTGGACTTATTTGTGTGAAGAAGTGACCACATTCTAATTTTTGTGTTTGTTTTGAAATAGTATTGGGGTAACTGTTGGTTTTCATCTTCATTTTTTCATCAGTAGTATGGTTACATTAAAGCTTTCTGTAGTTTCCAAAAGTAAAGAAGTAAAAAGGGTAATTGGAAGTAGAAGGCACTACTCTAGCAGCTTGGAGACAGAGCCCAAGAGCCCATGCCTGCTTCTCCACTAATGATGTGAGTTATCTAGAATAAGTCATTTGCTGTTTTTGTGCCTCAGTTTCTATTTCTGTAAATTGGAGAGTTAGATGTTTGACAGTTTGTTAAGTTTGCACTAACTCTGAAAATTTCTATGCTGGAAGAAACTGGGGCAAAGCGTTTTACACTTGGTTTCTCCGTGATTTAGTGTAAAGAACCAGAAAATTAAAGTTGACATTATTTATTGCTACTTACCTTCACTTGGAATGCAAGAAAAGGTTATTATTGTGCTAAAACAATGGAGGGTGACATTTTCCTACAGAGTAGCAGTATAATCACACTAATGAAAATAAGTAAACAGGAGATATCTTGGCCATCTAAGGTCTTGATCATGCAGTGATGGCATGTGAAGGTTAAGAGTTGTTGAATGCGTTGCTCTTTGAATCAAAGTTTAAAAGATTATGCCAGAGACAATGTTTATTTAAATGATTTAATTACAGGGGCAAATGATCAACACAGAGTGCTAAATAGGCATTTCTTATGCTATAATTATTCACAGCAATAATGACCTCACAAAAAGAGTTGCATTTTTTTTTACTTTTGTATGATGTTCTTCTGAATGCTCTCTTTGATATCAATTTAAGTCTCAACTTGTTTATTTGGTCCATATATATATATAGAATATGTACTCAGTGGTGGAAGAAAATGTTTGTGAAGGGATTTCAGGAGAGCATAATCTTGCCTTTTCTCCTTCATCTCTCAGGGTAGAGCCAGGTGAGTAGGCGGAAGAGGAGTTCACCTGTCCACATGGCATTCCCATGTCCTGGCTTGGCCCAGGCACAATTCTGCAAGCCAGTATTCAGTCCCAAGTCAGGAAATGAATTTTAGAATTTTTGAGAGAATGTGTTTTATGATGTCTCCTTTTCTCTTATTTTAAAGATAGCCAGAAAGGAGATAATAAAATCCATGGAATTTAAGGTGAAAAAAGCAGGCTTCCATTGAATTTGTGGTGAGTTAGAATAGTTATTGTTGCAGTTAAAGCTGCCTGTCCTCATTTATAAATAAGTTTTTTTTTCAAAGCAAGGGATTAATTTTGAGTTAAGGAAAATATAGCAGGAGTTTTTCCTTCTCAAAATAAGTCAGGGCAGTTGTATCACACCCGGGCAGCTTCGGATTGTTTTCTCCGATACTGTTTTTTGTGGCTGCCCAATCTGGTTGGCGTGTTGCTCATTTCAGTTACAGAAATCTTTAAATGAAACACTCACCTGTTCTTTCCCTGCCTTGTTAACAGGCTGTCATTCAAGACTGAATGGTACAGACTGGATTTATCTTTTTTATTTATTAAAAATTTTGCAGTACAATAAATCTGCTCATTCAAGAGAGTTAAAAACAGCAGCTTGATTATTTTCCATTTTGGTCTTTAAAACTAAGATAGGCTTTTACGGCAATTACTGGATTGCAAAGACATGTAAATATGATGGCTAATGCAGTGACGATTTATGTTTTAAGTCATTTTCTTCCTTATAATTATGCATTTGAAAGACAAGATTGCTGGCATCATAGTTGCCAATATGTTTTAGAAGGAAAGGCACAACCAAATAAGTGCTCCAAAGTGTTTTAAAATGTTTTAGGTGCCTTTTAGCTTTATTAGTACAAGTAACTGCATAATATTTATATTTTACTATTCCTTCTCATAGAAAAGTAGAGAGTAGTATGTGAATAGGAAGTTATTTTGTTAAGAAGAATTCCAGGTGAATCACAGCATCCATTTCTTATATTGTGATAGGGTCCTTCCTTCTTTGGACAACCCCTACCAAAGGCTGATTCGTAAGTGCATGGCTGTTGTCTTTTCATTGGCATTAGCCTATCTGCAGTGACATGTATGGCTTACAGCATCTCTGTTAAATGTCATTACAAGTGTTTCCTTCTGTGCACAAAAAAACTGAAGCAAGAATGAAGGTGATGGAGCTAATAAAGATTCGGGATTAATGATTTTTCAAGAAGTCATGGGTTAGTCTAACTGAAGTTAATAGTGTATATGGAAATCAATGTTCTGAGACTTCAGGCAAGGGTATTCAAGCTATCTTTGAGTTCAGAGGATTTGATTTTTTTTTTTCTTTTTTCATGATTAACTTGATAGTGAAGGAAGTACCTAGGATGTCAAATATGTTTTGAAATCTTTGTTTATTAACAAAGATGTTTAGCATTTTCTGTTTATTGTTTCCTGAAATGGCCTCCCATTATATCTATGTGCAATAAATTATGAAAGAGTGGTATGCTGTATTGACTATCCAATTTGGAAGGCAGAGAAACACAGAGGACATTCATGTGAGGACAGAAAAAATTTTCAGACAGGACAGTAAAAAAAAAAATGTGTTGGGAGGTATAAGAAGGCAAGTGACTGTAGGAGAGATTAGGGCCCTTAACCATGTGAATCCAGATCTTGCCAATCCTTTGGTGAGTCATTTATCTCAGGAGGGGAGGACACTCAGCCATCGGCATCTATCATGGGGCTGGTGGTTTCCTAGAAAGCAGAAGTGAACCAATCCCAAAGCAACCAGAAGTCTTTGGGGGTGAAGAGCAGGAAAAAATGGTGTGATTGGAAAAGGTTAGGGGTTGATCTTGGAGCCAAGCACAGCATGTACCCTATGAACCTTACGTGGAGGGAGGAATAAAAGTGTGGGCATTTGCAGGTGAGTTGAATGAACTTGTGGGCTACATTGTTTCATTATTTATGGACCTTTCTATATGATTTATTCTCTTACTGTTTGATGTGTATACTTTATGATACTTTCTATTACTTAGACATCTCAGTTGAACAATATGCAAGAGACTTTGTCCAGCATTTCTGATATGACTATGGATGCTAGGTATGACCTGGAAATCTTCTAGGAATTTATTGGAGAGGATTCAGGAAATATTGTATAGATCATGTATATATGTATTCATTATATTTCTAAATTACATTCTATTTTCTTTCAAACACTTCATCCCAAACACGGCAAGTGGCAAAATTATCATTGGATTTCCTTTCTTTTAGGGAAATAGTTAAATGTGTAAATGAAATACCACAAACTTATCTTTGGAAAGGTTTGCAAATACTGTACGTTCTTTTGCTGACAACTATGGAAAAGTGTTAGAAATAACTATACTGTATTAATATAAAGGGAAAAAGGAAGGTCAAAACATGCTAGGATGATTCCATTGAATAAAGAAAACCCTTGTTTAAAATTGAACTATAACAGGAATCCTGTTTGTTCCATGAGAATGATTTGAGCCATTTTGCCACTATCAGATTTGGAAACTGGAATTTTAGACAGCCAGAGGATGGGATGGCAGAGTATCTGTCCCTTTTGCACATGTTAAGTGTGGCTTTGGGAGGATTGGTCTTTCAACTTCCTCTTCATAAGCTAATGGGTTACTTCTTTGGGGGGCTGGAGTAAGAGAAAGTTAATTTTGACTAAGGGGAAAACACAAAAAATGGTCAGCTTATTAACTAAAGGCTTTTTTTTTTTTTTTAATAACAACAACAACAACAACAAGAACAACAATGGCAACAACATAGGTTTTTAATGTATCTAGATTTTCTTTTGTTTCAAGTAGTAGATAATGAAGTGTAATGGTACACAGTTGGGCTCTAGCTATGAGACTATTTCCCAGTTATATATAAAAATAAATTTCAGCAAATTACATTTATGTTTCTGTTTTCCCAAGGTGAAATAGAAAGACAACACTGAACATCAGGTATTCTAAATGTTTTGCCATTGTTATCAATCACTAGCTCATGTTGTGGGGCTTGTTGTCATCGTGTACGTGTTGTTATATTCTGTAGGATGAAGTTTTATTATTTGAATGTGAATGACTTGACCAAAATATCTCATCTGTATAATTATATTCATTCCCAAATAGTTTGATGTAAATGGTAAATATATATGAATAAAAGGCCTTGACAGATTTTATTAAGTTCCAGCTATACACATGTTCAGGAAATTATTTATGCTTGCCTATCCCCAAACACCCACTCTTCTTTTTAGGAACAGTACCTGGTAACTAACAGATATTAACAGAGGCAATGGACAGAGTGGTAGTGTTCGTTCTTTTAAAAAACTGAGTGCATTTTTAAGCATTTATTTTCTTAAGCCAAGGCCTGAAACAAAATTAAAATCTACTGCTTCAGGGACCAGGGAGATAATGTATTAATTCTAATGTTTTACAGTAATAAAATTCACTAAATATTTCACTTTTAATGCTGCTGATGATAAGCAGCAGGTGATTCTGATCTCAGCAGAGGATGAACCATAGTCAGGGCCAAGCTGCGATGGAAGGAGGACAGTGGCTGCTTGTTTTCACAATTGGTACCACAAAGGAACGTGGGCTTCATGTTGCCAGATCTCCCAACTTTTCAAGAGGGGTCATAAATTTGGGTTTTTATATAAAATATTTCACACTTGACACACTGGCAGTATAAAATGGATTTCAAAATCTTTTTGAACATTGCATGAGTCAGCGCTTAAGAGGGCAATCAAAACATATCTTCAGCCCAGATTTGCCCCATATCTGGCAGGCTCTGGTCTATATGCCAATTATGCTCAAAGCTATTTCTCCTGTCTTAAGCTTCAGTATCATATATAAATCTGCCAGGTAGACATTTTCCTGCATATCCCTTTAATATGTTCAAAACAGCACGCATGGGCTCCCCTGCTTTTGGCTAAGCCTGCTCTATGATCAGACTTCCTTCCCTTGGCCCAGTGCTCTGTTCAGTCAATGACACGACTATGGCCCATATGGATACTACTATCTTGCTCACCTCTCCTTCAGTCAGCCACTAGATCCTCCCAGGTTCTCCTAAATATTCCTCTGTTCAATCTCAATTTCTGCTTATCATCTGTTTCTGTGGTTGCAGCCTCCTAATGGTCTCCTGGTTGCCAGAATGGTCTGTTGAAAATGCAGATATAATTTGGCTCCTCTCTTGCTCCAATGTATCCTAAGGGCTGAACCACAGGATGAAGTTAAGCCTCGCCTCCTCAGGGTGACAGTGTCCATCTATCTTTCCTTGTGCCCACCCCTCCAGTCTCATATTATGCCATCTTCCATCTTTGATTCTGTTGATAGGAAATGCCTGGTTTTCTGAACTACATGTACACTTTGCTGACCTTGTGCCTTTGCTCATGCTGTTCCCTCTTTGTAGCGTTCTCTTTTCCTCTTCTTTGTGTGACTTACTCTCATCTGTTCTGCAGAACTCCACTTAGGCAACATGTCCCCCCACTCTCGGCATGCATTTCTCACACCAGTTAACATATAATGTTAAAATGACCTGTTCATCCATTAAGCTGCAATGTTCCAAACTGC
The DNA here is from genome assembly GCF_001698545.2 of Rhinopithecus bieti. Taxonomy (NCBI): domain Eukaryota; kingdom Metazoa; phylum Chordata; class Mammalia; order Primates; family Cercopithecidae; genus Rhinopithecus; species Rhinopithecus bieti. The sequence goes on along the minus strand of NW_016806893.1, from coordinate 144,464 downwards.
AGGATCCACACATAATTATCCTTTATTTCTCAGTTCCTAGCAGAGTTCCCAGTCAAAGGAAGGCAAGCAAAACCTGTTTGTTAAATTAAAATGAACTGTGTGGTCCCAGAATCCTCTCAGAGGGCAGCAGACTGTATCAATATGCAGAGTGAGGTGCAGGTGGAAATTCAACAGTTAAGACAGTGTAGGCATTTTGCTGCCCACTCTCTTTCCTCCCAACCCACCCTGCCCCCTACCACACAAGTCTATTGTAAAAAAAACTAGGCAATTAGTTGGTTGGCTGAGAAAACATTATCAGCTTTGGTTTAAAAAGTCCCTCCCTAGCTGACTTGATGCTTTTCCCCAAAGACTTCAGGGAAGGTGTATGTAGGATTAAATATTACCCAGTTAAGTATTTAGTTCATTGTGAGCTGCCACATGCGACTTTCAGTAGAATCCAGAAAGAGCAGTTTTTAAATTTTAGCATTTTCCTTGGGGCAACCTGACAGGGACCCTTGATGCCATTACTGTGGGACTGTCCAAGATATCTGTTAATCCAGTTGTCCTCATTCACTCCCTGTTGTTTGGACAGCAATCTACAGGTGCCCTGAAGGTGCCTCCAGAAAACCCTCAAGCACAGGGATGGCAAGTAGGTTTCACCTCACATGCCATTTTTAATTGAATGGTAGTGGCTCCAGAGGAACAAAGTCAGCTCACATCCCTGATCACAAGGAGTCCGTAGTCTAGCTTCAGAGGCAAACAAACAGAGAAGTTAAGCGCCTTGACACAGCAGGGAGGAAGGCAGGCACACAGGGCAAAATTTTAGAGCAACTACTCAAAGTGGTCTCAGGCAATAAGGAACATGCACCAGAAAGCAAATCAATGCACTGCTTCCTCCTCTAGAAAATCTTGCCACAAAAAGTGTCAATGGGCTCAAGCAATGTGGGTAGCCAGATTACATTGAGGCACAAACCTTGTTACTCCAGGCATATGGGTAATCAGCAGTTTGTGACAGGCTGTCTTAAGGGCATTGTTCTAAAAAACCCCAGAAGGTAAACAAGGGGACAAAACCATATTTGGTTAGAAATAAAGCTGTGGTAATGAATTGTAAGTGTCAACTAATATATTAGGGGATGCCCAGATAGCTGGTACAACATTATATCTGTGTGTGTCTGTGAGGGTGTTTCTGGGAGAGATTCATATTTAGAGCAACTAGTCATCTATTTGAATGTGTAGACTGAGATCATAATCAAGTGAGTTAAGAAGATCATGGGACTTGTTGGCTTCCATAATCACTGTATTTGAATGAGTGGATCGCCCTCCTCAATGCAGCATCATCGAATGTATTGAGGGGCTGGATAGTGCAAAAAGTGCAGAAAAGGGCAAATTCCCCCCATCCTCAGATCTTTGGTCTCAAACAGAGTTATTTCACTAGTTTTCTTGGTTTTCCAGCTTGCAGATGGTAGACCATGGGACTTCTTGGCTTCCATAATCAAGTGAACCAGTTCCTGAAGTAAATCTCTTCTTATATATCTGTATATACCCTTCTGGTTCTGTTTCTCTGAAGAACCCTGAATAATACAACAGTCTTTGCCATCCAATAGACTTGGGTTTGTAACCTTGAGAAAGTAACCTCAGAGCCTCAGTTTTCTATTGCGTAAATCAGGCAATAGTGCAAGCTTCATAAGTTCATTGTGAGAATTACATGAGAAAGTGTTCAAGGATGTCTAAGCCTAGTGGCCAAGAACACTTATCCAATGTGTGTGTGTTTCCTCTATGAAGTCATTGATATTATTATGCCTAACTCTCCCTAGGAATTTGGGGGCAGCTTCGTGGAGGAGGTATCACAAGGTGACACCAAGTCCAAACACTGCCAACTGAAATGGACCCAAAAGAGTGCAGCTTGCCAGGCACAGGCACACATATTTCTTTTAGACCCTCAGCCCACATCTATTTTCCATCTGGCCTGACCCTGCTTAGCTCCTGAGATCAGAGATTGGGTGCATTCAGCCTGCATCTATTTGATATGACTGGGGTAAAAATGACTTCAAACTTAGAATTCTTCAGGCACAGAGGCATGTCAGTTCTTTAATAAGATTTTCTGTAATTAATATTCGTTGTTAGATTCTGGGCTATAAAAAAATCAGCTTAAGCCCTATAAAAAGATATTTATTCTAGCAACAGAAATGTTAGTCCTATTTGCATGTGCAATAATTTCCTTCAACAAAATACTTTTGCCTTATTTCTAAAGTAATTTGTAATCCATAATTTAATAAAGTAAATATAAGATGTAAAATAATTCTACCTACCCTTAATATGTTTGATGTGAAAATATTAACAGTAACCCAAGCAGGCTCAAAAGTACTTAGTTATTGTTAATTGTCCCTTGTATATATTAATTGAAGCAAACTTTTGGTCATATTTGCTTATAGAATTGGGAGAGGAGAGGATGAAGAAAAGAAAAAAGGGAATAACATTTACTGAGTGCCCACTATTTGCCAGAAAATTCATATACCATCTTCATCTTCATTACCACACTGGGAGGTCGGTAGAGCATTCTCTTTTAAAAATGAAGGAACTCAAGAGCAATGAGTTTACATGACAGGGGCCCACTCCCACTTAATAAGTGGGATATCCAGATGGCAGGGCCTTTGTTTAAACAGAGCGTGTCCATGTTACAATGCCTCAATAAAAAAACAAATGGGCTTTCAGAATGTTATACCAGATTCAGTCAAGGGACATTGGTGTAAGTACGGCATCAAACCAGGCACTGCAAGAGTTAAAGAGATGTGTGAAACCAGCTTCAGGGGTTCAGTAAGGAAGACCCATACACAGGTTTCAGGTGCTAGTTAATGGTCCAGGAACTAATTACCTAGTATATCCATTAATGTTTGTTTACATATCTGTTTGTAGATACAATCATTACCTAGAGCAATTATTTTGCTGTCATTATTGGTAAACTAGACATACACTTAAATCTTCAAATTTCATTGCCATAAACATCTTCTGTAATACTGTGAGCATAACCATGTTATAGCACATATCTGTCCCCCTAAGTGGACTGTGATTTCCTTGAGGAAGGGTCATGCTTTATTCATCTGTAGTGTCTGGAAACTATATGGTCTGATATCTGAGAGGTATTGAATACATATTTGTTGAATGATTTGAAGTATTGGAGCAAAATATTTAAAAATATAAATAATTATTGTTAATATATGTCTACATCAGATTTTAATTTAAGAATCTGTTCATTGTATTTACTTCCTTACATATATGTATTTATTATCAACAATCCATAATCATTATTCAGATTCCTTGACAATTGAATGCTATTTTTCTCTGTCTCTACAGTTTAGTAGGTTTTGGCAAGTATACAACAGTGATTATTATAAATGTATTTCTTTTATTTCTCTGTTTTGAATTCTATTTCTCTAATTTGAATTCATCATGATTTTCATCTTTGTTTCTAAGAGGCAACCAGAGATTACTTCTAGAGTTAAAAAGAGAGCCCTTCTTTGAATGTGTTTGAGTATTTCTGATACTCAACCACTTTGATTCATGTGTTTAAATAAAGTTGCAGAGTATGCATTCTATTTTTCATGTACCGTGTTAAGTTTTATACAATGGGTTTTAGATACAATCCTGTTTTTTAAAAATGAGGAAGCACTGTTACGGTTTGAGTGTGTCATCCAAAGTGCATGTGTTGGAAACAATCTCCAATGCAAGTGTTGGGAGGTGGGACTTAATAAGAGGTTATTAGACCACCTCTTATTAGAGGATTAATGCTGTTATTCCAGAAGTGGGTTAGTTACCTTGGGAGTGAGTCCCTGCTAAAATGACTTTTTTGGCCCCCTTCCCCACTCTCTGTCACACGTTCGTCCCCTTTGACAAAGAATAACTTGAGACCAGTTGTTCATTTCTTTCTGTTTATTCTCTCATGGTGTATTGTAGTAAGAAGGCTCTCACAAGATGCTGGCACCTTGATATTGAACTTCCCAGCCTCCAGGACTGACTGTGAGGAATAACTTCGTTTTCTTTTAAAGTTATCCTGTGTGTGTTTTTCTGTAATAGCAACACAAAGCAGACTAAGACAGAAAATTGAGTACCAAGAAATGGGGCTGTTGCTATTATAAATACCTGAAAATGTGGAAGCGGCTTTGGGACTGGTAGTAAATAGAGGCTGGAAGAATTCAGAGGAGCTGAAAAAAGCCTAGAATGCTGTGAACAGAGCACTAAGATTAATTCTGGTGAAGGCTCAGAAGATAAGAGCTGTAGGGAAAGCCTGTCTTAGTGATGATTTAAGTGGTTGTAGTCAGAACCTTTGTAGAAATATGGACCGTAAAGGCCATTATGATGAGGTCTTAGATTGAAATGTGGAACAAGAAGGCATTGGAAACTGGAGGAAAGGTCATCCTTGAAGAAAGCAGCAAAGAACTTGGCTGACTTGTGTTCATGTCTGAGGACTTTATGGAAGGCAGAACTTAAGAGCAATGAACTAGGATGTCTGGTGGCAGAACACTTCAAAGCAAAATATTGACAGAACTATGTGGCTACTTTTAAATGCTTATAGTAAGACGTGAGAAGAGAGACACAATTTAAAGACAGAATTTATAGTTAAAATGGAAACAGAATGGAAAGATTTGGAAAACTTTCAGTCTGACTTTATGAGGAATAAAAAAGTATGACTCCAACTCAGAAGAGCTGCTGGGTGGATTGAACCCAGCAAAGCCATAGGAGCAGGGCTGTCTGATTCTTTGGGAGTCTAGCCCCTACACCAGTGTGCCCAGGATGTGGAGCATGGAGTCCAAAGAGGTTATTCTGGAGCTTTCAGACTTAATGTTGTTCTTCCAGTCGGGTTTTGGACTTACTTGGGATGAGTTATTTATTTCTTCCCGCTTATCCCTCCATTTTAGAATGATAATATTTGTTCTAAACCTGTTCTATCATTGTTTTTTGGAAGTATGTAATTTGCTAACTTCATAGGCTCACAGCTAGAGAGAGAGAGTTGCCTCAGGATGAACTGTGCCTTGAGTCTCACCCATATCTGATTTAGATGGCACTCTGGACTTTGAATTTTTGAATCGATGCTGGAGTGAGTTAAGACTTTTGGGACTCTTGGGATAGTATGAGGGTATTTTGCATTGTTAGAAGGACATAAATTTGGGGAGCTGGGGTGGAATTCTATGGTTTGAATGTGTCTGCCAAAGTTCATGCGTTGGAAATTTAATTCTCAATGCAACAGTATTGGGGAGTGAGACCCAGTAAGACTTCTTATTAGAGAATTAATGCCGCAGACGGATGGGCTCATCATTGTAGGAGTGGGTTCCTGATAAAAGGATGGGTTTGCCCCTCTTCCCAGCCCTCTCTTGCATTCTTTTACCCTTCTGCCTTCTGCCGTGGGATGACATAGAAAGATCATCTCACAAGATGCTGGTACCTTAATATTGAGCTTTCCATCATCCACAATTGTGTGAAATAAATTTATTTATCTTTTAAATTACCCAGTCTGTGTTGTTCTGTTATAGCAACACAAAACAGAGTAAGATAAGAATATTACCTATAAATAAAGCTAGCATAGCATTACCTGAATAATTCTCATTTAATTGAATCTGATCTTGCTCTTGTGAAAGGAAAACTGAGACTTAGACTTCTTTCTAGTCCTCCTGCAGTTTCTTTGATTTTTTTATTTCTTAATAACATTAGCAGCACAAAAACATATAGCTGTGCTTTGTAGGTTGATATTTTTAATATGTTGAAGATCTAAACTCTTATTTCTTTGTAATATTGGTATTTTCATATATTGTACTATTTTTGTAGCCAATATTTATTGAATCATGATTATATGCCAGGTGCTAAGCTAGGTACATGATTTCCTCATCACGACAACATTAACGCAGGGACGTAAGTACTATCATTTTCAGTACTATACTGATAAAGAAACTGAAGGCGAGGGAGATTATATTGTTTGCCTAAGTTACATAGCTAGGAAGAGGCAGATCAAGGACTAAATTTCTGTGTGCTTGAATCCGATGCCCTAATCTCCATGTTGTACTGTGTGCTGCAAATACCTGCTTGCTATGTATATACTTGGGAGAATTCTTATATCTTCACACAGAATTACAACGACAAGTAGAGTTATTATATTTAGCATAAAAGTAAGCATATGAGATTGTTCTGATTATTTGATTCAATTTGTACTTTTTTTTTTTTTTTTACATTTGTATAGGTCCCTTTGCTCTGGAAAAATGGTGTCTTGGAAGGCATTGAGCAAACAACCTGGTTGTGGTATCAGATAAGACGCTTTTAGCTGCAAATAAATTTATTATAACGAAATAGGCTCAAATAATTTATTATTTATTATCTCACATAAGCAGAAGCCCTGAGGTAAAGTGGTTCCAAGATCAAATAACTGAACAGGTCAATGTCTTCAAGAATCCAGATTTTTCCGTCTTTCTGCCGTCCTCAGTGTATTGGTACTTACCCTCCAACTTGATCCTCATTGCTTTAAGATGGCTGCAGCATCTCCTAGCATCACTACAAACCCAAAGGCAGAAAGAGGAATCATTTTCTGGAATATATCCAGCTACGGCAGTAAGGAAAAATGTCCCCAGAACTCCCCTGTGCATTGCCCCTTAATGTTGCTTTTGCCCTAATTGTATCAGATGACCATCTAAAACTCAGTCACTAGGAAGCAGAATGGAATGATCACAACCAATTATGATTAGACTAGCTCAGTTTTATCTCCTCACCACCTGTTAGGATCACCTCCCAAGCCTGCAAAGGAGTCCAAGCTCTCCTAAGATACGTTGTCATCAGAAAGTGAAAAAAATTAAGGTTCTTCACAAAAACGAGAGAGAGAGAGAGTGTGTATGTGTGTGTGTGTGTGTGTGTGTTTGTGTGTGTGAGAGAGAGTATTGGGGGTAGGGGTGTGTATGTCTCTTGGGTTAAAAGTAATGCATAAAATTATTTTTCTGAGCAGAGTAAATCCAAGGGAAGATTGTCACATATACCCAAGTTTATGAACGAATAGTTTGGGACAATCATTTTAACATGGCGGTAGGAATCTAAATCACTATAAGTGGCAATTTGGCAAAATGAGAATTGAAATAAGGATGATCAAAGACTATTATCAGAAGTTGACAGTGCCTGACACCTTTCAAACAAATTCCTTTATTTTCAGTTTCATTCCTGGCAAGTAGATTGTCATTGGAGTCTATATGGATGTCTTGGGGACACATGTACCTGCAGGTCATGTGGGAAAATGATGAGTGGGTCTTTGTCATTCTCTTCTCCATGCATGAAATCAGTGAATATGGAGCTAGTAGTGGTTTACCTAGTTTAACTTACTATCTAGTGTGTTTCAGGATTTTCGTAAGTTTTATCCTTTGTTAACACCAATATTGAGAAGTTGATATGATAGAAAACTCAAGAAAATCTTTTAAGCAGTGTTGATGTAGGTTTAGAAAGATATTTTTCATCCCATGGCTATCGATTATTAAACTCTGTAGATAATACTATCTTGCATGCTAAAAGATATTTTCATCCCGTGGCTATCGATCATTAAACTCTATAGATAATACTATCTTGCATGCAAAAAGGGACATTGAAAAGGAAAAAAGGTAGCTTTTGCTTCAAAAAACTTATTACTGCCAGTGATAATCAATTACTTTTACAAACAAACTTATGGAATTAATACAGGATTAAGTCCTTGAGTTCTTTCACCCTGGTCACTGTAGGGTACTCTGAGAGAATTTTAAACGTGCTTCTGATTTAAATTATATATTAATTGGTTCAGGCACCACATTGAAAGGCCTAGTACTAATGGTAAAGCCAGGTAAGCAGTCTGATTAATGAAGGGAGCGGGGAAGACTTTGCTATGGGAGCTGAAGCACTTTGTCTACGAGCACTAATCATCATAATTTATTATGGGAAACTTCTTCCATAGCCCTGAGTCATAGTTGTAATTCCTCTGTCTAGAATGTATTGACTCACTTGTTTAAAAATACTTTCCAGGGAAAAATGTTTATTTAAAAATCAAAATAAGAAAATATGCTTCTCTTATTATGAAAATGGAACCCAGAATTGAAAAGTTAGATGGGTTGCTTAGAGATATGTGTACACTTATTTGGAAATTTGGTTCCAATTAGAACAATAGATGCTGTATAGGGTAACCATTTTATATAATATTAACATGTTGGAAAATATTCCATTATTCTTGTAACTGCACTAAGTCCTTGTTGTTTTTGTATTGTGAATGAGATTGTGAAGAGAATGGAGAAACCCAAGGATGATGAAAAGGTGCTCACAGAAGACAGAGCTGGAAGGAAATTATGTACATTGACATTGTTATTGACTTGATTGCATAAATGAATACAGTTGTTTCCCCAACGTTGCTTGTTAGTTTTTCTATCACTTGTGACTTAGAGACTTACTTCGGCCGTGTCTGTAACATAATATTTTTCTAGTCATGTTTATAACACAATTTTTCCATTTATTTAATGTTTTGGCTCAAATGAAGGAGTTGGTCTAGAAAGACGTGGTTTGACTGGTTTCACCTTTGCAGTTGTGTCTTTGGATTCTCCTGCACGTCTCTTAAATTGTCTCTCTTCAATTTGTTTCATTCTTTTGTTTTGGCTATTATAATGTCTGTTGAAGTCTTGAACCTTTCCGTTCTATTTTCTTGACTCCAAGTAGGATTGGATCCCCCAGGGCTGTTCCTTCCCTGGAGACAGAATACTTTCAGCTTGCACTGCTAAGTTGAATATAATTGCCACTCTCCATCATTCATTTATAGCAAGGTGTAAATAAATGTTTTCTAGGCAGAAGTTACAAGAGTTTCCAATAAGAACGGAACTGTCTTTTTTGGGGAAATTGCATTTCAGTGGAAGCTTATAGCTTAAAGTCATTCATTAGAGGTAAAGCAAGAAAGAGATGGCTGAGATGCTTTGAGTTAGCAGTAACCAATAACATTTCTGTTATGTGGTAGAGATGGACAGGTAACACTGAGGGACACGGATGAAAGGGAAGTGAGAGCCAAACACCTTAAAAGGATGTCCAGACCATGTTAGTAAGAGGTGTGACTAATATTGTATTTGAAAAATTTTTTTTTGCATTGCTGTGATGTTTGTCTGTCAGCAGAAGATCAAGAGCATCCAAAATGACATCTGGGTTTTATTTTTTTTTAGTTAAATTTGTATTTGAGGAACATTTACAATATGTATAGTGCCCTTCTTATAGCGGTCCTCCTAGAAGAAGAATGCCTGAAGATATTCTTGAATAATGAGTAGAGATTAAATAACCAGAGAAGAAGAGGAAAGGTGTTCTCACCAAGGCATGGAGGTGAGAAAAAGAATTCAGGTAGTTCTGTAAAGCGGGAAGGTGGAATGCCCTGAATTGTTCCTGTACCTCATCATGCTGGATTTGACATACCTTGCCAATGTCACTTGAAACAAGAGGTGTCATTTTATGGGGAGTTAAATGATGTTAACAGCAATATTATAGGTTAGAATAGTTGTACCTCAGTGAATTCGTTCAATGTGGCAGATGCCGTTTAACTGTTTTACATATATCAATTTTGTTTTATGAATCACCTTAACAACTTTTGAGGTAGACAGTATTGTGATCCTTATTTATATATGATGAAACTGCCACAAAAATAGCTAAGAACCTTGTCTAAGAAAGACCATGTTGATAGTGTTCTTCATTTATTCATTTAGCTTGCATATTTAAAGCTTTGTAATGCTGCCGAATTATACATAGACCCTCATGGAACTTACAGACAAGCACTGGAAGTAAAGATCATAGGAAAGTAAAGAAATATATATGTGTATTTACAATTTGTGATGAGTGCGAAAGTAAAGAGAACTGATTTGCGAGAAGAGAGACTGGAAGCAGGGAAACCTATTGCAAGACTAGCAGAAGTGCAGGTGACAGACAAATAGTCACAATTTAGACTAGAGTTCGAGCTAGTGGAGAGCCATTGGGAAGCAGGGACAGCTTGATAAAGGCTTTAGAAATAAAATTTGCTAATGTCATCAGCAGGTTCTTCTGTAGTCCTCTGGAATCCTGGGGGAGGGGGAGGTGGAAAAGGAAAAGAAGACAGAGTCCTGTTTGGTTCATGTTTTTATTCAGCTGTATCAACTGTGGCATAGGAGCAAGGTTTTATCTCTAGCCCAGCTCATGGATTACATTTTTATCAAGGTTTAACCACATTTTCTATATTATTAATAATATTAAAAGGCCCGGCACGGTGGCTCATGCCTGTAATCCTAGCACTTTGGGAGGCCAAGGTGGGCGGATTGCCTGAGTCCAGGAGTTTGAGACCAGACCGGGCAACATGGTGAAACCCTGTCTCTACTAAAATACAAAAAATTAGCTGGGTGTGGTGGCGCGTGCCTGTAATCCCAGCTACTCAGGAGGCTGAGGTAGGAGAATTGCTTGAACCCAGGAGGTAGAGGTTGCAGTGAGCCGAGATTGCACCACTGCACTCCAGCCTGGGCAACAAAGCGAGACTCTATCTCCGTAAAAAAAAAAAAAAAAAAAAAAAAAAATATTAAAATACCATCCAAGTTTTATTGCACTGCATGCTGCTGCTCTTTTTCAGTTTGTTTCATATTTTCTTCCCATGATTAGAATAACCTATATCTGTAATAAGTAGTCAAGTCTTTATCATAAAGACAGTGGGGGACATCTGTGTTCAAAGTTCATCCTTCTCTTGTCAGCTCTCGGTATCTTCTGCTTCAGAATTTCTAAGACTTATCCAGGTTTTACTCAATATTCTGATTGCAATTTTAGTTCTCACCTATGTCCTCCATGAAATGATGAATCCAGAACAAGAGCTCCTCTGTTTACGTTGAAAGACCCCATCATCAGAACTGATAGCATGGTAACTGAGTGTGGAGTGTGTTTGTGTGTGTGTGTGTGTGTGTGTGAGAGAGAGACAGAGGGTGGAGGGAGGGAGGGAGAGAGGTAGAAAGAGAGAGAGAGAGAGAGAGGGAGGGAGGGAGAGAGAAAGGGAATCGTATGGAGGATGACTCACACTTCTGGCCCTAACTGTGCTGCTGGTGGCAAGTTCAATGAGATGAGCTCCTTTGGAGGGGAATTAGGTTTGTAGGTCAAATGGTCAGTTCAGTTTTAGACCATGTAGGGTGAGCTTTCTGTAGAACACCAGGAGGCAGTTGGATGTGTGAGTCTGAAGCTCATGAGAGGGGCCAGCACAGAGCTGGATTTGGGTATTGGTAACGTGTTAGGGAGCAGTTAAAGCTGCAGCTGCATTTGCACGCGGTGCGTGAGGCGTGCTGAGGGCACATGTGATGAAGAGTGATAAGGGCACACATGATGATGGGTGATTTTCCTTTGTGATCATCCCCTTCAGAGGATGTAAATGCAGAGGCTATCCTTGGGGGATGTGAAGGAGTGGGAGTAGAGTGGCATACGCCATACTAACTTAGGGTTGAATTTATAGTTTGGATTATCCGTTTTAACCCTAAGCATTTGATTTTGTTTGTCAGACAGTTTTAAAATCCCCGCTTTCAGACCCCAATGCCTCTGTAGTACTTAACACAGTACGTGGCTCATAGAAGGTGCTTAGTAACTAGTTGTTGGAAAAATGTTAAGGAAGACACTGCACCATGAAAATTAAATGGTGCAATTTTTATGTTGATGTTAAAACATCATCACAAAGCAGTGCATAGTCAATGAATTAAAAATAAACACAATTCCTAGCAGCCTTAGTCAGTTAGCCAATATGGGTCCTATTCTTTAATCTGACTTGTGGTGTAGTAAGTAGCAGGCTATCTATATATCAGCATGCAACCAGAGTGTCAAAACATGTTAAATATGAAGTAGGTCTTAAGAATTCAGTTTGAGTACAATTTAGAAACTTTTTGGGAAGAATTTCTTCACTTGTAATATTTTCAAAAGTCAAACAAAGTATTACTGTGATTTTTGGCACCAGCTGTTAATTTTACATGCTGATGCCTTTTTAGATTCACTGTCTTCCAAGGTATCACAGGGTTTCAACAATGGATGAAAAGTTGCCAGAGCACTATCCCTGTATCATGACTACCATCTTAGCCTCAAACTGAAATCTAAACCAGTATCCTGTCCAAACGGCTCTTTGCAAGGATACTGGTAATCAGAAGAGTTCCTCTTTTGGCCTCTGCTTTGGTTGGTAATACTTTCTCTGGGGAAGAGAAATAGCTCCTAGTATAATCTACTAAGGCCCACAATTTCTTGAGTATTTCAGGCTGTCCTTTCCAAAGTATAAGGTCAGGGAATAAATCTCCACCACAGAATGTCATGAACGACATCAGCCAGAGCCTTTGTGAAAAAGAACTGGCATTCCGCAGATACACAAAGGCAGACATAAAACCTAGACACAGACATATATAAAAATCATGTCAGGAAGCAAAACTCAAAATACTCAAGAAATAAAAGCATTTGCTTTGCAGTGACCTTAATGGTAACCTTTTTGCTTTACTAGTAGATATTACCAGCATAAATTAAAATCTCCTTGCTAAAACAGCATATTTAGAATCTTCAAGGCAGGCAGTCATTCGGAAACTTTGGGTGTGTATGGTTTTATCCCCTCAATTCCTTGCTGAGAGACCTTTGGGGTTCATGTACTTTCAGTTGTAGTGAACATTTCCCAATCTACAAGTTCTGGACTAATTTCTTGATTGGGAATTTGCATGTTATCTGCATTAAAAACAGGTTAACTAGTGAATCCTGACCTTGACTTAGTGTGCCCGAATAACTCTGGTTTCACATAGTTCTTCTAACTTTTGGATAAGTGAAAACAAATGAGGAAAGCTTGCAATACAACTTGCTTTGAATGGCCATATATTTCGAAACTTGCTAAGGCTGGTATAAAGAAGACAGAAAGCTAAATCAGCCGAGCTCTGTATGACACTTATGAAGAAAGACTACTTGTTCCAGAAATAAAGCTAAATTTACTTATGCCAGGAAAGCCTTCCTCAGGAGTGGAGTCATAAGGGCAAAACTATTTCAGAATAGGGATGGACTATTTCTAGTATAAAAGTAACTTTCTGACGGCCTTCCTTTAAGACTTAGTTCCTCTTACAATCTTACTCAGAATAAGGTTCCAGTTTATGGTGAGGAAAACTGTTGCTTGAATGGCTAAACTCAGAGTTAAACTCTCCCAAGAATTTAGCCGGTTTGTGTGTGTGCTTTAATAAAGTGAGAATAATTCCTTAAATCATTGACTAGGTTAGATTTTGTTTTCATCTATAATAGTTAACTTCATACATAATAGATTTGTCTGACTGATGATTTTCATTTAATTTTGATGTTTGTTAACATATATGCCTGACTGGGTATCGAAATGTTAAGAGTCAGTTCATTCATAAAGAGAATAGTATCCTTAAGTTTAGGCAGCTTCATAACAGATGAAAATAGAATCTGTTGAAATTATATTATCTCTATATAGTATGAGAAAAATAAGCTACTCTTTTAATTATGTAGCTTCCTGGATGGAGCTCTGGGATATAAAATACATGGAGCCTAAGAGAACACACAGCAGCTGGAGTCAGTATTGTCAAATGAATGTACAAATGAACAACAATAAAACCACATAATGAAAAGTTTTCCCCTCATTTAATTCTAATATGCTATAACACAAGTATGTTATTGGGAGTCTTTTCACATGTAATTAAACTATTGAGAGACAAAAAATTGAGTAAACTGAAGGCCAGGGAAGGACAGATAAAAGAATACTAAATTCCACAGAGCATTTTATCAGCTTACCACTATTCTCTCTGTAGTCTGATAATAAGATGAAAAAAAAATAGAGTACTTAAAGGTCTGGTGAAAGGCTGCATATAACTGAATATATCTTATTAATTAAAGAAGCAGCATTTTTATTTTCAAAACGTAGTTCATGCTTTTGAAAAATGCACCAATAATTTCTAACACTTGGAAGACAGCCACCTGCAGCTTCTCTGGTCCTTTCCAACCTGACCTACATTGTTAAATGAAGGCGTGCTTTCTAACAGGTTTGATATCACAACAGTTTGCTCTTTCTCTTTGCTGAGTGTTTTCACATAATTATTTAAAGGCATGTCTTTATCACCCTCAGAGTGCCAAACTCTTCTATGAATGACAGTCTTCTGACATTAGGATAATTTCCTGTATGATGTAATTATATGTGGCAAGAGCTCTTGGAATGTTAATCTCTGAACTTTCTTGTATGTGACCCTCCCCTTATTCTGTTATAGGTATTACCATTGCCTTAAGGAGAAATAGATTCATAGCAGAGATGCAAAGAGATTTGTAGTAGGAAGAATACTTTTAATTTGCTAGATATTTTGCTGAGAAAAGGTCTTGAAAATTAAAAGTTCTGAAACAGAATTGATGTTCTCCAGTGCCCTGAACTCACTGAGCTTTATCTGAGCTACCCTTATGAACATGCCCTTATTAATGTGCCTGGGATCTCAGAAGACTCCTGACTCAGAGAGTGAGTTCCTTGGTCCCCAGAAGGACAGTGATGATGATGGAACAAAAACTCACCAGGACTTATTCATGGAAAGGATTTAGAAGTAGAGAAAACTTATTCTTTTTAGGTTTCATACTAGTCTTCTTTGGCCTTTCTAAGTATAAGACAAAAAATCAGTTCTAAGAGTGACTCTCACTCCCATTGACCAAGAAGATATCTTAAAATAACAAGAAAAGCATTGTACTGGGGAGATAAACCTTCCATTGTAAATGAATTGCCTATTCTAGATTGTGATGAACATTCAATGGTGGCCAGAGAAGTCATGCTAGAATTGCAGATGCACAAAGGACTTCAGAGTTAACTCACTTTCACATTCTACTCAACACCAGAATCCTCACTATACCATATATGACCTGGCATTTGTCATTGATTATACTTTCTCCTCGAATAGCTTCACCAGTGACTCCTCATTCGTATGCCCATCTTCTTCACTGTTGATACCTCTGGTTGCTAAGATCTTTGTCCTACTGCCTACCGCCAATTTTACAGTCTATATATTTTCCATCTGGAATAAGACATAATGCATTATTGAGTTGAGTTGAAGGCCCTACTTGTTGGCAAGCTAGGAAGGATTTTTAAAAAAAAATTTAGTGGACATATATTTGGGTGGAATTTATTGCATTTTTGATATAGTATCTTATTAACACCTAAAGATCTATCTGTGAGAAAGAAGAAAAGTGATTGTCTTTTCAATTGATGTAGAAACTGAAGCAGAAAGAAGTAAATTTCACAGTATCACAGAATCAATGGCAAAGTTGAGAACAGATGGGAGAGAGCATTTTCAGTGGAGTGGGGATTAAGAAGTGAGATCATAGTAAGAAAGCATGTCTTCTAGAATCTGCTTACATCAGTCACCAAGTGGTTGCATTTTGGTAATATGGAATATGTTTACTTGAAACATCAGAAAAAGTGCCCAGTAAGGAAGGCTCTTTGAATAAATAAATTCACATCACAGATCAAAATTACCAAAAAGGAATAGGTTGTCATGTAGTTGAAACTCCTTTGAGGGGCAAGAACCTTGTCCCTATGGCCCAGAGAAGTTTCTGATGGTGCAATTGGCAAAGTTAATCCACAAACAGCAAAACTACAGATGTGGAGCTGGACAAAGCTCCTCTGAGCAGAGAGGATGGGGCAGGTTGACTTTTCGGATGTTTAAGAGAGGAGAGGAGTACTGTGGAAGTCTCCAGAGGGTCTCTGCTTCAGCACCTTGTGAAGGTGATAGGGAAGGGACTACCTCATTGCCCTGTCTGCCTAGCAGATGATACAGGAAGAGAAATGAGAATTTTCTCAGCTTCTAGGACCCCTATGAATAAGGATAAAGCAGCTTTGCCCCTTCCTTTGACTCCTGGATATCTGTGTTTCAACTGGTGCTTCTCAGATTCCCTGTCCTGTGGCTCCAGTCTCAGGAGACGCTGTTGTGTTCTAGAGAAGGAGTGGCTGTATCTTGGCCATGGGGCTTTGGGGGAAGTGTTTGAGCCTCAGGTAAGAAGGTATTGATCTAAAGCATGCCCATAGTTCCTTAAATCCTAGATAAAGGTGAAGCTAGGGGCAAATGATGGCTAGAAATGGCAAGGCCAAAGCATAGGACAGAGAGCAAATTGAGGGCAGAGCCAAGAGAACGGGGGAGTGCCCAAACAGTCAAGGAGGGAACACAGGGAAAGACACTATGAAAAGCCAGAGCGTTATTTCAGTCCACCTGGTGGCCATGAACCATGCTCTGCAAACAGTGGTTCTCAACAGGGGTAATTTTGCCCCCAGGATCATTTGGCAATGTTGGAAGATGCTTGGATTGTCACAACTGGGGGTGACAAGAGCGTAAAAGGCATCTAATGGGTAGAGGCCAGGGATGTTGTTAAATATCCTAAAACGGACTGGAAAGCCCCCCACTACAAAGAATTTTTGAACCTAAGGTGTTAATAGTCCTGAGACTGAGAAGCCCTGTCTTACCAACTCAGCACATAGCCCCATGTTAACACTAAGGCTGGAGAAATTCCCATTGCTTACACATGCTTTCTTTGTGATCATTCCAGCTGATCATTGCTTTCTGGCCTGAGCCTTGGCAGTGCATCCTGCATGTAGTTCTGTGCCTGCTTGGATTGGTTGGATGTTGTTTCAAGATGTCGTGCCAGTGTCATGCTGGCCAGAGATGATCCTGACAACCATCCCTGCTCCAGGTTATATCAGGAGCATCCCGGTCTACACTAGGGTGCACCTGTGTGTGTCTGACCCTCTCCAGCTCCCATCTGCTGACCACCAACTCTCCTCTTGCCTCCTGCATAACCTCCTTTGCTTTACATGTTTCTGAGATGACCATCCGCTTAACAGCATCAGAGCTGACATTGATCTGGCCCAACCTCACCCCCCATCAGATGTGGAAATTGAATTTCTTCTGGAGTGTTCTTGCCCAAGGTTGTACCATCTCTCCTATAACACAGCCTCAGTTATTTGAGAACCACACTGAGGCTCAGAACTCCGATTTTTGTGTTCACTAAGTATCTTCTGTCTCTGCCACGTGCCAGAACTGCTGAGTGAGGTTTGGAGCTATGCTCTTCCTGTAAACTCTCCAAACTTTATTTGCCTAGCTTCTGATGAAATGTTTGTATTTGAACCCTGCTGTGAAGATAGATATATATATTTTAAAAGCCTATTGAAAAACACTGTGGAAGATCAAAATATCCTATGGAGAGAAGATACTTCTACTTCCTTGAGAAAAGGAGGAAGTGTTGTGCAGAGCGGGTAGTGAGGGGTCTGTGGTTTTATCGACATCCTGACATGGATTGAGGGAAGTGCCAGCATAGCTCTCCTCACTTTCCCCGGGAGGGCCCATCGATCCAAATGATCTCTTGTGCATGTGGTTCAGATGTCACTGCGTTTTCTCGTCTCATTCTTTTCTTGGAAGGAAGGAGGGGTCCAAAACTGGGGATAGGTTATCAGTGCTCTGAGTCTGAGAAGCGGATTTGGGGGAGGCTTAAGGTAGAAACAAAAGATCTCAGTTTTGCCATCCAAATCAACCCATGGCCAGATCAGATTTAGGGTAAGAAATCTATATTGTGCTTTGGACATTTCCATCATCTAATTGTGTGTGTGTGTGTCTGTGAGAGAGAGAGAAAGAAAGCAAGTGCGCTTTGGAAAAATTTGAATATTGCCAAGTACAGGGGAAAGAATTTTCTTTTAAACTTAGGTCAGATAACTAGGACACCAGAGTGCCCTGAAGGGTGGGGCTGGGGGAAGTGGCAGGCCTTCCTTAGTATCCTTGCACAGGAAGGGGTCTTGGGTGTGTCTGGCTCTTTGGATGGTGCATTTTCACATTGTATTCATTTCAACAGGTTTGAGCTGTGCCTTTTCTTTCTGTTTCAATCAGCAGAAAGAGATTTTTTTTTCTTCTTTTTTTCTGGCGTATAGTTGACAATGTAGGGGAAGTCAAGTTTTATAGGCTTTCCTCTGTATCTCCACACGTGCCTGTTTTTCCCATACAGGATACTTCAGCATATGAATAGGCTATGTTCCAGAAGTTTATTTTGGATCAGGGTTTCTTAACCTGAACAGCTTGTTAATGGGCTTCAAGGGGCTATTGAAGTCCCCGAGAGTGTGAGCAAAATTTTGCATGTATGTGCACAGTGCGTATTTTCTGGCGAGGAAATCCACAGCTTGTATTGAGTTCTGAAAGGAGGCTTTGATTCCCTGGTGTCAGAAACACTGGCAATCAGCTGTTTGGAGCTTTTAATGCATGATTCAGAAATGGACTCGGCCCCAAGAAGCTGAAAGCCTAGCGAGGGAGACAAGATACAAATATAAATAGCTCTAAAGGTTTCAGAAAGTATTCTGGACATTTTGAGACAAAGGGATGACTTTGGGCAGCAGGCAGCAAAACGGCTGCTTTTTTTCAGAGAGAATCGGGTGTGTACATAACACCACATGAAGGGCGTGACTTTAAAGAAAAGGGGCCCATTCATACATCAGACATTCACAAGTTCGTTATTTGTAAATCTTTGCTTTAATGTGAAGATAGCCAAATGATACTTATGGCCACAAATACATTCTTTGCTAAATATAAAAAACTTCAAAATAAAAAGCGATGCTGATTTTACTGTGTTCTCCTTTAGACCACATCAGTTTCATTTAAGAATATGTTAAAAGCAGACGTTGGATTTCACTTTTTGGCACTGCAACTGGATGTGCTCTCATAAAGTCATATCTAGGCAATGAATGGAATGATTTTTCTTTTTTTTCGGTCACAGCATGCCTGGAAATTGGAAACCAAAGCAGAATGTCCCTGAGGTCCCCTTCTATTTATTCCTCCTGTAGTATAGCTTGAAGTGACATTCTTTGACCACTAGATGGCACTCCTGCATAGGCGAGCCGAGCCCGGACTTACCCGATTTACTAAGGGCGGGGCTGCAGTCCCCCACAACCCCTGAAAGTGATGGCTGAGCCTGATAAATGAACTCATGGAGGCAGAAAGTCAAATAGAGTTGTGTAAAAGAGACTTTCACGAAATCAAATAGATGATGTTTGAGATGACAAAATGCAGGAACTGCTTGTCTGCTTTTTACATTTACATTTTTAAAAATTTGAGATGCCTCCGGCATGACTGTTGCTGGGCCCCAGGTACGATAGATAAAATTAATATACACAAAACTGAATTCTCACCTTCCCTCAAAACTGGCTGTTCTTTTACATTTCTATTTTTCTTAGCGGGACCGCCTGTTTTCCAGGCTCCAGAGCTGAGTGCTTTCTGAACTACATCTTTGATTCTACTCTCTTCCTCTCCCATATTGTACCATCAAGTCCTGGAGTTTGCTTCTTCAAGGTCTCCTCTGGGTCCCCTGTTTCCTCTTCTATTCCAATGTCATAAAACCTCTACAGTATTTAAAAGTATATAATACAATTATTTAAGTCATCATAAAACCTCTGTGGTATTTAAAAGTACATAATACAGATATTTAAATGGTAAATAAAATTATTTAATAAAGTAACTAGTAATAACATCAAGGTTATTTCAGTAGCTTTTAGTTGAATTTTAAAACCATTTTCAGTATGGAAAACTGTCACAGCTTCTAAAATATAGTTTATTCAGTCATTTACTCATTGATTAATTTCATCTACCCCTTTAACAAATTTCGTGAGCTCCTCTTCAGATACTGTTTTAGAGGCTGTGTTAGACTGGGAAGGATTCCTTAAAGATAATGGAAGTGGGTTACTACCCTTAAGGATTTCCTGCGCCACTTCTGTACTCAAGAATATATGAGCCTGTACGACCTCTGAGGAAGGGAGGAGTGACTTGTCATGTCGTGAGCTGCCTTGAATGGAGTGAAATTTTCCATTGTTGATCTGTCTATACTTGCTGTTTTGTGACTAGCAAACTGATTTCCTGTAACCTGGTCTGCTTCCCCAACATCCTAGGTAAACAATAAATATATGTGGAATGAATACATGAAAAGACATGACTGCAAATTATTCCATAATTTTCATCACAATAATCCCCAACAGTTTAATAATATGGAAACCCTGCAAAGCATTAGTCTTTAAGTATTTGTTGAAATTTCCTTAGATAGCTCTGATTATTTCCAAGAAAAAAGACTGAGAATAAAACAATAAACATCTCTGTATGCTTTTTCAAATTATAACATTTTGTCATATTTGCTTCAGAGTTATTAAATAATTTAGTTTGTGTTTGGATCAGCTTCTATGTGCATGGAAAGAACAAAATTGTTAAAAACATATAATTGGTATAATAAACTGTAACACCTGAATTCCCCTTGTCATAATTTCTTGCTTGTCAGAGTCAGCCCATTTCAAATATGTTGCTATTTGCTTATTGGGCTTGTAATGCTACTTACTGATTTTTTTAGTTTTGACTCTCTACTATGGAATATGAGGATATGGGTGTTTTAATCCCTCTACTACTATCTATAAAATATTTGGAAACTCCCAAATTATTAACTGTTTGAAATTCACATTTAAATGGGTGCCCTATATTTTTATTTGCTAAATCTTACAACCATATTCCCTAACCATACACATGAATACTTCCTGCTGCAACCTTTAAATTTAGTTACATTTAACTTTTAGCTTCATCACTCGTTAATTGTCTATGTTCTGAGGACCATGCAAATGCTAATCATGGTTAAGCCAGGTAACATCTAAAATATCATTCATTTTGCTTCCTATTTTTTGTTTTCTTGGATTGAAAATTGCTTGGTTTTAGATTTGCTCAATTTTCTTTGTATTTACCTAATTTACACTAATTTACCTTCTAACTTCTCCCATTGTGTAATTCTCAACTCAAAGCATTGTTCCGTCATTTCAGTTCTCTGGACCTGCTGTCCAGCCTGTGTCTTGGGTTTCTCCCGTCTCCTTCCTCCTAGGGTCCTTGCCATTGCTTTCCTGTGAGTGATCTTCTGTCTGTCTCTGGGGTCCCACGTGTTCCTCTATCTTTGTTTACTCCTACATTTTGGTGGGGACTCCATGAGAAAACTTACTACCTGGATGGTAAATGGAATGAGAGTTTGCATATGTGGAAATGAATTTGTTCTACATTCACTCCTGATTATCCTTTTGGTTAAGAATAGGATTATATGTTGGAATTTATTTTGAAGGCCCTGTTATATTACTTTCTACCAATGTTGTTGTTGAGAAATGAAATGCCATTTTGAAATTGGCTTTTCTTGGTCCCAGGTGTTCTGAAATTTTACAGTGATGTGTTTGCCCCAGCATGGGCCAATGTCCATCTGTTATTCTAGAATCTTGATGGATAGCTCAGCCTCTAGAGAAAAATTTTAGAAAAAAAATTCAAAATTAGTAAACCAATAAATAACATTCATAACAAATTTCTACCAGAAAGTCAACTTTCCTGTTGTTGCCTTAAAATGATCAAAGTATAGGTTTTTTTGCTATTATGTAATATTATGCAGAAGGTTGTTACTTAAAAATATAGTACTGAAGTCATTCCTGATAAGTATCCAAAATATTTTTGGAATACAACTCATAGTTTTTCCTGTCCCTGCACATCCACTGATCCCATTGAAATATAAATTCGATTTAAAATTTAAAATCTAAAGTTCTACAAATTAAACTGAAATTATTGTTTTCTAATGTTAATCTTTGTGACAAGTAGAAAAAGCAAAACAAAATAAAACAAAAATAACACTAAACACTGGCTTTGGCCAAAGTTTACTTAAAATACGTGAATGATTTTGGCCAATGTTACTTAAAATACCTGAATTAAAAAATGTTTTCCTGTTTTAAAAGCTCAGGTGGGGTGTGGTGGCTCACACCTGTAATCCCAGCACTTTGGGAGGCTGAGGTGGGTGGATCAGGAGTTCGAGACCAGCCTGGCCAACATGGTGAAACCCCATTTCTACCATTACAAAAAATTAGCCAAATTAGCCGGGCTTGGTGGCGCGTGCCTGTAGTCCCAGCTACTCGGGAGGCTGAGGCAGGAGAATTGTTTGAATCTGGGAGGCGGAGGTTACGGTGAGCTGAGATTGCACCACTGCACACCAGCCTGGGCCACAGAGTGAGACTCCGTCTCAAAAAAAAAAAAAAAAAAAAAAAAATCTCTAATTCTAATTCAATGTTCTTAACATTTTGGTTGAATTTAATTTTGTGGAAAAGGAGGGAAGAAGCTGTGGGCTCTGAAGTTTATCCCGGTAGGCTTTTCAATTTTGGTTTCCTCAATAATTTCATTTAACCTAATTGAGTGCCACCCCTTAAATGGTTTCTTTTAGGAATAGCAAAATAATAAACTTCAAATTACCTTAAGCCTGCCACCTGGTACACCCTCGAGAAAGTCATGGGGGCCAGTTTTGGTCGCCTGCTCCAACATGGAGTGTGACGGGCAGGAGGCACGGGGCCATGACAGTACTCACGGCACTCCCACAGCTTCCTCTTCTTCTGTAGGAAAAACCTGAAGAACTTTCTTTAGAGAAATAATGTACATATCTAGCAGTTGTCAAGTAGCTCATTACAATTTTTGGATGTTATGAATGTTTAAATATTAAAAAACAATTTGAGGAAATCAGTCATATATTATTTTGCAGAAATTGCTACAGCTGCATCAAATTGATTAAAAGAATGTTTTTTTCTCTAAAGATTAATGGATTTTAGATTATTTCTGAATAATGTCCTCTACAGAAGGTAAATAAACATCATTTTCTTAGCAATAGTGCTTTTTATATTGATATAATTTAGAAATTAGTAATAGTTAATAGCTTCATGAATAATGTGTATTGCTGAAAGTACCGTAATGGTAAGTTTCACATATCATATGCTGCCTTTTAAAAGTATATTTTATGGTTTGCAAAAGAACAGTTACATTTTTTTTCTCATTGCTGTATAGCTGAGATAATTGATAAATATCTGGTAACTTTATACCTTGATTCTGATCACATGGAAAAATTTTATTTAGCAAACATCTAGCAAAAGGTGTTTTATCATCAAACAAGATTTTCTTTTAACAGAAAACACATTTTTTTCCACCTTCTTTTTTTCTCCATTATAATTATTTGAAATGTTTGCTGGCATATAGCATTTGATTAGTGAATTTTTGAGAAGCAGTCTGTTTTTAATAGGATTATCAATGGAAAATATAAATATAAGAA
>NW_016806893.1:110218-121042 GCF_001698545.2 Rhinopithecus bieti | reverse complement strand
ATAAATATAAGAATAATATATTTATATAAAATTTTATGTTTTATAAGCATCTGTTTTTTAAATTTATGAACTAAAATAGAAAATGTACTTATTTTATAGTTAAAAAACATTGTTTTTTCTTGGGTAGATTTTGGCCTGTAACTTTCTTCTTCAAAACTGAGTTTTTGTTCTGGGTTTATTTTTATTTTTTAAAGGAAACTGACATTCCAAGCAGATGGCTGTAGTGCACCTGAGATTCTTTCACATCACTGCAAGGGAATATTTTCCATGCCACTAATTCCCAGCGGATGCATTTCCCCACCTTAAATGGGATATTTCTAAACATTACCATTTCAACCAAAGTTGTTTGATAGATCACTATTATTTATTGATACTGTCTAAGTCTTGCTGCCAACATAATCTTAATAAGTCATTACAAGTCCACTGGGTAAGCTGTTTTTCCATTTCTTAAGCTTTAGTGCCTGTGCTGTATGGATTTGGCATTTAATAAATCACTGGAGGGCCAGCGAACACATTATATTCCTGTAGTTGAGACTGTCTAGACAAAAGTGCATGGAGAGATCTTTCCACTCTAAGTAGCGGGAGAGCATTTGTTTGCCACAAATTGGTTCTGAATCAATTGCTCAGAAACTTGGCATATCCAGGCTTACTTGGATGCAGGAGGAGGGCAAGACTAAGTGCTGCATGGGGTGCTTTTCTACCTTGTAGTTTAATTGAATAGCTGAGAAGCAATGCCTAAGAAATAACAGTCCTGTGGGAGAATGGCCTAGAATTTTACCCTTTTCAGATTCAAGAATTATTATGCCAATCTTTATGTTAGATGACCTTTGTTTACAAAAATATCTGAAAGGTTTATTGAAGCTGAGCAAATGATACTATTAAGGGTGTGCAGCAAGAAAAAAAAAATGGGAAGGAGAAAATAGGATTTCTTTCCTGATAGATACATTATGTATGTATGTGTATGTTTATCTTGGTTCCCCCTGTGAAGCTCTTTTCTTAGAGAGAGAGGATGTTTCATCAGTGAGCTTTTTGAAGAACAGCTTTCTTTCCATTTTTCAGGGGAAACTTGTTTTAGAAATGATCAGGGACTGTGATAGGGTTCGATCTTGCCTTAACTGTTGCTGTTCTTGGAGGGTAAATCAGACCATGGTACATTTCTTAGCAATGTAAGTGTCAGCATATCCCTTGAACTGTTCAGGCTATCCTGTTGCTTTTACTTGTTCCATGTTGGTTCTTTTTGCCTCTCCGCTCTTGTCTTCTGGTTGTGTAACACCTCATACTCTTGCTTTGCATATCCTCCTTGATGGATTTTCTTAAATTTCAGGTGTTTTTAGCAAAATATAAAAGAAAAGAATTATGAAAATAAGTCTGGAATCATGCAGGTCTTAATGACACCAATAACAGAGAATTTATATTCAGAAGCATTTGGATTATGTCTCTTAACAATATATTACCACAATATATTGGCCCTTTTAATGGATTTGAAGCTATTTGGTTTCATTTGTACACAAAATGAAAAATAACATTCACCATGGGTGTCCATTACCTGAGAAGGGTCCACCCTAAGGGTGACTTATAAAGTCCACTGGTTTAGCTGAATACAAGTTTAATTGACTGTTTTATATATGAACATATTTTTAAGCCTAAAGTATTCACTTGTTGTGAATATGACTCAAATTCCACTTCCATTTTTCACTTTTCATTTTGAGATATTTGAATGTTGAGGAAATAATTAGGCAAGTAAATAAACGAACACATTTGAGGGCAGTAATTGGGCAGCAATGACATTCATGTTTAATTGGCAAGTTACCTGAGGGTAGAATGCACATCTCCCATCATGAACATTGTAGGTGCTTCTTGAGATTTAGGCAAAAGCAGAAATCAGAGGCTTTATATCCTGCCTGGAATAGAGTTTTTCAGCAGTGATAGTAGAATTCATCCTGATTTCACTAAACAGGCTTAAATTCTGTAGTTTCTCAAAATGATTATGTATAGGGACTCTTGTGGTTCTGTCCTTTAGGTCTTTGACTTTAAAACACTACTTAATCCAAATCCATAAATGCTCATGTCATCTTCTAGCACTGTGATTATGCTCATCATCATGCACCCTTATGAATATGATCTCATGGAGCTGTGACTGCCTGTCAGCATGTTTGTGTTCATAGAGTTAGCATCGTATGGAGGCAGATTGGATGAGTGTAGGTTTGGAGTCATAGGACAGGTGTCCAGAAGGCTTCTCTTGTATCCAAGTGACTATGTGATACATCTTTTACCAAAATAATCTCTTTGGAGTAAGTTTGGCAGACTTCATTTCTGTAATACATATGAGGTTGGGCCAAGAGAAGGTCTCTAAGTCTTTGGAAAGGGGAATCGAGAGTGGAGACAAGAATTTCTGAAAGTATTAATTGGCGGCAGAGAAAGGCAGCAGAGAAAGGAGTAAGGTCCTTAGGAGAAACTTTCTCTTCCTCTGTAGCATTACTTACGGCTAGTCATTGTTATTTAAAGCAACATTTCTTGCCTTATCTCATTTTAAATTTAGAATTCTAGTTCTCCAAGTGCAGAAACTTAATATTTAACTCCATAAACCCTAGAAGGAAATATTGCATTTTATTCTTCGTAATTAATAGTTAAAATCAAACTCTTTTACCACCGATATCAGTACGGTAAAATTCCAAAGTTTATTTTTTTCATTCAACGTTTAAGAGTAAACATTGAAAAAAAAATCCTATAATAAGAAAATATTTCTTTTAGAAGTAAAATTTGAGAATACTTTGGAAAACATTTCTTTTTTCTCTTTTCCATATGTTTTGAGCATACAGATGCTTGGAAGAAATTCAACCTAGAGGCCATTCTGAAAAGGCAACAAAACCAAAGAATTCTTCTTATGATTGGCAAATCTCAAGAGTGCTCATTTAGAAGGATGCTAATAATTAAGGATGCTTCTGCAAGTTTGGAATGCTTATCAAAATCTTTCTGCTGCCAGCTGAACCTGAGAACACTTTGGCCTAGCTCCGAACATTAGCAAAATGGTTCTTTAGTTCCCATTAGCCCCCTTTACCTCCCTCTGTGATCCTCTGGCATGGGGACTTCTGCTACTAAGAGGGCACATCCAGACTGCCCTGGGTCCCTGGATCTCACCTTTTCTAGCTCCTAGGACGCCACCTCAAGTTCACCTCTCTACCTTACCCTTCTTCTATCCTATCTTCTCTCATGCTCAGATTCTAGAGGGTATAAGGCAAAAGTTCATTCATATTTTATTATAGCACTGTCCAATAGACATATAATGTGTGCTGCATTATGTAATTTAAAATTTTCTACATTAAAAAAGCTACATTAGCCTGTAATCCCAGCACTTTGGGAGGCTGAGGCGGGAAGATTGCTTGAGCTCAGAAGTTTGAGACCAGCCTGGGCACATGGTGAAACCCATCTTTACAAAAAAAAAAAAAAAAAAAAAAAAAAAAGCAAAAATTAACCAGGCGTGGTGGCATGGCTACTCAGGAGGCTGAGGTGGGAGGATTGCTTGAGCCCGGGAGTTTGAGGCTGCAGTGAGCTGTGATGTCAGCACTCCAGCCTGGATGGCAGAGCAAGACCCTGTTTCCAAAAAAAAAAAAAGCCAAGTTCTGTTAGAAAAGTAAAAAGAAATAGGTGAAAATAATTTTATAACAGATTTTTACTAAACCCAGTATATCTAAAATTGCATTGCTGCATGTAATCAATATAAACATTATCAAGACATGTGCAGAATGTGCAGGTTTGTTACATAGGCAAATGTGTGCCATAGTGGTTTGGACTGACCCATCACCTAGGTATTAAGCCCGGTATGCATTAGCTATTTATTCTGGTGCTCTTCCTCCACTGGCCCTCCCCCGACAGGCCCCAGTGTGTGTTGTTTCCTTCCCTGTGTCCATGTGTTTTTGTTTTTCAGCTCCCATTTATAAGTGAGAACATGCGGTATTTGGTTTTCTGTTCCGGTGTTAGTTTGCTAAGGATAAGCAGCACAATTCACAATAGCAAAGACATGGAATCAATCCAAATGCCCATCAATTATAGACTGGATAAAGAAAATGTGGTACCTATACACCATGGAATACTATGCAGCCATAAAAAGGAATGAGATCATGTCCTTTGCAGGGACATGGATGATGAAACTGGAAGCCATTATCCTCAGCAAACTAATGCAGAAATGTTTTAAGTATTTAATAGCTACATGTGTCTAGTGGCTACTGTATTGGACAGCACAGTTCCTTAACGTCCAATCAATCCATAGGCAATTTGAATAGGAGAGGGAAAAAGTCTCCTCTGATGTCATTTTTGATCCTTCCAGGCAATATACAATTGTTTTGTAGCAGTTTCCTGGATATAATGCATGTGCTTCTGTTGTTTAACCAAGAGACTTTGGTGAGGACTTTCTGACAGACAGGATTTCAGAGGAGAAGGATCTCCATTGTAGCTGTGTGTTTATTGAGTGTCTAATCCTTTGGTTTTGTAGATCTGCCTGAAGGTGGGCCTTGGTTTCTACTGCTTTTGGTGTGACTCTGTGTCCCAGGCTCTTTTTAGGAAATTAGAAACAAATTTTAGGGCTTTGCTGTGGCACACAGCATATGAATTTCTAGGCTTTGAGGATTGTTGGAGCTATAATTTTATAAAAAATCTGATCAATTTCTGATCCAACCTATTCAGCCAAAACCTAGAATATCGAATGGTCTAGGTCCTCAGAGGGGTAGAGATGTTATTGCTCAGGTTTCAGAGGTAGATGGGAGAATTCCATTTCTAGCTGCTCCACTTTCCCTACTCTCCATCTCTTCGGTTTGGAAGGTGTGTCTTATTGCACTCTAGTAAAGTGAAAGGAGAAGGACAATAACCTTGAGAGGGAAAAAAGACAATATCAGAAAGTAAGACAATATCATAAAAAAAAAACAAAAACAAAAACAGTGTTTAAAATAATTCCCTTATGCATCCTCCAAAGCAAATTTAGACCTTTATGCAAAGGAGTAATTTAAATGATTCATAGTAAAAGTCGAGCAAATTTGTCCAATCATCAGTCAGTATGCCAAATGATGGTGTTAGAAGAATTGCACATCAAAGGGGAAAATCAAGTTAGTTCACATAGCAACTGGGTTGTTATCCAAATTGAATAATCAAAATGAGAAAAAGTTATGTCCTCCACAGTCATAAATCAACAATAGTGGGCTCTACTGCATTTTTAATTGGCAGCATGTTTCCCTTTGCACACCCAAATATGGATTCAGGAAGTATCTCTTTAGCTGTCTGGGCATTTTTATAATGCTTATCATTATAAAAGTGCAGAATCAAGGGAAGTAAAAAGGGGACCACAAGAGACAAAAGCTTTTGTGTGGATTGTAAATTATATGCATTAATGTCATTAAGCCATTACAAAATTCAATTTCTATGTGGGTTTAAAGCCAATTTTAAAAGTCAACTACCTACCAATTAATGCAAAAATAAATGAGGGCTGTTATGAGACTAGTCTTTAGTTTTAAAGAAGGTTTGTTTCAAATGTCAAGAATGGGTCTTAATGAATATTGGGATCAGTGAATGTTTCATAGCAGAAAAGGGAATTTCTGAATATGAGAAAAATCACATTGTCTTTTATTAAAGACAGTAGGTATGTAATATAGAGAGTTT
Organism: Rhinopithecus bieti; assembly: GCF_001698545.2. Lineage (NCBI taxonomy): Eukaryota > Metazoa > Chordata > Mammalia > Primates > Cercopithecidae > Rhinopithecus > Rhinopithecus bieti. Next base: position 115,396 of record NW_016806893.1, on the reverse strand, counting down.
GAAGGACTTAATATTTTTGATATTTGCTTTGACAATTAAATGAAATCTATACTGCTGTTAAAACAGCTGTCCTCTGGAAGCTAATTGGGTAGTGCCCTGCAGAGACTGAAGTGTTTCCTTATAGCTAACATGCTAATACTCTGAGAATCCAGGACATACCTCTTGGTGTTGTAAAGGTTTACACTGTTGCCCGGAGGCAAGAAGCTGCAGCAGTGATCTCCCACACGTGTGCTAAAGTGACCAGAGGAGGCCTTACCTTTGGGAGGAAGGGATAAAATTGTAAGGTGTCGTTATCCTCCTGACTCCCCAACCTGAGCTTGTAGACATCAACCATTATGTCTCTAATTCAAGGATTTCATCTTAGGAACCGCCTTAGTGTACAGTAAAAGTAATCCTGATTTGAATTTATAAGACTTTTCAAATTAGCTGAAAGTGCAATGAGATATTCTCCTACAGTGTGTGCAAATGCAGAGCCTCAGTGGGCCAAGTAGGAGACTTAATTTAAAGAAGATGAATGAATATGAAGGCCTGGGAGGAAGTGATCTTGCTACTATGAGAGATTATGCCTGTCTAAGGGGTATTCACTGATCAGGTACAGCTGATCATGACTCTTTAGGAATTCTTGAGAGATGTCAGGATTCCAGATTTTATGTGAAATAGTCTTGATTTTTTAACGTTGGCAACAATTAAATTAACAACCCAAGAATGAAAATAAAAAAAAAAAAAAAAAAAAACTTGTGTGCGTCAAACCAAAACCAGCTGTGAAGGGCAGGTTGCATCAAAATAGCCTGTTGTTGAATTGCAATCTCTGTTTTATGGCTTTAAAAAAATCTCACCTTCATGGAAAGAAAAAATTCCATGATCACAATTTTTCTTTTTGAAAAGATTTAGTGCCTTAAAGGTAGGCCTTAATTACTCATCTGTTCTTTTTTTATACAAGCCCTGTTCTGGGTCCATTTTACTTTGGATTGAATATTTTCTGAGCTGTGAAATATACTCAGAATCCTTAGTCATTTAAGTTCTGCTCTGAATGTAGATTTTATCATAAAGCTATCTTTAATTCCTTTTCCCTTAAGCCATCTCCATGTATTTTTAAAAGCTCATCAATATAAATGTTTGTGTCTGTCTTACTTGTTTCTATGTTTAGAAGGAGAAAAAGGAGATTGATTACAAGGGTCATAAAAGTAATGATGCATTTAATGAAAGCATGTATTTTATAGATAAAATAAACTTTAAAAAATAACTTGAAGCTAGTACCCAAATTAATGGAATGAAATGACCTTCAGAAAGTAATTTTTTTATACTTGGGTCATTTGAGCCCTTTTCTTATTTTTATTTATTTACTTTTAATTTCATTTTCTGTTTTAATTTTAATGACTTTATCCTAGTTATGATACTCCAGATTCTCTATAAAACTTTAACAATTTCTGATAAGCCTTGTCAATTTCTGAGTTTTATCATAGTTATGATGGTTTTAACTGTATAAAGTCTGAATGACGTGTTGCTTCGAAAAAAAAAATGCTTATTACTTCCTTCTTTTAAAATATATCTATTGTGTACCCAATGTAGTTTGGGCAGTATTCTAGGCACTAAAGTTCTGTTTTCATGTAGATTACATTCCAGTAAGGGATGTAATCTACATGAAAACGGGAGGGGGAAGCCAATAAGAAAATAGAGCTGATTTTAGTTAAAGTCCAGATTAGAAAATAGGAACCAGTCTATTCCAGCCGGGGAAAGCCAATAAGTAAATAGAAAGTTAAAATCCACATTGAAAAATAGGAACCAGTCTAGGACTCTTGATTGGGGAATTTATTATAGGGAGATTTTAGACCCCCCAGCAAGACATGGGATACATAGAAAACTTAGTAAATGAAAAATTACCCAGTTTTGTAGTTCAGAGAAAAAACAAAGTTGAACAAGAAAGGAAATACAGTTGACTCTTGAACAACATGGGTTTGAACTGCACAGGTCCACTTATATGTAGATTTTCTTCAGCCTCTGCCACCCCTGAGACAGCAAGACCAACCCTCCCTCTTCCTTGCCGTCTTCAGCCTACTCAACATGAACACTATGAGGATGAAGACCCTTCTGATGATCCACTTCCACTTAATGAATGGCAAACACATTTTCTCCTCCTTAGGATTTTCTTAAGAATGTTTTATTTTCTCTAGCTTACTTTATTGTAAAAATATGGTATATAATACATATAACATGCAAAATATGTGTTGACTATGTTATCAGTAAGGCTTCTGGTCAGTGGTGAGCTATTAGTAGTTAAATTTTTGGAGTGTCGAAATTTATATGCAGATTTTCAACTGCCTGGGGGTTTGAACAATGCTTGTGTTGTTCAAGGGTCAACTGTATACTCATAACACACCTATCTAATATTGCTTTGTAGTGAACATTGATGACTGATGTCTTAGTCTGTTTGTGTTGTTATAAAGCAATCTCTGAGGCTGTGTAATTGTAATTTATAAAGAAAAGAAGTTTATTTGGCTCATGGTTCTTCAGGTTGTATAAGAAACACGGCACCAGCATCTGTTTTTGGTGAGGGTTTCATGCTTCTTCCATTCATGGCAAAAGGAGAAGGAGAGCCAGTATGTGCAGCGATCACATGGCAAGAGAGTGGACGCAAGAGAGAGAGGGAAGGTGTCAGGCTCCTTTAAACAACTAGCTCTTAGTGGAATGCTCATGGGAACTAATGGAGCAAGAACTCACTCATTACCACAAGGAAGGCACCAGGCCATTCATGTGGGATCTGCCCCATAATTCGAACACCTCCCCCCAGGTCCCACCTCTAACGCTGGGGTCAAGTTTCAACATAAGACTTGACAGGGCCAAACAAGCCATATTCAAACCTTAGCAATTCACTTAACAAAATGTTATGAAATAACTGGCCTGAGAAAATTGGAAAGGAAAATATGGTAGTGGTGCAAGAGCTAAATTCTCATCTACCATAAAGGGAATTAATGGATGTAGTCTAAACTTGCCAAACCAGGACATAGTTTAACATAATTATTTAGAAATAGGGAGATCAGAATTATAATTTAGCTCCAAGAAAAAGTCACTGCCCTGTGATATAAGACCATGTAGTGGGGCAAGTCAGTGCTATCTTTTATTTTAAGCCTTTAGCATTTGCTTACTTATTTATTTTTTGAGACGGAGTCTCACTCTGTCGCCCAGGCTGGAGTGCAGTGGCGTGATCTCGGCTCACTGCAAGCTCTGACTCCCGGGTTCACACCATTCTCATGCCTCAGCCTCGCGAGTAGCTGGGACTACAGGCACCCACCACCACACCCAGCTATTTTTTTTTTTTTGTATTTTTAATAGAGATGGGGTATCACGGTGTTAGCCAGGATGGTCTCTATCTCCTGACCTCATGATCTGCCCGCCTCAGCCTTCCAAAGGGCTGAGATTACAGGCGTGAGCCACCGTGCCTGGCCTCTTATTTTATTTTTAATAAAAATAATAATTCTACCTCTCTGCTTAAGTGTCTTTTAAAAATGTCATAAAATATCCTAAAAAAGATGATTAATAAAATATATAGTTGATACTTCTCTTTTGACAGTGTATTTCTACCTCATTGGACTGTTTCTTGTGGATTTGCCTTATTTTTTTTGATGAGACCAGAGATTCCCAAACATCTGTTTTCTTGCATTGTCACTTACAACAGTGGGAAATAGCTCCTTCATATTATTAGGTCCTTTAAAATGGAGGCTCTTAGTTTTGTAAAAATCTTCGTAGCACCTAGTAGGCACTAAATTTTTAAAAAATTTGTTAAATGTAGTTAAATGATGAGTTATTTTAAGTTGGTTTTAGGATACAGAATACAAATTCACTTTTAATTAGATGCCCTAATTTTCACTAAGCAAGAAGATGGATAATATGTTTTAGACTCTTTGGCGCTTTCTTTCTTAGTCTTGTCTAACACAAAGGCAATCTGAACAAACTATTTCATTTCACAGGTAAATTGATTTAATGGTCGGGAATGTATTTGGTGGCCAGACTTCCAGGGGGCCCATGGAAGTTCAGGGTGAGTTGTATGATGATTGTTTTATAGTAGAAATAAATGATTGATAATACCTGCTTTCAACTTCTCCAGGAAAAGGTAATATTTTTCACGCTTTGTATTGTCAGGCTCTAGGGCTTTAATGACAAATGTGTTTGAGTGCCCAAACAGGTCTAATGCCCTTTCTGAAGGCAGTTTGATGCTGCTGGAAGGTGCATTGATAGGTCTCCATTAGGACAGGGGTGTACCTGACAAAATAATGTTCATATTGTTCCTGGCACTCTGTGGATGGATCTCTGCTATTTGGTAAAGAGTTTCCCCTTTGGTAATTGCATACTTATTCATTCACAGTATAAATATTCATGGACTGCCCTCTATATGCTTGGCACTGTGCTAGGTGCTGAGGTTATGGTATAGGAAGCAAAACATGCTTTTGTCTATCAAAGAAAGGCAAATGGACTATGTGTAAGAAGTAACAGAATTGAAATTCCAGAAAGAATGCTTGAAATACATGTTTCTATTCCACTATAATAAATCCCCTATAGTAGAGTTTCATATTTCAGGTGCCTCATAGCTAGAAAGATATTTCTGGCAAGGAGGCCTTTAAATCACACCTCCGTGTCTGTTGCTGGTATCTAAAGCAAATTGATATTTCAATCAGCAATCCAAAGTAACTGAACTTCAAGAAAAGGGCCAGAAGATCAATGTTGGGAACTCTCTTCAGTGGCTTCATGCCTAGCATCTATTTCTCTAGAATAGACTGTCTCAGCTGTCGCACTGGATCAAGTAAGAGATCTAGAAACCTTCATGTCTGTGCTGTAATACTTCAGCTCTAGATAGAAATGCCTTCACAGAATCAGGATTTCACACGATGTCTCTGACTTTTATAAAAGATGGGCATAAGGAAGCCTCTGAGTCTTTTGTAAACTTACATTTGAGGTTTAATCATTAACATTTTCTTTTTTCTTCCCTAAAAATACAAGTGACAAATTTATTTGGATATCGAATTCCCATTTAGCAGGAGTATACCTGGCCCATGGTAGTTGCCACATAAGTATTTGCTGAATGAGTGGATGAATGAACTAGTATATATTGAGTCTAGTATTTGCCAGAGTTTGTGCTAGGTGATTGTACATGTTATCTATTTTTTTTTTTTTTTTTTTTTTTTT